>NC_133452.1:150451672-150769172 GCF_048565385.1 Saimiri boliviensis
CTCAAATCCCACAAAAACGAAGGTTTAGTTACACCCTCAGAGAAAACACAGGCCAAGCTGAATGTCAGGGAACATGGGATGAGCAAAAGAAGGCAGGTATGATGATCAACTTGACCAGCTATGAAGGTGGAGCTGTTTTATATTAGTTGTTTCTTTCTCCCCTGCTACCTTATGGCTTATAGGAAGAACACTGACAATAATGTTTTAAGTTTTCAATGGGAATATAACTGAATTATCCTGAGTAGATACAACTGAAAGGGTTTTGTGTGTCTCTTGTGTGGAAATCACAATAGTTTTATCTAAACAACTGTAGATGCAGAGAGGCAATAGAGGAGGACTGAATCTTTTATTTTGCTCATTGAATCCACTCTCCATGTTTTCCCATCTCATTCTGTGCCTGAAGTGGCTTATATTTATGGACTGTATTAAGGTGTCACTCTCCTTCTGTCTTCTCATTGGGTTGGACTAATGGGAGGCCCAGGTGGGAGTCAGGAAGGCATGAAGAGTGATGTTAGGGTATTTATCCCCCTAAACACCCCACTAGAGGTTGGCGGTGTTATTCTTCCAGTGAGGACTCGATCTCCTTCAGGCCCAAAAATGGTAACGGCCCCGTGCTGTTGCCCTGGAGTAATGAACTATGCCTTGCTGGTTTCCCTCAACTCTGCACCACCTTTTTAATGACGCTCTCCACTAAATCCCCCTTAATTACTCATTCCAGTGCTCAACTAAGAGATGGGTCTCAAATTAAGAGTTCTTAATACAATAAAATAATTGGAGGTGATCATTGTTCAGAAAGAGGAATGTAAGACTCAACTTTGCCGCTAACATGCTGGAAAAGTCACTACTTTGCAAAGCAGGTTGCTAGCATTCAGCACAGCAGCGTGGTCACCCTGACCAAATGAATGAGGTGACATTGTAAGCCTGTGATCAGTGATTTCTGTCCTCACATTTTCAGTTGCCGCTTCTCAGGCAGGCTTTTGCATAGGACACATAAACTACTTGCTGAGTTACATTTCCAAAATGGGAAGCTGATGTCATTGTTCTCCTCTTGCCATATCAGCTAATCTCGCTGTTCTTCCCCCTGCCCAACCAAAAGCAACTTGACATCTCTTTCATCAGTATTTCCCCTCTGTATTTACCATGGAATCCTGTAAAAGAGGTGGGTCTGGCACCATGGACTCCGTTCTCTTCTCAGATACTTGTCTTCTCTAGGACTAACATACAGAGTATTTTCAGTTTCTCTTTAATTTGCTATAGTACCTAAAAACAGACTTTAAAGGAACTGTTCGGATCGTTTATAAGCTGCCACAATGTGGTATCTGCACAGGACATGAAGAATTTAAGTGTTGAAACGTGCAAACCTTCCTCGCTCTCTGAGGGGTCTTCATGAGTGTTTTTACTCCGTCCAGTGAGAAGACACAAAGAAGTCTATGTGTAAAGCGTGCCCAGCCTTCCACACATCTGGACTGCCTCGATGATCTGTTTGCACAGGCAGCTGGAGGAGATCCGATGTACCCTGGCTCTGCACGCTCCCATCACGGCATGTTGCAGGGACTTCCCCAGCAGAAGTGCTGCGCTAACCAGGCCTGTGGCTGCAGCTACAGGACTGAGGCATCCTTCTCCTCGGGCTGCTCACCAGGCTGTGAACTGTGCAGGTGGCACCTGGGTCATCCTGGGAGTTAAGGCTCTAGTTAGAGCAGTGGCTATCCACGCAGTCTCCAGTTACCTTTCTATCCCCAGTTTCCATGTCCAGATTTAGCAGCCAAATGGCCAGTCTGAATTATGTCATCTTCCTGGTCATCAGTGTCGCCCTCCTGCCTGACAGTTGCCTTGCGGGCTCCTTTTACCAGTTTATTCGTATCAGAGTCATTTCTCAGGTGTTGAGCTAAAATAAGCAGCCTAATTAGGAAATCTCTGCACTTTCACAAAAGGCCTTCAATCAATCATACCTTCTCCTGAAGAAGAGTGGTGCCTGGGATAAGACTTGTAATGCTGTTCATTATAAGGTATCTTCAGCAGATACACAGCAGTTTTGGTTTGGATGGTCTAGGCTATTTCTCTTGGGGGTGTTATCACATGTGATCTGTACCGCTACAAACCACTCTTTACTTAACCAGATAGCATGCTGCATGGCATGACCATTTCTAGTGTAGCAGCGCGTTCAACTTCCCAGAAGGTTGAGGATGGGTTGAGTGTTTTCTATTTTTCTTTTCTTTTTTTTTTTTTTGAGATGGAGTTTTGCTCTTGTTACCCAGGCTGGAGTGCAATGGCGCGATCTCGGCTCACCGCAACCTCCGCCTCCTGGGTTCAGGCAATTCTCCTGCCTCAGCCTCCTGAGTAGCTGGGATTACAGGCACGCACCACCATGCCCAGCTAATGTTTTGTATTTTTAGTAGAGATGGGGTTTCACCATGTTGACCAGGATGGTCTCGATCTCTTGACCTCGTGATCCACCCGCCTCGGCCTCCCAAAGTGCTGGGATTACAGGCTTGAGCCACCGCGCCCAGCTTGTTTTCTATTTTTCTTATCTGTTTGTTCTTTATAGGATCACCTTATGCATTTATTACTTTCATAAGATTAATGGCAACCTCAAAAAAAAAAAATTAACCCAATGGAGGCTTGTTGTCTCCAATTCCCATGGATTATTTGGTCATTACACCAAGACCCACAACTTATTTGGGCTTTTGTAATTAAGTAGCCTCTGTCTTCATCAATCAGCACTTGGTCTTGGTGGAGGTTGTTCATGAGCACTACATGTAAGAGCACTGCTTTTAGGGAATGGCCTTACCTGGACACTCGAGCACTAATCACCCATTCACCCATTCACCCCTACATAAAGTGTTTTTATCATTACGGATGTCTCTCTATTTTTAGCAAAATTCAAGTTTAACAAAAACAAGTCATGTTTATGCTATAATTTCAGCTAAAACCTTCATTAGTATTTTTTTTTAAATGTTATAATTTCTTAGGAAAATGTCTGCTAATCTTCTCTTGGATGTTCTTTTCTGATCAAGAGATTACATCAGCATCTATATTAAGTGAACATGCACCCCAACTTTTTTTTTTTCCATGACTGGAATTTTCATTTCTGACAACTACAGGATTTGTTTTCCTAGCCCATATTTGTGCTTTACTTCAAAAACTCTGAGCCATTTCTTCTTTCTGCCAAAACATCAGTAGCTACCATTGTTAAGGGTGATAAACCAATACCATTATAAACAGAGCTGATATGATTTACTAATAAGTATTAACTGTTGATCTTCAGACTTCTGAAATATTTTTCAGTGGCTTTACATTATTAATATGAGTATGAATTAAGAATTCTTTAGAAAGGCCAGTGTGAAAGCACTATGATATATTATTTTACTGAATATCAGAAAAACAAGATTTAAGAGGCATGTGGGTTAAAAATACGCAATGACTATTTCTTCTTGAAGTTTTCTTCGGTGAGTTAATTTTCTGTGTAACAAAAACTTTTCTGCTTTCTAGATGTCCATTTTCCTCTTGGACATAGTTGTTTTTCATGGGCAGAATTTAGTTGTCCAAAATGATGACATATATTGAATTTTTTGGTTGTTCTTTTCTTTCTTCTCTGATATGGTAAATTTAATAGTATAGCAGCCACAAGGCAAATTTATGCAATTTCCTATTCCTTAAAATACTTTCTTTTAATTATTAAGACATTTATCTTGGATGTCTACGTAGAATAGTATTAGAACAAGTTGTATATTATATTGTAACCTATAATATAATAGCTAGTATTTATATAGCATTGTGGTAGATAAAACAATCATTTCTCAAAAGATGTCCATGTCCTAATCCCTGAAACTTGTAAGTATGTTACCTTATATGGTGAAAAGAACTTTGCGTATGTGACTAAGCAAAGGGTCTTGATGGGAAGATTATCCTGGATTACCCTACTGGGCTCACAAGAGTCCTTACTCCTCTAAGAGTGACTACCATTAAAAAGCCAAAAAACAATAGGAGTTGGTGTGGATGTGGTGAAAATCACTTTTATACTGCTGGTCCTTTTAAAAAACAATAGAAGTTGGTGTGGATGTGGTGAAAAGGGAACACTTTTATACTGCTGGTCCTTTTAAAGAGCCAACTGAATGTTTCAGTTACAGGGCTTAAAAGAGGAGTGGTATTTTAGAGGTCTGCCTTGACAATTAGGATAGACAGTTTAGTAAGCACAGTAGAAGATCTTGTGTGTGCTCAGCAGACACAGTCTTAGACTTCCAAAGTTCCTAACTCATTTTGTCTGCTTCATTCACTCTCTAGGGCTGCCCTTACTTAGCTTTGAATAGAATCTGATTTGCCATATTTGGAAATTTGCTCCTTATCTTGGCTGCTCCCTTTTATTTTTTAATGTTTTATTTTTTTGAGATAAGGTCTTGTTCTGTCACCTAGGCTGGAGTGCAGTGGAATGCTCCTGGCTCACTGTAGCCTCGACCTCCTGGGTTCAAGTGATCCTCCCACCTCAGCCTCCCAAGTAGCTGGACCCCAGGTGCATGCCACCAAGCCTAGCTAATTTGTGCATTTTTTTTTTTTTTTAGCAGAAGGGCTTTTGCCATGTTGCCCAGGCTGGCCTCAAACTATTAGGCTCAAGTGATCCATCCACCTTGGCCTCTCAAAGTGCTGGCGTTTATAGGTGCAAGCTGCAGCCCCAGGCCTGGGTTGCTCCCGTTTAATTACCAGCTCTCTGTATGCCCCAAAGGGTTAATATGGTACATACACTGGAAGCACATTATCCTCTATTACTCTTAATTATTCTAAGAGGTATATACTGTTATGATTTCCTTTCTACTGTTGAGGAAATTAAGGATTAGAGAGGTTAGCTTGGCAGCAGTCTCAGGGTTAGTGAATAGGTTTGATTTTATGTCCATTGGACCTAGGGGTCATTCTTCCAATCACTAATCTACGTGCTGAAAACCCAAAGTGGACTGTAGGGGCTATCTGTCCTCATAAAATTTAAATTCGTAAAGGAAAGAAGAGCCACTTACCTGTTTATTAAGTTTGTCCACTAGCCTATCTTCCAGAATAAGCACAGCAACCTCCCTAACAGAATATCTTTATTCTAGAAGTTTCCTGAAGCACAATAGCCTGAGGTGCAATGGGATCATGATAAATAACAGCAGTAAATCCCAAGATCCCAGTGAACCTTCCTTGTGGAGGGGTTTCCATGTCTTTCCACCTCTCAAGATGGTACTCTTCTTCTTCCACTTCCAGGAGGGGTCTGGATCTTCTGCTTTGCCCAGCACTCCCCGCCAACTTCCACCCCCTAAGTGGGCATTCCTGCTCACTTTCCATACTTGTGATGACGTCACTGTGGTCCTAGCTGTCTTTCTGTTCTGCTTACCAAAGGGGATGGATAATACCCTCATGCTTTTGTTCCTAGGTCATTGAGCTAAGTTCAGTTCTTGGTTTCTCTGCATTTTATTTTCCAATTCTTTATGGTATCCTAGTTCCCATTCACCAGGTTTATTCTTCTTAGGACATTCTTAAAGATAACTCCATGCCCTGCCTCACAATGAACGTAGAGCCCCAAGGAAGCTCACTCATCCTTGCCTCTCTCCCCATTAGGAGGCAGCTGCCTATCTTTCATAATGTTTCTTCCTGTGTTTTCCCTTCAACAATCATCTGTCAGATCTTCTTAATGCTCTGAAAAATCTTGCCTTCACCCATCCAGCTCTCAACAAACATGGTACCCTTATTTTTCTCTCTTTCATGATTGAAGAACAGAGTTTAATTGGTAGAAGATAAAGAACTTTTGCAGAATTCCAATCAGAGTCATCACCAAACATTACAGAAATTTCTCACACTGAAGGGAATTGATGGCACAGGTCTTTTCCTCTCTTATGAATCTAACTAATTCTGACCTAAAGTTCATGGGGGAAATAAAAACTCATGAAGACGATGGTGGCTCTAAGTTATTTTATCTATTCCATTAGTAACACCCTGTTACCAGCAGGGCAGGGCCTTCAGAAAAGGGGTCATGCACCAATTATCATCTGCTGCACACATGACTCGAATGACATTCCTGATGTTCCACATTTCCAGGATACAACCGAGATACTGAAAAAATAAACGGGTTACTTTCCCTCTGCCATAAGAAGACCCCTGCACAGCATCTTACTCTTCAGTAGCTCCTATAGAAAATCAAGTTATTAACTAAATAGTTGAAGCACTTTTTATGGTTTCTGCTTTTCTCAGGTATAGAGAATAGTTATAGGATATACAATCTTTATTTTGATAGCATTGTTGGACTGACAGAAATTCAGCTGTTATGATATGCATGTATTTAATTATTTTATAAAAAATTCTTAAATGTAATGATACCTTCATAATTCTGATGTAAGAGTCCTTTAAATTTTGTGTTAATGGAGAAGTATGACTGCCTTTGATGGTAATCAATCCATAATCAGTTGTTGTATATTGAAATTCGTTATGTGAAAAGCGTTTTCTTGCTAATTTTAAGATCCTAAGGTAAGAACTATGTGTAATTTCTCTTTCTTCTTTTACAATTTTATGTTTCTACATGATAGATATTCAGTAAATGTTTCTTGAATGATAGAATCAATTATAAATGAAAGATTGAATTAGAAATTAACATTAGTAGGAATTCAGTAACTGGAAAAGATGCTAGGATATTACTCACAGGTACTCCTAGCAATAGAAGAAAAAAACCTAGAGACGAGGAACATTAGCTGTGTTTTTGGGATAGCAAGAGATCAGTTTAGCAGAAGAAGAAAAATAAAGAACATGGATGAGAAATAAGAGTGGAAGAATAGACTGGAATCAGACTGAGAAGTTTGCAATGCCAAAGGAGTCTGGACTTTACCCTATAGGCAAGGTTGAACTGTATACAATGACAGAATTCATTCCATCATCAATAGATACTTGTGAATTCCGGCAAGATGCTAGAGACACAAGTTAAGGACATACATAGACACAGTCCGTGACATGGAAGAGACAGGTGCAGTGAATGTGTGATGAGGGCGTGGTGGTTGAATCTATCTATGTTGACTTAGCACACAGGGCTGCTGGGACCAAGCCCTACCTTTTGCTTTGGACATTTTCCACTGTGCCCAGATAAAGAAAATGATGGCAGCATGTAGAAAAATCCCACATGCTCAGTTCCAGGGGCCACCTCCAGGCAATTATCTCACTTTAACTACCCACATTTTCCCCATTGCAGCTGAACTTCTACCAGAAAAGCTTAGTAATGATAATTATTAGTGTTTATGAAGGCTTCTAAATCTATCATAAAACATGTAGGAAATTTTAAAATAATTTTCAAGTTCCTTAAAAATCACAGGGAAAAGTTACCATACTCCTTAATACTTGACACATAGGATGTGAATATTGTCTCTCTTTCAATCAAAACCTATGATAGAAAATAATTAAGATTTCTTCATATTTTAGGACTGTTAAAATGAAAATGAAAGTTTAACTGTTAAAATGAAAACACATATAGAATTTCATTATTTTAGCCCATTTACGGCATAACAAGAGCCAAAAAGTAACTAATTTCATTTTTGGCATCGTAGAGAATTGTCACGGTATTTTAGTGTACGTGCTGCTGAGACTAGCACTATTAGAATATTTTAAATACACATAAAGACATAGGCTTCTTCATAAGTATATGACCACAGTCTTTTAAGTAAGAGGAGACTCAATTCTGCCATGTTTGCAGAGGAGGTACCTTGGCCCTCACTAGAAATTTAACTTGCTTGAACCATGAACTTTAAGAAAATGAATCTATTCAGAATTTTAATTTGGGTATGGGGAGCTTTGCTGTTGTAAGAGAGTTTGATAGTCTTTCCCTGTTGAGCTCCTCAGTCTCCCAGGCTCTGTGGAGCTGGTGGATGTCAAGTACTTGGACAGAAGCCACCGTGGAAAAATCTAAGCAGGCATAACTTGGTGTGAATGACTTTGGTAGCTTAGAGAAATAAAAACCGAGGAGCCGGTCCTCACGGGAGGCCTCCGGGGGCGAGGTGGTTTTCCTCTTTGCAGTCAGATTTGCTGTTTGTAAGTATGCTCAAAGTTAGATTCTTGGCCCTGCTCCAACTGGTTCAGGCTGAAAATTCTGAAATGCCTCCCTTCCTGTCCTAATCAAAGGCCCACAACCTCTGTTTGTGATAGGTTGTCTAAGGATCAGGTTTCCATCATCATTTTCTGCTTGCAGGTAGTTTTAACCTGACTTTTTTTCTTAGCTTTCCAGCATTTCCCCTGCCTGGACCTCAGACACCTATAACTGACCTCCTTGAATCCCTGGTTTCTCCCTTACTCTGACCTCTGCTAAATCCATATGCTGCAGCTCTTTTACCTGGACCACCTGATGGCTGGTTGGTTCGGTTCATGCTTGCCTCAGCCAGGAATGCAGACTCATACAGTCGCAGATTTGCTAGTCGTGACCTAGACTTTGATTTCCTTGCTGAGCTGCTATCCACAGACACCATGCAGCTGTAAGACTTTATTCAGAAGGTTATGGAGTCACTTCCTTGGGAAGTTTTCATAGGAAAGGCTGAACAAACTTGCTTAGATAGTATGAGTCTAGCCTTAAACGTAACAGCAGCCTTATACTTTTATGACCCTTACTAACATTCTTACTACAAACCATAACCTGACACTCTACAAACAATTTCTGTGATTTGCAGAAATTTCTGACAACCTTATCTCAGGTTCAATTTCAGGTCTCCCTCACATGAGGTGTGTCATGTATGGATGGATATAGGTCTCATAAACACTAAAAGAAATGTCAATTTAGGCTAATATATAGAAGCAAAGCAAAAGCCACAAAAGAAATGAAGGACTTTTATTCATCTCTGTCAAATATTTCGAGTAAGAAATCCCAATTGACAACCCTTATCATTCACTTTACCTTTGGAGAGATTTCTGAGTACTTCCAGTCACTTTCATTTAGATTATTTGGGCTTGCTTTTTGTTTAAGTGATAGAAAAGAAAGTCTGGATGTTCTGAATTAAGCTTTCCCACACACCTCTGTGTGAAGGAGGTGGGTATCAAACCTTCCATAGGTGACCCTGTGGCAAGAAAGCTTCAAGAGGGGAGCAGGCCTTGAAAACACAGACAAGATGAATCAGTATCAGACATCAGAGACCAGGAGGCTCCTGCTCTTGAGCCCCAAGGCACCCCATGGTGGTATATGCAGAAGCCCTCCCAGGTGAGGTGAGGCAGGTAGTAAAATTTGGCTGAAGGAAGCCTTTCTCTGTCTCCTGGTATGCTGACTCAGGGTACAGGGTTGCTGGGCCCAAGCCCTACCTTTCATACTGGACATTTTCCATTGTGCCCAGATAGAGAAAACAAAACAATGACAGCATGAAGAGGGGCCATCTCCAGGTAATTCATCTCACTTCCAACTGTTCAGGGTTCTCCTATCAGAGCTGAAATCCTACCCAGCAGACTGACCACCAGACAGCCGGAGCTGGGCATTTCCTTCAGCAGTGCTAATTCCTAGTGTCTTTACAGGAATCCTGACCCGGAAAGTCACCTCAATAGGTAAGAGGTTAAAAAAGCACAAACAAACAGGGGAAATAAACTGGGTGATAAAAATTCTTGAGCCCTGGGGAACTCAGAAAGGGTATTTGGAACACAATTCACGCTTGGGCCAGCCAGCTCTGTTCATGCTGATAAGTCGTTTTTTGAGAAAAACAAATGAATTCATATCTGATAAACCAGCACATTGATAATACCGAATTCCTTTTGCCTTTCTAAGCCTCTGTCAGGGAGGAGGGATAGATTAGTTTTTGCTGTGCAGGGGCAGAGGGCGGTAAGATTTACTGTAGATGCTACACAATGAAATATTTTTTGGTTTAATCAGTGTTTCGGGGATTGTACTGATGAATGCCCCTTGTTACCACATATCTTCATGTCCCCATATGACTATTAGAATGACAGTTGATAAAATCTGTTTTAAAGTATTCATTGTTCCTGTCACAAGTAAGAGCAGCTTAGTTGACCCCAGAGAGTTTTGATTGATACATTTTTATGTTTTTGAGGGAGTAGACCAGGTGCTGTTCCTCTTAAATGGTCTTTTCTTTTGTATACACATGAATGTAAAAGTTATTCTCCACGTCACCATCCTCAGACACCTAGCAGTCAGTGACCTTCTCTCAAAGAAAAATGGAGCAAATAAATTAGCCTTAGGCTGCCTTCTGAATGGTAGCTCTCTAGGTTCTAGAACAACTTCTTCTGAAATCTGCATCTAGACTTAGCACCCACTTACACCCATCACTACTTTGCTACATTTGTTGAAAGGTAGAACACAAGTCAAAAACTCCTGAATAATTTAGTGGCCGTAAGCAGGACAGATGGAGTAGAAAGAGAGCCCAGTAATGTTTTATTCTTTCAAGGTAATTTGAAAATTAGTTTCTACAAAAGGTGATGTTTAAACTGGGTCTTAAAAAGTGGATATAAGGCCAGGCGCAGTGGCTCATGCCTGTAATCCCAGCACTTTGGGAAGCCGAGGTGGTAGGATCACGAGGTCAGAAGATTGAGACCATCCTGGCCGACATGGTGAAACCCCATCTCTACTAAAAATACAATAATTCACTGGGCATGGGTAGCACGTGCCTGTAATCGCAGCTACTCAGGAGGATGAGGTAGTGGAATACCTGGAACCAGGGAGTTGGAGCTTGCAGTGAGCTGATATCGTGCCACCGCACTCCAGCTGGGTGACAGAGCGAGATTTCTCAAAGTGGATAGGAAATAGGTAAGTGGAAGTACCTTTCCAAATATACCTAGCACAATATAGGCATTCTCAATTATTTAATCCGGCATTTATTCAGTTACTCATTCATTCACCAGAAAAGTTTACTACACACTGAAGATAGAATTCTTAGGCAGGTAGACTTGATTGTTTTCAGCACACAAGATGAGGTAGTCACTTGAGGGCTACAGAGAGGTAAACAGACAATTCTAATACAGCAATCAATATGATAGAAGACAAGGAAAGAGGGGCAGGTGCTTCAGCAGCAGAGAGGAGGAGGACAAAGAAAAGGTAGGCTATGTCTTCCACTCTGCCCCTCTTTCAGCCCTTCCTCTCCAAAACACAGATTAGTGTTCTCTTGTCATTGTTTTTACAGCCACATATTAACTTATTCCTTGGAGACCCTTAGGAGAGTATCTGATAAAATTTTGGCCAAAATATTCAGAGTCAAGCGTATATTAATCTACCTATTTTGTTTCCTTGAGTCTAATCTAAAGGGTCTTTCTTAAAATATGAATTCGATTTTGTTTCTACCACGGAATCCAGGCCCCAGCATAGGCCCTGCTCAGTCCTCATTGCTCTGAGCTGTGGGTTAATGACAGTTTTCAAAGTCCTACATAGAGGCCTGCTGGTTTGTCTTGGGATGTAGATGTCACCCCTCTCTCACCTGCTGCCAGTCCACAAAGAACTGAGGGGTCAGATGCCTCTCCGTGCTTCAGTTTCCATTAATTTTAAATAAGACACTCAGATTAAAGGAACTCTAAGGTCCCTTTCAATTCTTTACATTCAAAATTTTCCCTTTTGTTCATTTATTAAGAGATTAATCTTTGAAATCAATGGTGCTTTTGCATCATTAGAGGGCAGACTTCCCTTGGAGTAGGAAATAAAGGAGAGTTTTGAGAAATTAAAATATTTGATATGAAGCATTGGCTTCCTCTCCTGATGGACGAGCACCAGAGCAGGGAGGATTAGAGGAGTGAATGAAGATGATGAAGGAATTACTTGCTGACCCTAGAGCAAATGTCCTCTACTAATCCAATTCTTATAGTATAATGTGTTGAGCTACAAGTACCATTGGAAAGTCATGAAATCAGCATTTAAAAATGAAAGAAATTAAACAGAATACAAACTAGGCTACATTCTATATAAGAAGAAGAGATATTGTTTCATGAAATTCTGTTTCTTATCCACTATATGTGTGTGGGGGGGTGTTTACTCAATCACGCTATAAAATTTATTTTTAACTGTATGTAGAGGTAATACGCTTTAAAAATCTTGAGGTAAGAAATCAAATTTACTTGGCTGGGCGCGGTGGCTCAAGCCTGTAATCCCAGCACTTTGGGAGGCCGAGGCGGGTGGATCACAAGGTCGAGAGATCGAGACCAACCTGGTCAACATGGTGAAACCCCGTCTCTACTAAAAATACAAAAAAATTAGCTGGGCATGGTGGCGCGTGCCTGTAATCCCAGCTACTCAGGAGGCTGAGGCAGGAGAATTGCCTGAACCCAGGAGGCGGAGGTTGCGGTGAGCCGAGATCGCGCCATTGCACTCCAGCCTGGGTAACAAGAGTGAAACTCCGTCTCAAAAAAAAAAAAAAAAAAAGAAATCAAATTTACTTTTAGGGTTAAATGTTCCAAATATTTATATGTTAATAGGGAAATGGGAATTTTTGGTCTTCTTGAAGCAAGGCAAGAATGCATAGATAAACCAGAGTTATAAGTATTGAAAACCTAGCAATCTTGGATGAATAAAACACATTCTGTTTCATTTCAGACACCAACATCTACCAGGGAACTCCTAGTGCTTTTCTTTAAAGTCCTTTCTTTAAAAAAATAATAATCTCATTAAACTGAATATTGGCTTTGAAGTCAGACAAGCCTACATTGCAATCCCAATTTCACCATTCCCTAAACTTTTGACTTTGGGAAAATTACTTCACCTCTTTCTACACCTATCAGTTGCTTTATCGTTAAAATTATGGTAATCAGATTGGGCGCAGTGGCGCACACCTGTAATCCCAGCACTTTGGGAGGCTGAGGCAGGTGGATCAAGAGGTCAGTTGTTCAAGATCAGCCTGGCCAACATGGTGAAACCCTGTCTCTACTAAAAATACAAAAATTAGCCAGGTGTGGTGGGTGCATGCCTGTAGTCCCACCTACTCAGGAGGCTGAGGCAGGAGAATCACTTGAACCTGGGAGGCGGAGGTTGCATTGAGCTGAGATCGTGCCATTGCACTTCAGCCTGGGCAATAGAGTGAGACTCCATCTCAAAAAAAAAAAAAAAAAAAAAAAATTATGGTAATCATACTTTGCACACAGAGTTTTTTGGTTTTGTTTTTGTTTTTTTTTTTTTTTAAAAATGCTTCATGACATTGGTCTGACCAAGGATTTTTTTTTGGATAAGAACTGAAGAGCTCAGACAACAAAAGCAAAAACAGACAAACAGGTTTATGTCAAACTAAAAAGCTGCGCAGCAAAGAAAATAATCAACGAAGTAAAGAGACAACCTATAGAATGGGAGAAAATATTTGCAAATTATGCATCTGACAAAGGTTAACATCCAGAATATATAACAAACTCAACTCAATAGAAAAAATATTCAGTTTAAAAATTGGCAATAGATCTGAACAGACATTTCTTGAAAGAAGACGTATGAATTACTTACAGGTATATATGAAAAAAATCTTAAACACCTCTAATCCTCAGGGAAATGTCAATCAAAACCTCAATGAGATATTGCCTTACCCCAATCAGAATAGTTGTCCCAAAAAGACAAAAATAAATTCTGGTGAAGATGCAGAGAAAATGGAACTCTTAAACACTGTTGTAGGGATGCAAATTAGTACAGCAAATATGGACAACAGTATGGAAGTTCCTCAAAAAATTAAACATAGAGCTACCATGTGAGCCAACAATCTCACTGTTGAGTATATAGCCAGAGGAAATAAAATCAGTAGGTTGAAGAGACATCTACACTCCCATGTTTATTGCAGCTATATACACAATAGCCAAGATATGGAATCAATCCAAGTGTCCATCTATAGATGAATGAATTTATAAATGTAGTACATACACACAATGAAATATTATTCACCATCAAGAACACTGAAATCCTATCATTTTCAACAACATGGATGAACCTAGAGGGATGTTATGTTAAGTGAAATAAGCCAAGCACAGAAGGATAGGTATCTAAAAAAGTTGATCTCAAAAAACTGGAGAGTAGAATACTGGTTACCAGAGGCTGGGGAAGGGTAAGAAAGAGGGAGAAATGAAGAGAGGTTGGTCGATGGATTCAAAGTTACAGTTAGAAGGAAGAATAAGTTCTGGCGTTGTGTATCACAGGAGAGTCACTGTAGTTAACAACAATGTATTGTATATTTCAAAATAGCTAGAGGAGAAGATTTTGAATGTCCTCACCACAAAGAAATGGCAAGTGTTTTGAGGTGGTGGATATACTAATTAAACAGCTTTTTCCTCTCCTAACTTAGGAAACCCAAGTGCAAGACATGCCATGTGACAGCAGACAAAACAATGCAGAGCTCACCTCTGAGCAGGCTGCATCTCTGCGTTCACCTGCCCCTGAGAAATGATGATGTATCAGGAGAGAATAATAAATTAGCACAGTTAGCAGACAATAAAACTCTGTATAGATTGTATATTCCTTCAAACTGCCTCTTCAATCTCTTTTAAGAGACTATAACATTTATGGACTACGTTCTAGTTGAAAAACCAAAGAACGGGCTGTCTCTGTTCAGGGTGGGTAAGTGAACTGCTGACTTGGGACAGTTTACTGCCCTGAATGGGATCCTGCTTTTCTCCTCTGTTTCAGGTAATGATGCTGAGACTAGCATAAAATATCATGTTTACATGCAGTAGCTTTTAGAGGGTCCCATGACAGAGGAGCAACACATAGGTTATGCAGTTGTTTTTAAAATGATGAGTGTCCAATAGTGACAAAGCTGAGAATCAAATAACTCAACACCTTTTATAATAGCTGCAAAAACAAACCAACCAACAAAAAAACCTTAGGAATACCTAACCAAGGAGGTGAAAGAACTCTACATGTAAAACTACAAAACACTGCTGAAAGAAATCACAGATGTCACAAACAAATGGAAACACTTCCCATGCTCATGGATGAGCAGACTCACTACTGAGAAAATGACCATAGTGCTAAAAGCAATCTACAAATGCAATGCAATTTCCATCAAAATACCGCCATCATTATTCACAGAACTAGAAAAAAAAATCCTAAAATTCACATGGAACCAGAAAAGGGCCCGTATAGCCAAAGCAAGACTAAAAAAAAAAAAAAAATCTGGAGGCATCACATTACTTTATTTCAAGCTATACTATAAGGCCATAGTCACCAAAACAGCATTGTACTGACATAAAAATAGGCACACAGACCGATGGAACAGAGTAGAGAACCCAGAGGTAAACCCAAATACTTACAGCCAATTGATCTTCAACAAAGCAAACAAAAACATAAAGTGGAGAAAGGACACCCTATTCAACAAATGGTGCTGGGATAATTAGCAAGCCACATGTAGGAGAATGAAACAGAATCCTCATCTCTCACCTTATAGAAAAATCAACTCAAGATGGATCAAGGACTTAAATTTAAGATCTGGAAACTATAAAAATTCTAGAAGATAACATTGGAAAACCATTCTAGACATTGGCTTAGGCAAGGATTTCATGACCAAGAACCCAAAAACAAATGCAATAAAAACAAAGAATAAATAGCTGGGACTTAATTAAACTGAAAAGAGCTTTTGCATGGCAAAAGGAACAGTCAGCAAAGTAAATAGACAACCCACAGAGAGTGGGAGAAAATCTTCACAATCTATGCATCTGACAAGGGACTAATATCCAGAATCTACAACAAACATGAATGACAGTTCTCGAAAGATATACAAATGTCCAACAAACATATGAAAAAATGTTCAACATCACTAATGATCAGGGAAATGCAAATCACAGCCACAATGTGAAACCTCCTTACTCCTGCAAGAATGGCCATAATCAAAAAATAAAAAAAATAATAGATGTTGGCATGGATATGGTGACCAGGGAACACTTTTGCCCTTCTGGTGGAAATGCAAACTAGTACAACCACTATGGAGAACAGTGTGGAGATTCCTTAAATAACTAAAAGTGGAACTACCATTTGATCCAGTAATCCGACTACTGGTTATCTACGCAAAAGAAAAGAAGTCATTATACAAAAAAGATACTTGCACATGCATGTTTATAGTAGCCCAATTAAAAATAGCAAAAATCTGGAACCAACCCAAATGCCCATCAGTCAATGAGTGGATAAAGAAACTGTGGTAGATATATGATAGAATACTACTCTGCCATAAAAAGGAATGAATTAATGGCATTCACAGCAACGCACATGAGATTGGAGACTATTCTAAGTGAAGTAACTCAGGAATGGAAAACCAAACATCATATGTTCTCACTCGTAAATGGGAGCTAAGCGATGAGGATGCAAAGGCGTAAGAATGACACGATGGACTTTGGGGACTCAGGAGAAAGCATGGGAAGGGGGTGAGGGATAAAAGACTACAAACTGAGTAGAGTGTATACTGCTTAGGTGATGGGTGTACCAAAATCTCACAAATCACCACTAAAGAACTTACATAACCAAACACCATCACCAGTTGCCCAATTACTATGGAAATAAAAAATAAACATAAAATGGGCATCTAAAAGTCTTTGATTGTTTGTGAATACTGCCAATTCGAAGTGATTAAATTCATGTGACATCATGAAACATAGAACACCTCTTTACTGGAAGTTCATTTTGAGCCTTATGGCCAACAAATCTCAGAGGACCTAGACTTGAAACTTTGCAGAGATCAACCATCCAGTCTATAAATTTACATGTGCAGATGGGTAGATCAATGGCTTATCTGAAACACAAAAAAATCAAATAATTTTGTTAGTTCTAAGATGTTATAGGGATCATCTATAACAAATCCTTCATTTACAGACGAGGAAATAAATCCAGAGGTATTAGGCTGCCCAGTTTTGTCACATGGATAGTATGTGGCTCAGGACTTGAACTCAGACATTCTGTCTCCAAGCCCAGTACTCTTCCCCTGTATTTTAGATTCTCAACAATGGGTATGAAGTAAAGGCAGTTCGTATAGTTCAAGGTCATGGCAGGACTATTTGGAGTCGCCTTCACATAAAAAGCCAGCCAATTCTCACTTAGCCTGGACATAGGACAGACTTTCCAAGAGAGGCAGGAAACTGGGCTTTCTGCCACCTAACATCCCATTTTTCTCTTGAAAATGCAAAAAGAGATTGATTTCATTTCTGAAGGGCATTTGATTATATGATTCAAAAGCCCAGTAAATATTTTTGACCTTCAACCCAAATGATTCCACTCCTAGAAATTAATCATTTAAAAAAGAGAATCTGGATGAGAGGAAAGATTTAGCTTCAAGAATGGCATAAAGTTGTTTTTATAATGACAAGAGCCTGTACCCAAGAGAATTGTTTAAATAAGCTCTGGTATATTTATTTCATAGTTTATTTTATTTTACAGCTACAATATGATATTTCAAGAAAATAACATCCAATAACCTGGGGAAATGTTCCTGATATGTTGCACAGGAAAGCGTCTTATAAAACAACATGTGCAAAATGATTCTAATTTTGTGATAAAAATCTATATTTATGCCTATATTTGTTTAAAAGAAGGACTCAGATAAAATATCCCAATGTATCAAGAGTCAGCAATAAAATGATTGGTCATTAATATTTTTGCCATTAGGGTCTTGTTGTATTTTCCAAAGTTTTGAACATGAACATGCATTATTTTTATAATGATACTAAAAATATTATTTAAAGCTAAAATCTTATTTCTTCCCTCAGTAGGCCTCTGGAGCAGTCCACTAAGCTGAGAATGTCGGGTAGCACTTCAGGCCTTTGGCGGTGGTGACAATGATGGAGACAGAGACAGGGCTATAGTCTGAAGATTTATCACATGTAGTATTTTGAATCCCTTGGGCTACTGTATCATTGAGCACAATATTTTTTCTTAATGATAACTTCTATAGTACTTTAATATTATAGGTCTCAAATGTTTTTTAGACAAAGGCCAAGTTAAGCAGGAAAAACAGTCCACGACCTACTCAGTCTGTCTATTCACACTTTCCACTAGGAAAATGAACACCTTGGGCCTATGAAATTGGAAAGAAACAAGATGAAACACATTGCAGTGAATTTATTGGCAACACATAAGAATCACTAATCAATTTATGTGAAAAGCATCTGAGTTTATACACATGATTTCAGGTTATGATGCTGTGTCATGTAAACTAGAAACTAACCCAGTAGTGTTTTTATATTTATCTTGTTAGTTTGCTGAAGATTACTTAAATGCAACACATACCTAGATGGCAGACATCACCTGGATGTGCTATAAGTACACGTTGAGAGCTTATACCTGTGTTAGCACAAGAGTGTGGGTGATTCATATTTGAACCATAACACACACATATCTTACTTTAGTGGTTGGGAAATTATAGGCCAAAAGTAAACTTCATGGAAAAATGCATCACTACATACTATGGGGCCAACTAAATTGCTAATAAATAAAACTACGCTAAGAATAATTTGTCATTGAAATGCAAGAATAACAGCCATCGAAAACTGCCCAATCAAGACAAAAGTGCTGAAGCACTAATCTGAAAGTCACTTTCTCAAAAATTTCAGTATTCCAAGTATTGATGCCTCTGTCTGTGACATAGGTGCTGGGCAGTGCCTCCAAGAAGCTCAAGATTTTGCTGAGCATGGAATTAGAATCCTCAGTAAAACTCAACACGAGGCTATTCTCGGTTCATGAGTAGAACGTTTGTGTAACTCATAATACTTTACTTAGCAGGTTAGTACTAAGTGGTCCTGTGTAAAATCAATAGTTGCACCATCATCTATCTGTAAGAATTTAGGAAGGAACTCTCATTTTAGTATCAGTGCTCTCTGGGGGCCACCAGTATCCCAGGTTCACCCTTTAAATCACTGTGAGTTCAGGGGATTCTTGATCAACGTGAAGTCAGGACGTGAGCAAGAGCCTAATTCATTGGCGCACCCCACACCTCTGAACTTGGGCTGCAGGGTCAGAGGGCAGGTTAAGAAGGGGCTGTTTCAGAAGAAATATGCAAAACTCAAGGACATTTTCCCCCGTTTCCTTTTGCTCTTTCATCTTTTTCCTTCTCCCACTTCCTGCTCAAAGTCCAAGTCATGACAGAAATAGAAGATTGGTGGCGGATGGCACGGTCCAGTGCTTGTTTTTTTTTTTTTTTTTTTGCTGCTGATTTTTCATTTTCTTGTTGCTTTAACAAGCCATCTCTCATCTCTGAGAAGTAACTTTCCTTTCAGCTCCCTACACGTCTGTATTTCACAGAAATAAAAGGGAAGCTTTAGGATTTTGCCAATAAAGAGATCATGTTGGAACCTCTTTAATAGCCTCCATCTTCAGCGGATTCGTGACTGTGGAAAAATTCCTAACTAGGCCCAAGGAGAAAACCTAGGAATTCTAACCACCAGACAGACACCGTGATGCCCAAGTCTTTGGAGTGTTTAAGAATTAGCTAGGATTTATGTAATGGGGCAGAGGATACAAATTCCAGCATCTGAAAGGGCTTTGTATAACCTCCTCCCTTTAAAAATGGTTTGGCATGTCAGATGTCATCTGGCCCTGACAATTTACATGTCACATGTCTCCTTCCAGAGACAGAGAAAATGACAGTAGTAGCAGTAGTCTGGGGGCCTCATGGTCTTAGGGACACTGAGAGGACAATGGGCCAATGGGCCAAGGTGCCAGCTGTGTGGTGGCTGGGCCAGGCTCTGAGGCTAATTAGGGCTGCCAGACTTGAGGGCGCCCCTGTTGCTCTTGCCCTCTGCAGGGCCCCTGCGGCTGCTGAAACTGCCTGTAGAGTGAGTCAGGCCTTGGCACCCTTCGACATTTGTTGAGTTTGGTCTTCTGGCCCCCTCCCTCCTTCTGTCTTCTCCAGATTTTTTTGATGCTCCTCCTGGCCAAACTTGCTCTCAGTAAAGGTATTGATCTTCACCTGACATTTGAGGATAAACTTAGGTTGACTACTATCTTTCGAAATGGGAGGACCATTCATGTTTTCCTCAAATGATGCAGAGATAGTCATGTCCCCTAGAGGGGTTAGAGTGAATACTTTGGGGATCAGAAAGATTTCTCAGATTCCCTGAAATCACAGGATTGCTCCTTCCTTAAAGATGATTGACTCCAGGGGGAATTGCTGCAAGGTGTCAATTCAAACCAGAAACCATCACCACCTACCTCCAGCTGTCAGTAAAAGAGCTTCCTACAAGTAACTCTGATTTTTCTTTTTCCAGGGAAGAAGCTGGGCCAATCCAGAAGTGCTTCTATCATGCCTTTATCTACATTCTCCTAGAAAAGTACCTAGGCACGTTACCTAAACCCACTGTGCCTCAGTTTTCCTCATTCATAAAATAGGTATGATCATAATAGTACCATCTTATAGTAGGGTTAAATCTCATAGTATATGTATAAAATCTTTGATGAGGGCTGAATACACAGAAATCACTGTTGGGCCTAGTTACTGCTTACTTCTGAGGCTTGAGGAATAATGAATTGGGACCTAACTTTAGAATAGTGCTATAGGATGAGGCTTTTTGTTTTTTATTGTTTTAAAATCAAAAGGACAAAAATTAAGCAGCCAGCCATGTTTTCTCACTTTGGACATTTTGGGGCCCACATTGTGGGAACCTATCTCTAGGAACCCCTTTGGCCTTGAAGAGGTTCTCCTACTCTGGCAGAGTACATGGGGACATAGTCACATTTAATTTTCTGGATTGATTTGTCATGTACGTTTGTATCTTAATTCTAGTTTGTATCATTTCAACCACTGTTCCAAAACAAGAAGGAAATTTTCTCTCAGCATACAATACTTATAAAGATAAAAGAAGAAAGGTAAAGGAAAAGGAAGAAAGAGAAAGGATGAATTTTGAAGACATGTAAAAATGCTATTGCTATGTTAATCCACAAAATCCTAACAAATCCTAATAAATCCCATGTTTTAGCCACTGCTGCTTCTGCTAAAGGATGTCTGCTTTAGTCCATTGCGTGTTGCTATAAAGGAATCCTACAGACTGGGTAATTGATTTTTTAAGAAGGTTTATTTGGCTCATGTTGGCGATGACTGAGAGGTTCAGGATTGGGCATATGCATTTGGTGAGGGTTCAAGCTGCTTCCACTCATGGTAAAAGGCAAAGGGGAGCCTGTGTGTGCAGAAATCACATGGTGAGAGAGGAAGCAAGAAGTAGCGGGGAAATGTCAGGCTCTTTTTAACAACAGCTCTTTTGGTAACTAATAGAATGAGAACTCACTGAACATCAATGGAGAGCCTTAATCTACCTGTAAGGGATTTGCCCCCATGACCTAAACATCTCCCATTAGAAGATGAAATTTCATTATGAGGATTCAGAGGGGAAAAGCATCCAAACTATAGCAGTGTCCTAGTGCAGATACCACTTTAATATTGCAATGACATGTTTATGTGTCTGTCAATCCTGCTAGACTTAGCTTTCTGAAATCTCCTGTATCCTCTCTGTATCCTTTAAAGCCAGCACAGAAGGTATAACAGGTATGTGTGAACATCTCAGCTAGTTATTGACTTACCTTTCAGTTAATGAGAATAGTTGGAAGGGCTGAGGTGAGGGTTTATTCTAGGGATATACAGTCTAATAGGAGAGAGAGGATAACATGGTATTCAAGAAGAGAGGCCAGGTATGTCGGTGCCTTCTGGAGCCCAGGATGGTGTTGCTACCAGATTGATGGATATTCACTCTGATTTGTCCCTGATGCAGCTCATTACTCTAATGTTCCTCTCTCTCTCTCTCTCTCTCTCTCTCTCTCAAAGCAGAGACTGACAAATGCAACACTTCATTTTGGATGTGGAGTCCTGGAGGCTTGACTGCTCTATATTCTCCTACAAACGAACCCTATTTGGAAGTTCTAGCAGAGTCTACTTGTACACCTGTGAACAAAGAACGGTACTCCTCTATCAGGGAAGATCATCTTCTTTGACCAAGCACACAGCTTCAGGAAGAATGAACATGGAGCTGTGTAGAAGGAAGGGGCCACCTAGCCAGCCAGATCAGCCACAACAGCACTCACTGACAGAGTCCCAATGGAACCTTTTTTCTGCTTGCCTATGCCACTGGATTAAACATCATCAGAGTCAGAATTTGAGACAAGGTTGTTTTTATATTCACTCCAGTGGCAAACTTTCAACAGATATAACAATGCCTGGAAACCATGCCTGGGACATGAAAGTCACATCTCAAAAGAGCCAGCCAATATTCCAAATTCTAAGGGCTGTCCCACTCCATCTACAGCCATAATCATGTCTCTTATCCCCAGTAAATCTCCAAGCAACCACACTATTACTAGCAAGAAAAGGAAAGAAATGTACACTTCAGGAGAAAGGGTATCTTTAAGGCACTAACCAGAGCTGGTTTGAGTCACCTGGATAGAGTGTTTTGTGTATTTTTGTGGTTTTATTTTTTTCTCAACCTTTTAAATTCAGGGTTATTTCGAGATGGGGAGTTAAGAAAGCAACAAGTAACCACAAGGAAGGAGATCTAAAAGGAAGGAGAAAAGTTGTGAGCAAAGGACAGTGAACAACTGATTCTAAGGATGATGAGGATCAAGAGTGGAAATGCTGTTTTAATAAAACATTTGCCATGTATCCTATTAGAATCGTTGTCCTCCTTGCCCTTAACCCTGCCTCTTAGGGATGGAGAAAGGGAGGCGCCATCAGCACAGGAAGTCAACCCCTCTGTGCGGCTCTCCTGCCCAGAGCTTGGCCACTCCCCTCGCCCCCAGGGAAATCTGTTATCACAGTACTTGCCACACTGCATTGAAACTGATTTTCTCATGCAAACACATCAGTCCTCTCAAGCACAGGACCAACTTATTCATCTTGATACCTTCAGAGCCCAGGATGTTAAAGAAACATTGTTTGAAAAGAGTTGTAAAATTTCCTCCATAAAACACAGTAAAAAGGTAATTTCCATTTGCCTAACTGCTTAAAATTTTTAAATTGGAAGCCATGTATAACTTCCTTTCTTCCTAATCCTGTGACCGCTAAGAGTAAGTGGCAGTTCTTAATGCAGATACAGCAAGAAAGGTTGAAGTGCACGCCAGTACCTGTGGTGGCAATAAGGTACACCAAAGTGCATGATGATTGTGGCTTGGCATGTTTCTCCCTTGCTAGGATGAAGTTTGGAGTTGGCTGACAGGTCAATGCTTCCTGAAAACCCCCAGCAAAGCCAAGCCCAGCATTAGGAGCACAAATGAGCCACTAGGGACCCAATCACTCAGCGTCAGAACAAAAGGAGAAGATGGGTCCTCTGATATCAAAACCAAAATTCATCCTGATGTGAGAATTCTTTATTCTTTCTGGGCTCCTTTCTTCCCCTTCTATATTTTTCCACAAGTTGTCACAAATCAGTTGTGGTTGTTACAAGTGTTCCTGGAAGCTGATTGTTAGCCATAATATTAACAGCAACAATAGAATCTCTCAGGGTGGGCCATTGTCTTTAGCACTACATATCTAAAGTAGATCTTATTTGAAATGGTTTAAAATGGATAGAGGACATGAGATGGGCACAAACTGCCTAACATCTTTATCACTGTCTGTGCATTTTGTCCTGACGCCCACACCTCTGCATCACCTTCCTCCTGGGTACCCTCCCATTGTGCATTCCTGTATGCTTCTTCCTAGTATTTGGTCGTCTCTGTTCTGCTGAGAATGGCATGCGAAACAACTGCTCGTGGAACTGCTCTCCATTGTTACGGAGACAATAAAAGGATGTCTGATAAGTATCTTACGACAGATTTTTCTACAGCTGAAGCATATTGGCGGCATAATTTTCCAAATTTGCATTCTACCTGTGGCTCCAAGGAGCTAACCTAGACTCCTTGCCAAGGGAGAACATTGTTCCTCCATTTCTAGAGGCTGCAGGCACTTACTGGATTATTATTGATATTGTCTTAGAGCTGGTTCATTCTCACACTACTAACTGGTAGCTATAAATCTCTGGCTGCTCAAAAGACTCTTGCACTGTCTCAATGTTTCAGGAAAACCTCTTTGAAAGGCACATGAGCAGGTATAATGTAGTCTGTGTTTTCAAATATATATATTTATATTTAAATAAACATGTAGAAAATCCAGATAATTTTTCGAAAGGTAGGTTGAAAACAGTGGCTTGCTCTGTAGAAGAGTCACAAAAAGACAACAGAAAATTTTCAGAGTCTGATGTAATAGCTATGTTTACTCTGCTGGAGGTTTTCAACAGAGGCTCAACTCTCGTTTTCAAGAACGTTCTAGAAGGGTATGTTTATGTGAGTTGGAAACTACACTGGAAATTTTTTTTAATGCTTGTTCTATGATGCAATTTTTCTCCAACTCCTTTAAATAAAGGCATCCCTATATATTTAAAATATAATTAAATTAAAGAAATTTCAACATAGATGCTATTCTGTAGGAATGCCTGTTGGCTGAAACAAAACTGTTATTTATAACCCTTTGACCAACTCTATTTATTATGTGTGTGCAATGTGTAAGGCATGATACAAGTATTTTGGATATCAAGAAGGTAAAGACACCTCACTTCAATCTGAAATAGCTATTGAGGAGACAAGTCATAGGTCGATAGATAATTACTTTTTAAAAACCAAATGGTTGCTTAAAACTCTTTGCAGGTGATTTGTGAGTTCTGATTAAGGAGAGAACATTCCAGGATACAATATTAAAAGCTTTCATTGAAGAAGTGGAATTTAAACTGTCCTCTCTGAAGAATTTTTTTACTTATGTATTTCTGCTGCATCTGTTTAATCATATATTCCTGGTTAATAAATTAGCCTAGAATAATAATTTATTTTATCACTTTCTGTGTCTCTCAGAAAATCACAAAAGTAAACAGAAAAATAAAAGTAGGTTTTCAGGACAGTTAGAATTTCAGAAGGTAAACACATGGGGAGAGGTTATTATTTATTGACAACCCATGTTTTTAAGAGTCTTCGTAATTATTTAGCATCTTGATTTCATTCCTTCAGTTTAACCTTGTTTTCAGCATAATCATGGTCAAAATAAGAACAAACAGCAGGAGGCAAATTAATGCCTCCGAAACCCTAGGTCAGGATCATCAAAGGGACAATGATTGCAAGATTTTAAAATTGTTAAAAATAGCCAGTGTGGTTCCTTCTAATACAATGTGAATAATGAGGAAGAATTTCAGGGATTAGACTGAATTTCTGCATTTTATAACATTTGGTAAACATAAAGTTCTTCCATTTTCTGTTCACCATATGTGCCATATTTTCTATTAGCATAAAATTCCTGTGTAAATAATTCAGATTCAGTGACATAATTATTATTCTGTTAAAGTTAAATAGATGAACAAAGCTATAGTCTTTTTACTCGGAAAGTAAAACAGCTTCTCTGGGCCACTCATATATAGAGATGTCCCTTTCTTGCAAATATTTTTAATAATAGTAAATCTTGTTTAGAAATCAAATGTCTGTTATGAACTGGCTTCATGATAGAATAATAGTTCCCTTGACCTGCTAATTATTTTAAACTTTTAAATAGAATTGATAAGATGTGCTTCCCACTTACTTCATCTGTTCCCCAATCAACTGGGTTTCGGTCACTTTTTTCGTCTTGATTTTTTCGGTGAAGCAGAAGAAAGCAAAATCAATATACAAGAAGCACCCAACTTCATCCACCTGGGAAGAATGAAACTGTTTACAGGCCTTTGTAGGACATGTACTCAGCCTGATGCTAATGACTCCTTTGTATATAAAGAAGTGAGCCTTGGTTCAGACCCTCAAAGAGCTTCCCTTCTTGCTAGGAAAACAAGGCTCCTTGAAGTGATCTAATTAGCCAGTAAGATTGTACTTGAGTGAGTCAGACTAACAATATTAGGAGTAAGAGACACACAATTGGGAATCAGAGAAATTGGGGAGATGCTCAGGAGAAAGTAGGACCAGAACCGATCTTTGAAATAAACCTCATTCTGGACAACCATGAAATCAGTAAGCACTAGACAGAGGCCATTATGTTCACAGGCTGGTATAAAACAGTCAAACAAACAGAAACAACATTAAAAACAAATAAACAAAAGAATCCTTCCTGACTGGAGCAGTGGCGCCCTTGGGGAATAGTGGATGTAGGTCAGTCAGTAGCTAAAGGTGGTCAGGTAATGGTCGGCTCTGAAATTTAAGCAGAAGAGCCACACGACATGGTGGTCCCTGAACTCCCATAAACTCTTGTAGGGAAACCTAGAGAACCCAAGGCTGGAGAAAGTATCACACAACAGTATCAAATAATCTGTGTGTTTTCTCAATTTATCATAGAAGTAGTTAGGAGGTAAGTTAGGAATAAGTTATCTCATTGTAAGTGGTGTTAGGATTTTTGTTTTTAATCAATACTATTTCTTGAACTTTTGATAACTGTTGCTGATTGGCTTCTAGCTTAATTCTGAAAGACATTAGGCGTGAAAGAGGCAAACAATCATTTGGAATTTGACAGCTTGATTTTTGCTTTGTTTTTAAGGAAGACTGGAGCTTGAGGCTCTAGTATTGTATTACATCTATCACATATTTATTACAGTCAGACATGGTGGCTGTTCAGGGTAATGACTAACAACACAGACCTTAGAGTCAGAGGCAGATTGGGATTGAATCCCAGTCTACTTCCCAAAGGCATATGATAGGAGATTGGTTAGGGCAGTGGGAAAAATTATAGGAAAGACAAACCTTCTTGGAAGGTTGGGAAATTTTGCAAAACCTTCGGGAAAGGGTTATGGCTAAAGGCATACAAAAAATACAGAATTTATTACGATAGTCAGTTGATAGAAAGTACTGATAAATTTCATAATGAGTTCAAACAGATATTTAAACAATGGCAAAGAAAATTCATGGTTTCTAATGTTAGACAATATATAATGTTTCTTTTAAAATATAATCAGATAAGCAAGCATCACTAGACATTTAATGAAAACCAACACCGCGAAAATAAATATTTATAAAAACAAATAGTACAAATGATATGCTGTACAGATAATAGAAAAAAGAAATAATAGCAAATGGTTTTGCTTTTTGCACTTTACTTTCAAAGTAACGGGGATGATACTACATTCTTAAAATACAAACATAGTGCTGTGACCAAAAGGGGCACTCAGAAAACAAAAGTATTGAAAAATAAAATACAATGATCAAATTTTTTAAAATCAAGAGAAGGACTGGAAAAAATAGGAACATAGAGACATACAAAATTTTTAAAATGATGAGAATTGAAAGATGAATTCAGTAAATCCAACATCTATTTAGTAAACATTTCAAAAGTGAGGAGAGAGAAACTGAGGGGGATAAATAATCTAAGAAGTAGAAGTTGTAATATTATCAGAGTCTTCCGAGTAAATGCTGAGTTGGATAAATGAAAAAGAAAAGCTGAATGCTGACAAATCAACTTTACTTAGAAGTATGTCAATAAATAACAGATCTAAACACAAAAGGTCAAAAATAGTTATCCCTTGGGAGTGGGACTGGGGATCAGAGAAACTGATGGAAGACTTCCTTTTTCCTTAGAGACACTCTAAAATGTTTGACATTTTAAAAAATGAAGAAGAATTCTGGAGAAAAGTTTTACAGAGATGTAATACTTAAGTTGCAGTTTAATGGATAGTTAGGCTTTTTCCCCCTTGGGCATAAAAAAAAGGGTAGTTATTCTAAGCAGAAGGATTGGGAAGAGACATGGGCATAGGGCATGGCCTGTTTTAGAAATGACAAAGCATTCTGTAGATTGTAGCATCCACATAAAGGAGTAGGAAAGAAATGAGACATCTGAGTGAAGTAGGAGCCTGAGCGTAAAGGGTCTTGGAAGCTCTGGAGTTTTCGTTTTTGTTTTTTTTCTGAGATAGAGTCTCATTCTGTCGCCCAGGCTGGAGTGCAGTGGCACAATCTTAGCTCACGGCAACCTCCGCCTCCCAGGTTCACGCAATTCTTCTGCCTCAGCCTCCTGAGTAGCTGGGATTATGGGTGCCCACTACCACGCCTGGCTAATTTTTTGTATTTTTAGTAGAGGCCCTGGCTTAACTATATTGGCCAGACTGGTCTCGAACTCCTGACCTCATGATCCATCTGCCTTGGCCTCCCAAAGTGCTGGGATCACAGGCATGAGCCACCAAGACTGGCCCCAGCTCTGAAGTTTTTGTACAAGGTTTTTCATTTTAGAGCTTGGGAGATGCATCTGTATGACCTGAAACAGGGGATACTGGAGGCAAAGTAATGCCAAGAGGACACAATGAAAAAGCAATTCTTCAAATATTTAGCAAGCAGAGTCTATAAAGTGCATGAAGAAGTTCCTGACTTCTTCAGTATGCAGCATACTGAATATATGACTATTACATGTGGTAGAGGAACTCAGGAAATATTTGTCGATTACTTTGGCACACCAGTACCTTGAAAAGATTCAGTAAGATGATTTGCCTGAAAACCCCCACTTGTACCATGCCTTCTAAAGAAAAGAGCTCATACAAATTTCAGGTCTCAGTGTGTATTATAAAACATTGCCCTCATTCTCATTCAGCCCGGACCATCATTCTTGGCATTCTCAAAAATATATACAGGTCATTTTAACCTTGTATGTGATGGATAAACATTCACATCACAGCAGCCAAAAATAATATCCATTTTAATCATTGTAAATTCTGGGCCAGCTGATGAGCCCTTCAGACTACAAACAACTTTAGATCTTCTCTCTTCTCTGGAAGGGGAACAAGAGGTGGGCTTGTGTATTTAACCACTCCCTCACCTTTAAGTAAGATCTGAGTTTACAGAATGGTTTCCTTTATATGAAAGCGACTAGGTTTGCTGAGTTCTGCAGTGTGGAAGGAAAGGTCACAATATAAAAAGATATTAGCAATATGTGCTAATTTTTTATGTTTTAAAAGGATAAGAGGCAGAAATATGAATCATTTTCTTGCTTTGTAATGAAAGTAGATTCATGGTTCTACTTTCTCATCTAAATAACTGAGGGGTGAAAGGCTAATAAGCAGAGATGCCCAGTATTCCAAGTAAGGCAAAATGCTGGCCTAGTTCCACTACAACTGCTAATACCACACTCTTACCAAGGGAACTAGAAGTCTTTTGATAGCTGGGCTAGCTGCCACTCAGATTCACACAGAATGAGAGGCATCTGAGGACATCTCTGGACACACGTCTATTATCACACCTTTTCAACGACTCAAGATCTACAAGCATATCTTGTATCATATATCTTTTCTTTCCTTATGGGTTGAATTATATACTCTCACTGCTCCCCGCTACCCCGAATAAAGATATGTTGAAGTCTTAAGCCCTAGTACCTCAGAATGTGACCTTCTATTAGGGTCATTGCTGATGTAATTAGTTAAAAAAGTCAAACTGGAGTAGGTTGGGCTCTTGATTCAGTATGACTGGTGCTCTTTTAAGACAGCCATATGAAGACACAGAACCGTGGGGAGAAGGCCACGTGAAGACGGAGGCAGAGCCTGGATGACGCTGTGAGAAGCCAAGGAATGCCAGAGGCTTAAAGGAGCTGGAAGAGACAAAGAAGGATCTTCCCCTCGAGGCTTCAGAGAGAGGATATCTGAGCACGCAAATTGATTTCAGACTTCTAGCCTCTGGAACTGTGAGAGAACAGGTTTCTATGGTTTTAAACCACCCAGTTTATGGTACTTTGTTACAACAACCCTAGGAAGCTAATACACCTTTCTTAATCCCTAAATATAGATAAATGGGAATATAGAATTAACCTTTTGGTTAAATTCAGCAATCTCATTATAGATTATAATAATTCTCAATATTTTCAATATTTTTATCAATTTTTTGTAGATGTTATACTTAAAGGTTACATAACTCTTGCTTTATGGACACAGTAATTTATTTTAGAATCCCCTGTTCGATATTTAACTTGCTCACATTTCATTCTTTTTTCTTTTTCTGTTCTTGAATTCTAAATACAATTACACTGAATATCTTGATATGTTAATATTTGTCTACTTCCTTGACTAGTATTTTAGAATAAGTAAATAGAAATGGAGTTACTGGCTCAAAGGACATGATATTTAAAAAGGTTCCTAGTATATGTTATCAAATTGCTTCCCATGGATGTTGTAGCAATTTGTCACTTGAGCTGACATATTAAAAAGGGTCTTTTCGAGAACTGTATCCTAGCAATAGGGTAGATCTTAAGTATTCTCACACCACACACACAAATGGTGACTGAGATGAAAAAATATGTTAATTTGCTTGATTGTAATGGTAGTCATCTCACAATGCATATGCATATAGAAACATCACATCTTATACCTTAAGTATACACCATTTTTATTTGTTAATTATGCTTCAGTAAAGCTGGGAAGGAGAAAGCATTTTCTGCTAATTTGACTAGTATGAGATTTATTGCTTTAATTCCTTGAATACTAATGTGAAACCTTTTTCCCCCAAAACGTTTATTAATGCTTAGAATATATTCTATGGCACTTCTGCCATTGTCCTTCATTATTATTTCTTAAATAGAGTCTTTGCATGAAATCTATTTTTTCTTTTCATACACAGTATATTAACATTTTTTGGTGTCCTCGTTTGTAATATGAAGGTAGTAAGAATAAGCATTTTCTGAGATTGCAGTAAGAACTACATGTGCTGAATATACTGTGTACCAGGCACCAAATAGGTTCTTAATAGTGGGACCAATTCATTATAATTTTCATATGGGGCTAAAATCAAATGGCCTGCATATACTGTCACTTGCCTGCTTTCAGGTTAGGTAGCACAGCTGCTTTGACTTTTCAAATGAATCTCATTTTCATTTGTGTAGTCATCTTAGCCTTTTTCATTTTCACTCTGTATACTTTGTTCAGGTTGAACTGTGATGGAGGAGTTAGCTGGGCTGGAGGCTCAGCATATAGAAATGCACAGAGACATAGGAGCAAGTGTATTTTGGGGTAAAGGTTCAAATATTAACTCCATGTACTGCTAAGTGGGTGTCTTAGACAAGTCAACTCATTTTTATGCCTCAGTTTCCTCTTTTATAAAAGAGGAAATTAATAATGTTAAGTATCTCTTAGGTTGTTGTGAGGAATGAAATAAACTCTATTCATGATCTATTGCTGCATACCACATTATCTAAAATCTGCCAGCTGCTTAAAATAATAATAATCACATATTACCTCACATAGTGTCTGTGGGTAAGAGATTCTGGAGAGGTTTAGCTAGGTGGTTCTAGTCTGAGGTTTCAGGAGGTTATGGTAAAGTGGTCATCTGTGGCTACAGTGATCTAAGGTTTGGCTGAGATAGAAAGAGCCACTTCCAAAATGAGGGCTCATGTTACTGGTACGTGAGCACTAGCTCCTGGCAGAAGGTTTAAGTTCTTTGCCATGTGAATCTGTTTCTAGAGCTACTTGAGCATCCTACCAACATGGCAGCTGGTCTTAGCGTGACCTAAGACAGAAAGCAAGGAGGAAGTTGAAATGCCTTTTTGAAATTTCAAAAGTCTCATACCATCACTTCTGCCACTTTGTAATCATTAGAAGCAAGTCACTATTGTGACCTAGACTCAAGGGAAAGAGAATTAGGCCCCACCTTTTGAGAGAGGAGTGTCAAATCATTTGTGGACTGATTTTCAAACAACCACATGACCTAATGCATGTTATACACTTGTCTACTTTTTTGACTAGCATTTTAGAATAAATATATAGAAATGGAGTTACTGGTTCAAAGAACATGCCATTTAAAACATACATCTTGTATATGAGATAGCTTTTAGGAAGAATTCAAAAGATGCTATCTATTGTGTCCTCATACTTCATAGCACTATCATTATCCATAGCACCATCATTTTAAGGCACTGTAAGTTGTGCTGTAGTGGTGGCTTTGGATACATTTGAGGTATGATAGAAAAAGAGTCTTTAAGATAAACAGGAGCTAAATTAAAAAGGGCCCAGCACGTCATGACACGATGCTTGCCTTTTTTTTTTTTTTTTTTTTCAGTAAGTCCTTACTTTTCGAACTGGGTTACTCCCAAGGCACATAGGTACACAAAACAAGTGCTGCTTGAAGCAAAAGAATAAACATACATCATCTCTAGTAAAGTGCTCTTTGGAAAAAAAAAAAGTAGATGTATTAAAAAATAGATTATAAAGTTGCTTGTTTTATAAAGAGGAAACATTAGGTATTATCTTGGTCTTCAGGTGGCCTGCTTTGGACTGTATCTCTTGATCCTGGGTAAATAATTTACTTTTCTTTACATTTGGGGTACCTTAGTAGAGAAGTTAAGTGACTCAGTTAGTTGATGAGGAGATACTGAAGGATTTCAGGCAGGTTTAGAATCTGATATTTTTAAAAGGTATCTCCATCAAGAATATTGACAACACTTCTGGAAAAAAAAGAATGATAAATATTTGAAGTTACACAGCAGATATCAAAACTCTCATAATTAAGCATTTAAAAAAACACTAAGAGAAAGATAAAGAAGCAATGAAAGTAGTTACACCAGAAGTAGATGACAGGATATGCCTACAAATCTAATATATAACTAAGAAGTCCTAACTAATCAATGAGGGAAGGAATGGATTCAATACATGTCGGGGGTAAAATTGGCTCTCTGGGGAAAAAGGGATCCATCTCTAGTCCTACCTTACATTACTTAGTAAGATAAACTCCAGATAAACGTGATGAGTGTAGAAACAAAATCGTAAAAAACTCGAAGACAATTAGATGTGTACTTACTTGCTCTCTGGGTAGGAAAAAATTTCTAAATAGAAAAGAAGGATTCTCTAGTGAAAGCAAATCAATAGCTGCATCTGAGTAAGTATTATATTTTTGTATAATACATTTAACATTTAAAATAAACCACAAATACTGATGGATGGCATTCATCGTGTACCAACTATGTGCCAAACACCACACTTGGAGCTTCGCCTTTATGACTTACCCTTAATCCTTACACACACAAAAACCCACCACAGGCTCAGTCATTACTGCCTCCACTTAACAAATGAGAAAACTGAGACAGCGAGAGATTACATCAGTAATTTGCAATGCTGGCTGCACACTGAATCATGTAGAGAGCTTTACAAAGGCCCATGCCTAGGCCTCATCCCAGAGCAGTTTAATCAGACTTGCTGGGAATGGCACCTGGGTATAAAATGCTTTGTCCAAAGTCACACAGCTGGTGACTGCAGAGAGAGAGGCTTTTCTGTGTCCTCAACACCTGGACTTTTCCTATACCACGTGGAAATTTTCTTGAGGATATAAACAGCCACTTGGTTTTCAAAGGTGGTAAAAACCTGAACGTAGGCTTAACTTAAAGCAGAAGTGATGTGAGATATGAGAATCTATTTGTTGACCCATCTATAGCAGAGACTCCATAGTCTGTGTTTCTGGAGTATCAGTGAAAAAAGCCACAGGGCTGAAATAGAAGGATAGCATTTTGATGGTCTAATAATTTTGAAACAATTGGTGATGCTTAGACGACTTGAAAGGTATTTGCATGAATCTAATTTCTTAGGCTTATTATCACCATTATAACATCTTCTCCACCAATTGAGACATAACAATATAGACAAGTGACTTTATTGCATAGTTTTTAGGAGCACAGACTTTGGAGACAAACTATCTGATTTTGATTCCAAGTGTATTCTTTATAGCTGTGTAACCTTCATTTACTTAACTCTCCATGGCTTAGTTTAAGAAGCTTAAAGACAATACTGATGACCCTTGCCCTCATGTCCCAGAGATTCTGATAGAGTTGAAAAATAGGAATAATAATAGGAATAGGAATAATAATAGTATTGTATTAATGTAACAAATCACTGGTAAAAAATCACCTGAAACCCTAGTGGCTTAAGATCACTCCTGGTTTCTCTGGGTAGGAATTCAGGAACATCTCAGCCAGGCAGTTTCAGCTCAGGGTTGCTCTGAGCTGGGGCTACTGTCATCTGATGGCTTACCTAGGGGCTGGAGGATCCACTTCCAAGGTTCACTCACATAAATGACACAGCATTGCTTATTGTTGGCAGAAGGCTTAAGTTTCTCCCTGCAAAGGCCTATAGAGATAGGTCTGCTTGAGAGTCCACCTTGCATGCCATCTGGCTTCCCCCAGAACAAGTGACCCAAGAGAGGTGGCAACTGTAACGCATTTTGTGGCTTAACCTTGAGGTCACACATCATCACTTCTGCAGTATTTCATTGGTCTGACTGATCAACTCTGATGCAGCGTGGGAGCTGAATATACCCTCGCACCAGAAAGCAAGGATCATTGGCAGCCATTTCGGAAGTGGTTATCACAAGTACCTAGTTTATCAGCTTGTTGCAAAGATACGTACAGTTGACCCTTGAACAACACAAGCTTGACCTGCATGGGTCCACTTTTATATTTTTTTCAGCCAAGTGTGTATTGAAAATATAATATTCGAGGGATGTGAAACTTTTATATACAGAGGGCAGTCTTCTTGTATACTAGGATTCCTCAGGACTGATGTGGGGAAGCTCAGCATACATGGATCTTGGTATATGCAGGGGTCCTGGAAGCAGTCTTCTCCATATACCAGGCATGACTGCATTAATACATATCTCTCTGTATGTGGATATATATGAAGCTATATATACATACATCTCACACTTAGAATACTGGAACAGAGCTTACACCATAATTAATAATGATGTAACTAAATCAAAAATTCTGGGAGTGGGAACTGAGCATTGGTATTAATATTTTAAAAATCACTGTATGTGATTAATATGCGGCCAATTTTGAATATCCTATTTCTATCTCATTACTTAGCTTCATTGTGATCATAAGCCCTGGAACCCTGGCTGAGAGGTTTCCAGCCTTGGTTGCATAGTAGAATCATCTGGATAGCTTTTAAAAAGCCAGCTGTTCAGGATACACTCCAGACCAACTCTGTCAGAATCTCTGGGGCATGAGGGCAAGGGTCATCAGTATTGTCTCTAAGCTTCTTAGACAATCCCACTGCAGTCAAGTTTGAGACCCACTACTCTAGTTATTTAACATAGATGACTGTATTACAATCCCCTCATTTCCTCAGTGAGCTGAATTCTACTCAGCATTTAGATCCTAGGGACTTAACGTCACTTGTTGAAAACAAAAGGAAGACCTTTGACTCGTCTTAATGTTCGAGGAAGGCTGAAGATGGGTAGGAATGTGCAGCATGGCGCCAGTTGCTCTCTGTCTGTGCTGTGTGTCTGGAGGATTCAAGCCTCCAGCATGTCAGCCAGGCTCCTTTGGCCAGAATGCGCCTTCGTGCAAGAGTAGAAACCTCCTAGGCATGTGATTGCTGGGCCAGGAAAATGTCACCCATTGCCAGAGAAAAACCAGCTTTCCACGCAACTAGTGAGTGGCACATGAAACCAATTTAGCCAGCGTGGTTGGAGAGGCATCAGAAGCATCACAAGATGGCCGTTCTGGAAGCAATGTCTGAAGGGTGCACCTGGTAATGCCCACAGGTGCTGTGCAGGCACAGAACATGCCTCAAATTTAAGGACATGGAGCTGTCTGTCTGCTGCTCTGAGTCTGCTTTCGTAAAGGAATGTTAGCTTGCTGCAGAGAACAATTGGCTATATTTCGGGAAAGACAAGCAAAAATGGCAGCTGTATTTAAACCAGAAAAATAGTGGATGAACAATTTCTGGTGACTTATACCATCAAATTAGACTTAGAAAACTTGTGTTGGGGAAAAAAATCTCAATCCCTTTTGCAAATATTTGGGATTGAGGGAAGCTCTTAACAGACTTTTCCCATCGCTTTCTGTCCACAATTTTAAACCTATGTTTGTTTTAAGTAAAGCTTAATCCATGTGTTTCTGATTCCTTTAAGCATAACTCATCGAAGCCTTTATTTTGGAAAAAAAAATCCATTTAACATCTAAGATGCCTTTGATTTTTAGCCTTTTAAAGCATTTTCCCCTGTTTGAAAAGGGGCTCAAAATAGCACATTTGCCAAGTTTAGAGCCCATTCAGTTGTGAATGCAGAATTTCGACCACTGCACAGGATTTAAACTTCTTCGCACTAGCCAAAAATGTGACTTCTTGTTTGTCTTTAATACCTAAATCCTTTTTACAATTGAATTTGGAACTCTCAATGAACCCTGAATGCAGCAGGTCTGTCCATCCTTCGACTTGTTTTCTCGCCACTATGGAGTTTGTTAATGCATTTATAGTATAAGTCTATCTAGCTCTTTGGAACAATTTCTATTTGTGTTGCTTAGTAACAAAGAAAAATATTTTGAGCATGTGATAGCACCTTTTATCAAAGTCCTAGAAGCTGGCTTCCAAACATGAGCAGAGAACCATGACAACATGAGTCTTAGATGCCCCATGATGAACACGGAACTTAATTTGGAGGAATTAGAAAATGAGAAGAATGTAAAAGGAGAATGTCTGAACTGAAAGCAGGCCAAATGGGTCTTTAGGACCCCAATAACTGTTTTCTCATAAATTTCTTAAGAAAACTAGTTAGATATCTCTGTTTCCTCTGTATTTGAACAAGAAGAAAAGGGAACTGGACATGTTAATGGGCTGAGTTAAGGTTGTATTGAAGTAATGCAAGATCCCCTAATAAAAACTTAAGAAATATTAGTCATACATGTCTGTCTGCCTAATGCCATATTAACTGATATTTGGAATACCTTTCTTGATTTTTATTAAATTTTTAATTCTAGATACACCATTCATATAATCACAAAGGGGAAAACTTAAGCTCAAGAAGTTTTCATCAATCATCTTCAACAAGCTGAAATGAATAATATTTTCATGGATGCTGAAAACAGATATAGAATTTGACCCCTGGATGAGTAATTTGGTCAACACTATCTTTTGTTGTTGATTGCTATTTGATGATGTGGGGCATTTACACAGGAAATGAAAGTCATTGTTCTTGACCTTGAAGAACTTACAATTAGGAGAGCGTGTAAAGTTCCACTACCAAATATAAAACAGAAACGAGATATTCATCCATAAAAAATGACGGATGTTCAAAGAATTCAGTATTTGTGGGGTTAAGGAGGAAGAATATTAGCAGAGAAATTGAGAGGCCAGAGCCGGGACAACCTAATAAACAGTAGGTATGCTTTTTCACACAATAAAGATTCGCTTTTAGAAAAACAAGATAGAATCTAAATCCTTTAATTTTGTGCAAATAGTCCCACATTTGACATTTAAAGAAAAAACCTAATTGAATATTGCAGTGGAGAAAGACACACTAAAAAAATTACTATTGGTAGCTTGAGTCTATTTTCTTTTTTTTTTTAAGACGGAGTTTCACTCTTGTTACCCAGGCTGGAGTGCAATGGCGCAATCTCGGCTCACCGCAACCTCCGCCTCCTGGGTTCAAACAATTCTCCTGCCTCAGCCTCCTGAGTAGCTGGGATTACAGGCACCCGCCACCATGCCCAACTAATTTTTTGTATTTTTAGTAGAGACGGGGTTTCACCATGTTGACCAGGATGGTCTCGATCTCTTGACCTCGTGATTCACCCACCTTGGCCTCCCAAAGTGCTGGGATTACAGGCATGAGCCACAGCGCCTGGCCCTGAGTCTGTTTTCTGTAATAAGATTCAACATCAACTATATTTACTTAAATGGGACCAAAACATTTGTGTTATACTGATCAATTTTTAAGTGAATGTTACAGAAGGCCATTTCTTAGAATGGTCTTTTATTTGATACAATGTATAAGTACATTTCCTTATTTTATTTTATTCTGTTTTATTTGAACAGACAATTTATCTCATGGCTGGGCCCTTAAAATGTCAATGATTAATACAAACCACAATTACCTCTTAAAGCATATGCAGCCACTTTATTAATGAGGAAGAAAATCAAGTATTTTTAAGGGCAGATTCTGAATATTCTTCTCCAGTGGCTAATCTTAATTCAGTTTGCCTTTCAGTTTCCTTTTCTACATACTAGGACAGTCACTTACCAGAAAAGACATGTGGGAAGGATGAATGCTTGAAAAAGAGATTTGAACTCCGTAGTTATCAGAATCATTATTCCAAGGAATTGGTTGTCATTTAAATTCTGCATTGCCTGGCACTACCAGGCAAGCGGATGCATCTGGCTTAACACAATGAGTGGTAACCAACATCATAGAAGAGGCACATAGCTTTCCTAGGCCATTATGCATGTTCCTACCACAGTCGTTTATGGCACCAGCCACATCTTAAATGAGAGCCACTATGTAATTACAGCATGACCAGGGTCTATGTGTTGAGATGGGGCACTGTGTTCTTACACCCACCATCTTAGATACAGAGGGATTCCAGCCTGAATGTACATATTCCAGAAGAAAAAAAAACGTTCAGCTGATGACTATAAAGTAATACCACAAGTAAAAACCCAGCATTGGTGAGTTAGAAATAGATTCTACATATAATGAAACTTGTCAATTCAATTTAGACATAGAGTAAAGAAATAACTTGACTTAGAATCTATCCTATGAACTCTGTCTGCTTCAAGTGTGGTCTCTGGACCAGCAGTATCAATATTACCTTGGAGTTCAGCAAGAAAAGAAAGGTAGCGTGTTACATTTGGGTTTTGCTTTGCGTCTATTCAAGTGATTAACAAATTTGTATTCCGCACTTACCACATACCAAGCACCAACCTAGGTGGAGCAAGTACATTGGAGGGCAAAGTTTCAGACTAGATAAAACGAAATGATTTACTTAGGATTTCTTTAATGAAATATATGTTGGAGGAATATTGAACCATGCCGAAGTCTTAAAAATAATGGCTAAACCCAGTATATTTCTATTACTCTATTTCTTGCAGATATTTAAACACAATAATAAAGACATGTGTTACAAAGCACTCTCATAAATTACAAGTTAAAAGTAAAGCCATATTTTGACCCAGGCCATGTAGTATCAACTTGCTGTAGTCAAAAAAGACCAAGTTCTATTTCTAGCTCTATTCAGTGCATTTAGGTGAGTCACTCAACATCATGGAGTCTTCATTCAGAGTAAAATGCAAATAATTGCTGCCCATCAGCAGCAGACAGTGTTGATTTATCACTTGCTCTCACTCCCTTTTTCTCATAGCCCCAAGCCTGGCTGGGAAATGCATGGTTAGCTTTGAAAGACACTATAATAGAGATAGGCCAGGCTTGCAGCTAGAGGTGACAATGCCATGTAGCAAATAGACATAAATAGCGAGTAGGTACCCACTGAGATATCAGATATAAGTAGGTGTCTGCTTATATCCTGAAGGGTGGAGAATTCCAGAAAACACTTACTTTCCTGATAAAAGGTGACACACACACACCTTGTGCTCATCCCCATTTTCTCCTTCTCTCTTCCTTGAATGCAGCTATTATATGGAAAATGTGACAACCATGTTGTGACCATGAGATGACAAGCAGAGGACGAAATCCATGTGCTAAAGACAGCCAAATGAATCTGGGAAGACATTACTGAGCAACTGAGTTGACCCCAGCAATGACTAATTCTCCCCTCCCGATTTCCTGGTATGTGAGAAAAACACCACCCACTCATTTAGGTGCCTGTTAGTCTGGGACTCTCTTTATTACAGCCAAACGGACTGCTATGGGGTGACTCTCCCTGAGCTTGTTTTAAGGACTGCGCACAGAAATGACATCAAGTGTGTATTTCACATTATTGATTTCATATTCTCATTTTGCATATGAAGAAGCTTGGGCTCAAAGAGGATTAAGTGACAGAGTAGTGTATTCCAGGTCAACCTGGGATATGTCTCACAATCATGCTTTATGACTTGCTCTCTTTTGAAGCATCCATAATATGTCAACGCTCTTAGAATAATTCTAAACATCTACCCAGTCCTTTAAAGTGTTCAATACATTTTCAAAAATATCATCAAGTTTGATTTTCAGAGCAACCCAGTGAGGTAGATATTATTAATAAATATTCCTGTTACATACGATCATTTCCTTTCACTTCTTTCTCAGCCACTGCAGCCACTTGGTGTAGCAATCCTGCCATAACAATTGATCAGTTCCCACTTACTCTTCTTTTTTGATGAGCTCAAGCTCTTTCTTTGCTTCATGTTTCTGCCTCAGCCCGTCTCTACTCACCCCTTATAAAATTCTGTTTTAATTCAGTTGGGTGCATAACCACAACATCAGAGCACATTTTGGCTGGCTGAAGCCAAGGAGCTCTGGAAATCTCAATAGAGAGGCTGTCTACATTGCCAAAGAAACTTAAGAAAGAAAAAAATGCTTATAGTATTAGGCATGAAATGTGATTAGAGTGGTCTTGGCCAGAAACAACCTTCACAAAGGCAGTGCCACAGATTCTGGAAGAACTGCAGCTGGCCTTTTTTTTTTTTTCTATCAAACATGCTTACTTAGAGTAAATCTCTTTGCCTCATTTGAGCTAACTCAGTTAAATCTTCCACTTGCACACGGAAACATACATTCACTCAAGCTGATGACTGTAAAGTAATGCCACATGTTAAAAACCAGCACCGGTTAGTTAGAAATAGATTCTCCATATAGTGAGACTTGTCAATTCACTTTAGATACAGAGCAAAGAAGTAACTTGACTTAGAATCTATTCTACGAATTCTTACTACTTCAAGTGTGGTCTCTGGACCAGCAGCATCGCTGTTACCTTGGAGTTTGTTGGAAATGCAGAATCTCAGGCCCCACTCCAGAACTACAGAAGAAAAATGTGAATTTCAACAAGAGTCCTGGGGATGTGTATGCATGTAGAAATTTGAGAAGAGTCACGTATCACATAGTTGCATTTGTTATGAGTGCCTCACAACCCAGTCTTTGCTAGAGCGTGTATCCTTGCCATCTTTTCTATACCTTGTCTGTGGCATCTGAGGAATTCCTATCACAAAAATGCCCTCCTTTCATCCTACATTATTATTCATAAGTGTTAATTGGTATGCCATTACTTGCTTGACAGTCAATAAGTTTGAATGCATCCACTTGAAACCCTGGTGGATGATTCACTGTATTATTTGTCTTCCACTCTTAGATTTGGATTGAAATTTGTAACAGAATTTCTGAGATCATTGATTTCAAGCACCACTCCCAACTCGTACAGTCAATTTACAACATCATGTGAAAGTGTGCAGTATGGTGCTTACAACATAGCAATATGTGGCGTTGCAAGTATTTTTGTCTGTCAAATTTATTGATGTTATTGTTTGCACTATTAAATCTATATTTAAGGAATGGTGGTGGGTGGGGAGGGAGAAAGATGGACTATGGCAAATTTGCCTAATAATTTCTTATTAAATTAATTAATTAATTTTTTTGAGACAGAGTCTTGCTCTGTCACCCAGGCTGGAGTGCAGTGGCTCTATCTTGGCTCACTGTAATCTCTGCCTCCCAGGTTCAAGTGATTTTCCTGCCTCAGCCTCCTGAGTAGCTGGGATTAGAGGTGCCTGCCACTATGCCTGGCTAATTTTTTTTTTTTTTTTTTGGTATTTTTAGGAGAGATGGGGTTTCACCATGTTGGCCAGGCTGGTCTCAAACTCCTGACCCCAAGTGATCCTCCTACCTTGGCCTCCCTAAGTTCTGGGATTACAGGTGTGAGCCAGCACACCTGGCCATAATTTCTTTCTTATTTTAACAGCTATATACAGGTTATCTACTAAGTTCCCGAAGTGACTACAGGATGAGCATATAAGGAGACACAGTACTTGGAGTTCTGGTAGCACAGTGAAAGGACACCTAATTTGTATTGAGTGAAGTACGAGTGTGTGTATGTATAAAGTGTGTTTGTGCATGTGTGCATGAAGTGTGTGGGTATGGTATGGGATATATGTATGTATGATACATGAGGCATGTGCATACACTTTGGGTGTGTGTGTGTGTGTGTGTGTATGAAGAGGGGGCGTATGATACGGTATATAACATATGTGTGTCTGGATTTATGGGTTATGTTTACATTCTTTTGTATGTATGTATGTGCATAAAGTGTGGTATGGCATAAAATATGGTATGTGCATATGTATGTGGTATGTGCATAAAATATGGTATGGCAAATATGTGTGCCTGAATCTATGAAGTACATGCACACCCTTCTGTGTGCCTGTGTGTGTGTGTGTGTGTGTGTGTGTATGTGTGTATGCATGAAGTGTGTGGCTATGGTATGGTAAATATGTGTGTCTGAATATGTAAAATGTGTGCACACCCTTGTGTGTGTGTGCATGTGTGTGTGTTGGAGAGAGGATTGGAGCTTTTGGCTACAGGCAAAGTTTCTGGAAGTAGTGATGCCTGAGCTCTTTTTATTGTGTTCCAGTCAGACGTTCGTCCCTGTGTCCTAAAACAATTACACTTGCCAAGTTCCCAGAGTCCTTGCCATTGTCACACCGGATGGCTGATACTTAGTCTTCACCAGATTCACTCACTGAGTTCCCGTCTCGGGAAATAGTAGCTGCTTCACTCATTTGCTCAGACTGCTAACCTAGGACTTACTCTCGATGTTCTTTCTCTCCCACTCCCCAGCCAAATCCATCCACAGGTCCTGCCAGTTCCCTCTTCAGTGCATGTCCAGACCTGACCACCTCTCACAGCCTAAACTTCTACCACTGCCAGCAGTTGTCTGTTGTCTGCCTTGACACAATCACAACAATCTCGCAGCTATTCTCCTGCTCTGTCCTTGCCTTCCTTGAATGTATTTTACACTTATGCCCCAGTGCGGCCCCTTTAAAATATAAATTTAATCATGTAATTCATCTCATCAGTATATTCCAGTGGCTTCCTTTTATTGAATAAAATTCAAATTCCTTGCCTGTTTTCATCTAGGAGAAATCATTGTGTGAAACACAGCCTTACCTTTGATTTTTCCTTTCTCTCTGTTGTTTAGCCAACAGGCCACTCAACTCCATAGATTCTTCTTTTGTAATGCTGCTTGCATCCATATTCATTTTTCTGTGTTCACTGCTATTACTTTGACCCAGGCCTTTAATACCTCATCCCTGGTTTGTATCACATTGAGGTTGAGAACCCAGGTTCTGAAGCTGGACCACCTGCAACATTGAATCCAAACTTTAGTCTTTATTATGTGATAGTGAACATGTTATATAATCTCTCAGAGCCTCAGTTTTCTCATCTGTCAAATGGATATAATAATGACCTCTATCTCATGGAGTTGTTGGAGGATTAAATGAATTAATGTATGTAAAACACTTGGAATAGTCTTGCCATACTGTAAGCACTATTATTGGCAATGGGTATTATTTGTCTTTGCATAGCTTGCTATTGGTTCTGTCTGTCACCCAACTATTCCTTACAGCCTTTGACTTATGTCTCCACCATCTTCCTAAAAATACTCTCATCACCTTATCGTCTTGCCAAAGGTCGATATGCATGCCATTTCCTATCGTTTATACGAAAACTGCTCTACCTGCCTTTAGGGCCATCTGTAACTTGGTGCCATCCTGGGTGGTCACTCATTTCTCACCACTCACAAATGTCATCAATGCTTTAGTTTCTATTCCAAGCACAGTATAATGGAAAGAATTGTAAAAATAAAAAGAAACAATGAAAAAGGAAGCATATCTTAACTGTCACAGATCCAGTTAACTTCAGATAGATCTGGATTTCAATTCCAGTTCTGTGGGGACTGGAGCAAGTGACTTGAAAATCTTTTCAAGCCTCAATTTCTTCATCTGTAGAAACTTGAGAATAATAATTCTGTACAGTGTTGTGATGAGTATGAAATAAACTAATATATGTTAGCTGCTTCTAATCCTTTTTGCAATGAGTCAGAATGTAAATAAAATACATTAAGTAGGTAAAGTATGAATGGAATGTCAAAAATGAGTTTGACAAGTGTGCAAATAAATGGAATGTATACACAGGTACCTGGGATGTATGCGAATACCTGGGATGTATGCAAAGCACCTGAAAGGCATGCAAGTTTATGAAATGTGCGTAAAGAGTTGACATAAACTAGGCTAGCTCATTCCCAACACTTTGCCTTAGTGAAAATGCTCCTTGCTTCTGGACATTCCTCTCAACACTGCCTTCACATCTTAACGGTCCAACTCTGGTTTTGACATTTGAGGGTTGCTTTTTTCAACTGAGAGTTCTTTTTTTTTTTTTTTTTTTTGTAATATCTACAACACGTATTGTCTAGACTGCTAGTTTGGGATTTATGATGAACTGCCCTGCATTGTCAGTTACATTTTTTGTTTGCATGCTTAGTTTACTTAACTGAACTTGTGTGCTTCATGAGCACAGTAACTATGCCTTCATGTTCCCTCAGCATAGACACCAGAACTGTGCAAATAGCAACCCCCAGGTTTATGTTTCAAATTTAATGTGCTATAGAAAAAAAGAACCTTTACCATGCTGAATTGTTCCGTTAAGTGAATGACATGAACTCTTGGGCATCTCTGCTCCTCTTTATAAGAAGTGTTACGCAACTCTGGACTGGACTTCGGGGCCTCTTGAAGCCATACTGCAAGTTCACCACCCAAGCCACTCCCAGCACTGGGCTCCTCTGAGTAAGACTGGTGTACAATGTGGAGCATGTAAAGCCTGATTGTTCTAGGCACAAATTATAACTGCTTCCTCTTCAATGAGAGAAATTGGAGTGGGCTTACAAGAAAATAAGATCCAGCAAGAGTACGTCTCTCTATGAATAATAGATAAAACATTTTTTCAATAATCCCCAGAAACTGCCTGCTTTTTCCTCACCTGGCAACTTCGATTTAGGTTTATATAGATTTTATTAGTTTAAAATGAGACGCATACATAGAGCCCTAACTTGCCTTGTTATTTATTTCAAAGTGCCAACCACATAGATTTTGATACATCATAAGTAATCCTATTATAATGTTTAGGTGGCCTGAGCTAACTTGGGCGTTCTGTCCAAACACATTACACAAACAGCCCCTTCCTCAACAAATCCTTAAATGCAGACAACAATGCCCAGGGCCAGACTCTCTGCCTAGCCCTTTGGGAGTAACAGAAGCTATTCTTGACATGCCTTGGAAATTTATTCTATAACAATATTCAATAGTTATTTCAAAAAGTCCAGAGCCATGTGAGGGAATTTTGATATACAGACTAAGGAACTTGAGCAAAAGGAGTTTTTAAATGCAGGAAATGCATTTGATTATGTTCCGTTTCCCTGGTGCTTTGCTATAACTTCTTATATAAGTTATTACTACGTAGGTGACATGAAAATTCATGTGTGTGTGTTTGCCTTTAAGGGTGTCTGCTAGGGTGCCTTTAAGAGTGCCCACATGTTATTTCATTAGAAAATACCAGTTCATTCTACTTTTCCATATCATGATGAAATGACCAGATAACTTTTATCTGGATGTTTGCCACGTCAAAACACTTTGAATCATTCAGCATAACATGCAAATTCTGATATTTTATCCCCAGTGACCTTAACACTTCATAAAATAGATATGGTGCTTCCTATTTCTGTAAATGAAGGTGAGAGATAACAAAACAGAAGGAAGTTTGGATTTGCAAATGACTTGGAACCACGACCACATTCTGAATACTATTTTTCACCACGTGTTCTTTTCAAAACAGCCATAAAAATGTGATATTTTCCTTTCTTTAATTGCCAGATATAGGAATATGATGGCATTTCATTTCTGACAAAACATCCCAGTATTACTTATTCCCTTCCCTGTTGCAAAATAGTGCCTTTGCCTTCGTTAAATCCAGCCAATGTTTTCTTAAAGTTTGCCCCTTAATTTAAATTCTATAAATGTATCTCTATGTATATGTATTTATTCACATGCAACATATAAACTATACTCTTTATTCATTTATCTCTAAGTTATATATGCCTTGAATAGATGTTTCTGTGTTGTATCCTAAGGTGCCCAAGTGTCTTGTCAAGATACCTTGGTAAGTGCTGACCTTTGAACCCAGGAATTATGTTTTACCAGCATTCAGCTGCGGAAGGGCCAAAGTTCAGCTTTAAACTTTTGCAAGTGCTGCTTGATTTAAATTTGAAACTTGGAACCCTGTGTCCTCCCGTGCCTGGTTATTATTCTTGGAATGCAAAAAGGTACATGTTTTTGTAATTCTCTGAGGAGCTCCTCTATAGCTTTTCCAGAACCTAACTCGTATTTGGTTCCAAGGGTGAAAATTCATTTTTTTTTAGCAGTTTTCAGACAGATGGGTGCTATTTTTGAAATCCATACAGTCTTTCCTGCTTGCTAGGGGCTATTGAATGGTCTGTGTTATGACCACAGAAATAAGCTTACTGCCTTTGTCCTTCCCTTGCAGCTTAGAGGTTTCTAATTTCCATCCAAAACACTGAAGCAGCCCCAAAGAGGAAAGAGAGAGCTAATTCATTTGCAGGTAAACCGTAGTCAACGGTTCTGAATATCCACAGATTCCATGTCGACATTTGTTTGGAATATCGGGCATGATGAATAGTGGGAGTATGACACTTGCAACTACCTATGCAACCTAGGAAAAAGAAATAAAAGTTGAAATATATGCATATGCTATGATATTTACAGCTGTTATGTTCTTGAAAGAGTATGGATAGGTTAAGGTTTGGGAAATTAAATTATACTTTAAGTGCTACCAGAAAGCATCTCAGAAATACACCCCTGTGAAGTAAGAAACACCTTCTTTATTTAAAGGACCACTTGGTCTATATTTTGGAATTCATTGTTTTTAGAACTATAACTTTAGCTATCTGAAACTCAGCTATTCTATAACTCTTAGAACATAACCTAGAGACACAAAATAAGCAAAAGGTATTGCTGCAGGCTAAAAGCAATATCACAATGTTTGAGCACTAAAGCCCAGGAACTTGCCTTCGAGGCCAGCCCGTATCAAAATCTATTCATTAGTAGTTCACACACATTTCCAAAAACTAGCTGTCTTCATCTGTGGTTTGTATTAGTTTTCTCAGGGTGTTCTAACAAATACTATAGATTGGGTGAATTAAACAATATAAATTAATTTCTTCCCAGTTGTGGAGGCTAGAGACCCAAGATCGGGGTGTCTGCAGGGTTGGTTCCATGCTGAGGCCATTTTTCTTGACAACAGCCTTCTTCCTGTGCATTCATATGTTATTTCTTCTATGCATGTGCATGTCTGTGTGTACATTTCCTCTTCTTATTAAGGACACAAGTCATGTTGGATGAGGGCCCGCTCTAAAGATCTCATTAAAGACCTCATTTTAATTTAATCATCTCTTTAATGACCTTGTTTCCAAATATGTCCATGTGCTGATGAACTAGGGGTAGAACGTCAACATATAAGTTTAGGAGGAAGGATACAATTCAGACCCTGATATTGTTCATAGCAGCTTTGAAGAAGAAAACAGAAACAGTGACTGAAGAAAGATAGGGTATTAGTCAGGTATGCTAGTAACAGCAATAAGCAATTGTCCAAAGGAAAAAAAAGAGGTAGTAAATTTATTTTAAAAGCTCATAGGAATATATTGAAAAGCACAAAAGCTGGTGTTAAATGTTCTTGCACCTCTCCAGCAGGTCCTAAGCTCATCTCTCTATAACTGCAGAATCAAAACTAAGGCATTAAGTAAAAGAAAACTGTTCAGCATATAGAAATAGCAAGTTCTCATAGAATGACAGATAAGAGCTTAAGCCCCAACACTCTCACTTGGATGTCACATAAATTGTTTCCTCATTCCACCTTGAGAATAAAAATATCTGTGCAAATACCAGAGATAAAGAAGTCACATATGGGTACATCATAAACATAAGCATTCTACAGAGAATAAAGTCTTAGATCCAAGAAGGCATGAAAATATATATATTATGATTAAATAAAATTTAGATTTGCATATCAAATTATCAAAAAGAAGAAGTTTTCATTTTTAATGACTCATATTCTCAATTATTTGGAAAACTGATTTTTTAAAATAAGCTGAGTCAATATCTAAGATTTTCCTAAACTAAGAACTTATTGCAAAAAATTTTTTTAAGGCAAAGCATAATTGCTTGTTACCATAATCAAATTAGGTCCTTCTGACTATATCATCCTGTCCACATCCAGTAAATAGAAGATGCAGGAAGTAATATATAGTTAAAAGAGTTATTTTCTGTAAATCAATGGAATTGGATTCTGATTGGAACATTGCAACTACTGTTCATTTTGTTTTTCTGGGTCTGTTTTCATGCCTTTAAAATAAAGCTATAGAACTAGATGGTTTCATGGCATCTTCTAATAGTAAAATTTTATGAAAAGTCATTTGTAGTTTCTTTGTTCTCACTTTATAGAATTAGGGAAGATCTAAAAAAGACATCACCTCTGTTCACTTATCACTTCCAGTTACCCTTCAGCAGTTTGTGGAGAATGTGGAATACAAGGAAGCCTGTTCTCCACTTATTCAGCCACCTGTCATGTTATGGCAACCTTGACTCTATGAATTGAGTCTTAGGTATCTATCTGGTCCTTGGGTAGGGACTTCCAGGAAAACACATGATTGTCATATCTAAATCCGATAATGAGTAGGTTGCCATCTTAAGTTGTTAAGTCCTCCTGAGCAAGGCATCAGAAGTTACCTTCTGTCAGAGGCCTGTTAATCTCTGATATTCAGAAACAACCAGATGATCTGACAAGTCACTGCATGCATATGGATTATGTCAAGAAAACCATGTCTTTAAATGCTGTCTGCAGTTTAGTAACCACAGAAGCCCAGTATCCTCAGTCATTTTCTTTGTGTGAAGTCCTGGGAAGAAAGTCCTTGTCCTAGATGGAGGCACACCTACAAGTTTCTCTTTGCTTGAAGACAATAAGTCTTTTTTGTTAGAAAATAAGTTGTTCAATCCCTCGGCCTAATGTATGTATAGATTTGAGGGTGGTGACTGAAATGGTTAGCAAGTATTTTCTCAGGATCTAAAGGACACCAGATCTCAACTTTCACAGAGGTTTCAACCTAAGAGCGAAAGAATAGCTTTAATTGATTTAAGCTGATACTGGGGATTCAGGAAATAGGGCCAATAGTACAGACTGTTAAGTTTTTACTTGGCACATTGTAATTAATGTATATATTGATGGGGTACAATATGATGTTTTGATACATATCTAGGTTTTAAATTAATCAACTCAGGGTAGTGTATTCATCACCTCATGTATTTATCATTTCTTTGTGGTAGAACATCCAAATGCCTCTCTTCTATTTTGTAAAATACCATGCCTGACTGTTAACCATAGTCACCCTGCTATGCAATAGAGCACCAGAACTTATTCCTCGGAGATAATCCCAACCTCCGGAGTACAAATTGAACTCCCAAAGGCAATTCAAATTTAACATATCAGCAAACAAACTCATTATTCACAACCTCCTGAAAAGAGTTTCTCTTGTTAATCACCCATGGCAAAATGTAAACCTCTTCCATGCAATCAGTAACTAGGATGGACCCACTGATTTCATCTCCTACGCATTTCTGAAGTCCACGCCTTTCTCCTGTTTTCATTATTGTCATTCCTAGTTAACAGCTTCGGTTTGCCTCTAGTCTTACCAACCTCTAAATTATTCTTTACACAATCAACAGAGCATCTAAATAAAATGCAAATTTAACCATATCACTCCTCTGCCTAAAACTCCTCAATAGCCCCACATTTTCTGCAATAAAAACTCAAGCACCACAGAAGGGCATAGAAAGCTGCCCATTACCTGACCCCTTACATATGGCCACTCCACCTACTTCCTTCCCATTTTCCATTTCCAATCTCCCATTCTGGCTTTTTGACATATCGATACCAGTCCATTTGTTTTTCTTTACACATTACTTTAACATGCTTCATCTTAGAAGTGCAACATAATTTTTATAGCTTAAGTTTCTTACAGTAATTCCATTTATTTTTAGGAACAAATAAGTTCTGATGAGCTTAAATGGTAAAAGTCATTTTTTTCACTGGATCATTATTTATAAAGCTAAATATTTAGGTTTTAGGATTGTACAAAGAAGATAGAACCCTAGATTAAAGAAAGGTAACCATAATCTTTATAAGCCAGCAAACTGTTTTTTACTACTATAATCTTTTTTCACCATACCAAGCAAAGTGACATTGAGTAAGATGAATTGATTTATAGAGCACATGTTTAGAAAAAGGAGATGAACAATGTAACAGTCTTTAATAAGCCTACTTTAGTGTCGTGCATTTTTCTCCATAGGCATAAGCATCACCAATATTGGGGTGAAATGGGGGAGGTGGTGGAAGGAATGTGAGCCACTGTCCGTGGTCCTGATAAAAAATACCCACAATGACATAGCTGTTCTCTGTGAGCCATGTGCCTCCTTCCCTGTTTCTGTCATCCTTCAGCACCCAAGAGCTATATCAATACTGCCAGCTGTAGTTTGTTGAGTGAGTCAGTGGTTTAAATGAGTTGTGTTATGGATTGAATCATGTCTCCCAAAAAGATACTATGAAGTTCTGAACTCTAGAACCTATAAAGATGACCTTCTATGGAAACAGACTTTGCAGATGTAATCAGAAATACAGTGAGATCATCTTGGATGATGTTGGCCCTGATTCAGTGACTGGCATTATTATGGGAGGAGGAGAATTTGGACACAGATATGCAGGGAAGGCCATGAGAATTAGAAGAGATCAGAGTAATGCATCTACAAGCCAAGGAGCACCAAGGATTGCTGGCAGGACCAGAAACTAGAGGAGAGAAGGGATTCCTTCCCTAGAGCTGCCAGAGAAAAGATGTCTTTGCCAACACCTTGATTTGAGATTTTTCTCCTCCAGAACTATAAGAAACTAGGCTGCTAGCATTCTAAGCAACCCAGCCTGTGGTAGTTTATTAGGGCAGCCCTAAGAAACTAACAGAAGAACACTATAAATACCCCTTTGAATTTTTTATTTTGGTGTCATTTTATAGCCCCAAATCTTAGCTAATTATCTTTCATCAAAATTTATGTTTTAGTGTATTTATTATTATGTATAAAGGAAAAAACTGCTCAGAACTGAAATATGAAAATGCCTACCAGCAAAGGACCTAAGTCAGCCTTCGGGTTTGACTTGCATGAGACTTCTCTATATCTGCTTTGGTTTAGGCATAACATCACATACATCTTTAGTTTAATGCAATAAAATAGGCAGCCCTGAATGATTCAAAATTAGTAGAGATTTATGGGCCATTTACAGGATTTTGCTTTTCTGCTTTTCTTTCTGGAATCCTCACTGCTTAAGCATTTCTGTAACAATTAGCAGCGGTTAATATGTCTACTTACTATTGTGTAACATTGTTAGATAAATAAATAATAAGAATTACCTCTCAGTTATCTTTCAGGTCCCTCTTGTGCTAGGGGAGAGACTGGTAAAATAGTTGCCAGAGAGAAAGGATGGGATGGTGGATGCACCCTACTTTGCAAATTGTTAAGGTCTCTAATGACTTGGTTCCTTCTGATTGCGGTGATAACAGACTAGTATCTCCCTCATGCACGCATTCAGAGACCAAGAAAGCTAGCTTTCTTATTCATCTGCATGTGTGTGCATTTTGTTACTGATGAGAACCTAGAAGAACTTTGGTCTTCTCATCTGGGGTGTGTATGTGACCAAGAGGCGTGTGCCCAACGCCCTGCTTACTGATGTTATCATGACATCCTATAGAGGATACTGTTGAAGAGTTTCCTGTTCATTTAGAATAGAATAGCCAGATTGAGTTTTCAGACAATGTACTTGTGGGAGGTGACGCTGACAGGCAGCACGTTAACTCAGAAAGAGTCATTTGCATGATTGACTACAGGGTATTTAATTCTTAGATGGTTTTTATTCCTTTTTATTTTTTTAAGGGAGTGGTCTTTTTTCCCCTTGCAATTTTCCCATGCATTTTAAAAAGCATTGTCTTACCCAGTGTAAATACAGAAGATGACTCCAGGGAACAACTTCCCGAGATGAATTTTCTATGTGAATTGTGGAACTGTCATCTATGTCCATTATGTAGATGAATTGACTTCAGAGGAGCTGCTGACAGGTTGGGGGGCTAGCTTACTAGAATTTGAACTCCCATAAGAATTACATATTTTATGTCCATCATTTGCAAACATACACAGTGAAATCATGATATTTATTCAAGATTATTTTCGCTGAGGCTCATTGGAATAGGTAGTGTTTAAAGATGATTGGCTCTGACGTATGAGATGTCACTCCAGAATCTTGCTCTTTTCCTTAAGTTTCAGTGGATAAGTAAAATAATTATAATAATAATATGTTTTTTTTTTGCCAAAAATGTTTGCTGGGTGAACAAATGACTTGTTTAATAGACGTGTTTCTGTTTCTCTTGTGTGAGTATGGTGTACTCTTTCGATGTTTGTAGGATTGAGGCTTTTAGATCAAGGCAAAAGATCATAATACATAAGAGCAATAAATTCTGTTTCTATTGGTCATTTTTCTATGTTAAAGAACTCACCATAGTATTCTTTTGCTCAAAAGCCTTTGAATTATTGACTTGGCTACTGAAATGCTCTGCCACTGTACATCTGCCTTTGTTTGATCTTTCTCATCTATTTAATCAGCAGCAGGATGTATGCTGTCCCTTACATTAGAAAGTGACTCTCCACAAGGAGAAAATGATTTGTGTATAATGACACAGCACATGCTCTGGGATAAGACAAGTAAGAAAATCAGTCTTGCCTGATTGCTAGTAAGGGATATTTTGAAAAACATTTATATGCTGTTTAATCATGATAGAGCTAATAAGCTTAGTGTGGGGTGAATACCTAGAAGATTCTAAAATGACTTGACTATTGAGTTTCAGCAAGGCATGTTGACAAACTTGTATAATATGCTTGTAGACAAGATAGAGTGACTATCATACATACTGATTTACATGTAGTCTGTATTAAAAGAAGTATAATCCTCATAACAAGGTACATATTTGTCATTTCCAGATCTGCCTTCATCAGAACATTTTTGGGGTTGTGGTGGTGCCATGCTTTACAAAGAAACTGAGTACTTGGAATGTGTCCAGAGAAGAGAAACTAGAATGATAAGAACATTCAAACTTGAGTCATTGAAAGAAATGCTAAGTAAATTCAGAATATTTTTCATGGGTGAGAGTAGACATGGTAAGAAGGTAAAATGCTGAACAGTATGGTGAGCCAATATATTGAAGAAAGGTTAATAGTCTATGTGGCTTTTTTTGATTTAAAAAGGCAGCCGGGGGCTGGGCACAGTGGCTAACGCCTGCAATCCCAGCACTTTGGGAGGCCGAGGCAGACAGATCATGAGGTCAGGAGATCAAGACCATCCTGGCTAACATGGTGAAACCCCATCTCTACTAAAAATACAAAAAATTAGCCTGGCATGGTGGCACATGCCTATAATTCTAGCTACTCAGGAGGCTGAGGCAGGAGAATAGTTTGAACCTGGGAGACAGAGGTTGCAGTGAGCCAAGATAGTGCCACTGCACTTCAGCTAGGGTGACAGAGTGAGACTCTGTCTCAAAAAAAATAAAAATAAAAATAAAAATAAAAAGGCAGAAGGGGACAGAAGGAAAAAATAAAAGCCTAGAAGTCAGAACTGGGTTTAGTGTTATACCACCACTTTCTAGCCATGTGGGGCTGAACAAATTATTTAACCTGTCTGAATTTTAATTTCATGATCTATAAAGGGAGAATAATTATGTCTACCTTGAGAAGATTAAAAGACAGATACTAAAACGTGTAGTAGGTACTATTATTTCAAAGAATTAGAATTAATATCTAGAAGGTCCTGGGAAGTAATTTTGCTCCACTATAAAGAAGAGCTTTCCTATTTTCAAGCGATTCCAACAATAGTAGGGGAGTGTTCAGAGTCTGGTGAGTAATCTGGCTGCTCTGTGTAATTTTTCTGCCCACCTTTCTGTATTGTGTCCACCTTTACTGTCTCCTAGAGAATAGAGGTACAAATAAGAGAGAAGCATTTAGTTTAAAGAAAAGCATCCCTAATTCTGACCTTCTTTAATGGTTTCCAATTCAATCTTGTCGAAAGAACTTTTTCATTTATTCATAATTTGGATTTGTTAGTTTAGTTTAGCTGGTTATGCCTGCAAATATATTTCTTTTAATACAACATCAGTTCTTCTCATGCAATCAAATGACTATAGACTAAGAAGAGTGTTCTTTTCTTCTAAACTTAGAACTCAGAAATCAACTTAATTGCTCCAAACCAAATGTACACTGTTTTCTTGATGGGAAATTATTGTCTCTTAAGAAAATAAAACTAACTGTAGGAATACATCATTTTTTATTTTCAGAGACAAAATGAAAATTCAACTCTATATTACCTTAAAAGAAGTGTATAAATGATTCTCTCTGAAGTACAGAGAGTCCCAGCAGAACACTGAATCTAAGTTATTACACCATCAAGACATGCAAGTGTAATTTATGTGCCACTAAGGATAGTTATATGAATTTCATTAATATTAAAAAGTAAATTGTTGCTGACTCTATGAGGATAAACTATCTTTCTTTAGTGACTTTAAAAAACCATCTTGGGTGCATAATGAGAACTATTGAGAGAATCGAGAGTCTACGTATACAAATTAATGTATGTAGTCATCCACCATTGGCTGCTCATATTATTGTCCAAGCAAACAGATATTAATAAATTAAGGTAGTATGTATATAACTAATACACTGCAGAGAGGCAACATAGTGGGTTTTTTAAAAGATTCTAAGGATTTTGTTAAATATGATACAAAGGGTAATTCTAAAACATGGTCAAAGTTAGAAATCATTCAACTCTAAAGGATTGGACATTTAAAATTTCTTTCTTCACAGTGAATTCATTCTCCCAAAATTATGTGCATTTTAAAAGCTTTAGGAAAAATACCCAGAAATCAAAACAATTTCATCAGTGCGTTTTCCTTTAAATAATGTAAGATGAAACAAATTAGATGAATTTTCCCTGTAGCAGGAAAAGTCATCATATTTTCTCCCCTCAAACAGAAATTGACTGAAAAATTGTTTAAGACGTCCCCTTGGCCGACAAGCTGGTCTTTCCAAAGAAATACTTGAAATTCTTCGAGATTAGGTGAGCCCCATTTCTCAAGTGCCTCAGGTAAGGAGAATCACTCTTAAGTATGAACAGATAAATCAATCTCTGCATTAACCTGTTCTGTGTATTGTGCAAATGTGTCAATCATTCCCTTAGAAAGCAAACATTTGAAAATAGGAACAAAATTCTTGTGAGCATTACATAACATCTATAGAGATAGGTAGATAGATAGATAGATAGACAGACAGACAGACAGATGGCTCATCAGTTTCCTTACACATTAAGAAATGTTATTTTAATCAAAGCAAAAGAGAAATTTGTTCTCACTTTTCATAGATTCTTCAGGGAGCTGTAAAGGACTCATTTTGAGGTTTGTGAATATGTGTGCAATACTTCTTCAAATTCAAATATGATTTTGAGTTTAGAGAAGTTAAATAATGTTCCCAAGCATACAACAAAGGTGCTAGGTGGTAGAGCTAGAGTTCAAACCCAAGTGGGATCATCTAGACACCCTCTCTTTAGTTTTTCTCAGGAAAGCATGCTCTCTCCTCTAAAAACTTTTCCAGCCCCTTTTATGGCCGCATTTCCTCTGTTTCACTTCTAAATATCAAGTTCCTTGGGGCTCTGGACTGGACCTAAGAAGGTCCAGTCTAGGTCTTGTCTAGATATGCTCCTTACCTGGGCAACCTCATCTCCTCCCACATGAGTAAATACCACCATTCCCAATTTTCATCTCTACTTCACACACCTCTTTTGAGTTACAGACTTACACATTCAAATGTCTTCCAGTCACCTCATACTTAAAATTTCATAAGTTTGACTTCTCCACACACCAAAATGCACCATCTCCAATTTTTTCATCTCAATACATGGCACTGCCACCCACACAATGCTCATGACATGAGCCAAGAAGCTATCACTGATTTGTTTGTGTTGCCACATTCAACCCACCGCTATGTTCTGTTTAAATATTTCGTAAAGAGCTCCTTGAGTCCATCCACTTCTCTCCATCTGCAGGTGAGGAGTACCAGAAAAGTAGCTGCTGAATCAGAAAGATGCAATGGTTCTACTGTTTATTTCTATCAAGAATTTGCCTTCCCTGCTTTGAAAAATTTAGAACTGTCTTCAGTTTTATGAAGGAAATAATAATGTAAGATTTTTTTCTTCCTCCTAATGCCTCTTATTCCTTTCCCTCTGCAGGATTTTCTGTGCCTTCTAGAAGCCCTTTCAAATTCTTGCTGGGGCTTTTCTTCTCAAGGGCTTCTCTGTCTAGGCAGTTCTCAAATTCGGGTTCCCTGGGGACTGCATTTTTAAATTATCGTTGTTTAGATATGAATGAATTATATATAATCAGCATGTGAAAACATTTTATTTAATAGGGGTTTTAGTTTCAAAATATCATAAAGCGATATTCTTCCACTAGGGAAAGGAGAGGGCAAAAAAGCTATATTAGCATCTTTAAGTCTCAAGGTTTTGCCTCAGGAGAAAAACACTATAATCAAGTTTTTTAAAATATCAGACAAGCTTTCTTGATTCCCCAGTAATATTCACCTCCTCAGTTGGCCTTTCATACATGGAGATGGCAGTACATTTGGCAAATGAATATTACACACTCCCGATAGTAGCTAGGTTTTCTCTCTGAAAGGCATGGCCTGTAGAGAGGAGAACCAAAATAGATGTTGGTCTAGATGCTGATCTGAGCCTTGACAGAAAGAGCTAGTGCTTTTTGTTTCCATCAAACACCAGTCTTCATTCTGCTTTAGCTGGGCTGATTTCCTGAGCAGTCTTGCAATACCTGTGACACTTGATTTTATTGATTGATTGATTGATTGATTGATTTTTGAGATGGAGTCTCACTCTGTAGCCCAGGCTAGAGTGCAGTGATGCGATCTCAACTCACTGCTGCCTCCACCTCCCAGGTTCAAACTATTCTCCTGCCTAAGCCTCCTGAGTAGCTGGGGTTACAGGCATGTGCCAACATGCCTGGCTAATATTTTTGGTATTTTTAGTAGAGACATGATTTTGCCATGTTGCCAGGCTGGTTTCAAACTCCTAACCTCAGATGATCTGCCTGCCTCAGCTTCCCAAAGTCTTGAGATTACAGGCATGAGCCACTGCTCCTGGTCCCTGTGACACTTTAGAAAAATATATTTTTTTTAATTATTACAATCCCATTTTAAGGATGATGAGGTTTTTTAGCTTCAAAAAATAAACATCAATGGGCGAGGTTCTGAGAATGAAATTTGAAGCTTAACATGGATTTGTATCAAGGTCTTCAGGCATCCTCTTGCAGCCCTGGAAATTGACAGGAATCGCAAAGTGAAAAGTACGTTTTTGTAGATGTTTTATATGCAACAGTATCTCTAACAGAGCTCTCATTAAGCCTACCTCTTATTTTCTCATTAAATAGTGTCCTACATTATTACATGACAATGTTTGTGCTCAGTATAAGGCAGGAGGAATTTTTTTTTCTTTTAAAGGAAAAGTTATGACATTTGAGAATCAAAATTTTAGAACCAGACCAAGGAAGGCAAACAGAGCTCATGGGTTTGGAACGTAAGGTCACATTTTGCCACTTAACTAGTTGTAGGCACTTGAGCAAATCACTTGAACCTCATCTTTTAAATGAGGACTTATTTGTCATTCAAAAATTTCACTGAGTATCTATTATGTGCCAGAAATTGTGGTGGATTGGGGTGAGAGTGGTGATGGAGGTATGGCACTAAACGCAACAGACAGGAAGACAAATGTGTTTCCTGTGTTTAGAAACTTAGTGTAGTGACGGAAGATACTGAACAAATAAACAAGAAATTACATACTACAGTCATGCTTAGAACTATAAATGAACAGAACAGACTATTTTAAGCACCTGTTACAAGGGTTAACCTGATACAATCAATAGAATCTCTGCTAGGATCAATAATGACCCCCCCCACCATACACACACACTAAAGGTGTCTATGCTCTAATCATTGGGACAAATGAGGGTTATTTTATATGGCAAAGACTTTGCAGACATGACTGAGTTAAATATCTTCAGACGGGCCTAAATGCAATCACAAACATTCTTATCAAACAGAGGCAGAAGATGACAGGCAGAAGAGGAGGAGACAATGTAATTGTGGAGGCGGAGATTGGAGTGATGGGATCACAGCCAAGGAACGCTGGAGCCACCAGATATGCGAGGAGGCAGAGAATGCATTCTCCCCCAGAACCTCTGCAGATGCTTGATTTGAGCCTAGTAAAACTAGTGCTGTCCTCCTAGCCTCCAGAACTGAGATGGTGAGTCTCTGTTTCAAGCACCAAGTTTGTGATCATCTGTTCCAGCAGCCCTAGGAAACTCACGCAGTCTCCATGCAAGAATGAAAGTTGAGGATTAACATGGATTTGTATCAAGGCCTCCAGGCATCTTCTTGCACCCCTGGGGATTGACAGGAATCACTAAGGGAAAAATGAGTTTTTATAGATGTTTTGTAGGTAACAGTATCTGTAACAGAGTTCTCATTCAGCCTATCTCTTATCATTACATGGTTAAATGATTCCCTGCATTATTACTTGACAATATTTGGGTTCAGTATAAGGCAGGAGGAAATTTGTGGGTTTTTTTCTTTTAAAGGAAAAGTTATGAGAGTTGAGAATTAAATATTGGGGCATGCCAAGAATAGGCACAGGGCCCAAGACACAGAAAGTACTCAATTTTTATTTGTTGCCATTTTAATCTAAATCATCCAAATCAATGGAAATCTATCTACTGATAATGATCTCCACAGACAGAAGAGTTTCTTCAGAAGAAAAGGAGGAGAGTTTGACAAGCCCTTCTACTTACTAGTCATAACAGTCATCTAGATATTTTTGTGTGCAAAATGTTATGGATAGATTTAGTTCAGCATCCTCACATGGAGGAAATACTCTTTTATTGCATCATTTTTGCTCTTGCAGCATTTAACTGTAGCCTTCACTACATCACTTATTTTATATTGATAGTTACTGAAGTTTACCTGTCTGAACTCCTAAGGGTATGAGCCCTCAGTGATTTAGCTTTATATTCTCAGCACAGAGCAGAGCATTTAGTGCATAGGAGGCACTGCATTTAAATGATTAATTGATGAACTCACTGAATGAACAGATTCAGACTTTCCACTTCCAGACAGATATAACAAGTCTTGGAGGGAGCACTGAATTGCAAAGGGAAAGGCCGAAACATCACTGCACAGCCTGGGAAAGGCATTGAACTCACCATTTATATTTTCTCATCTTTTAAAAAACATGAAGGGGAACTGCAGTGGATTAGTTTATTCATACAAAGGCTACTTACTGAGTACTCTTGGCCAGGCAGTATTGTAGGATCTAGGAATATAGCAAGGAACAAGACAACAGGAGATTTTATCTCATGCAACTTAAAATACGTTAAAAGAAGACAGAAGATAAATAAGAACTTCTTAGCTGGTTCTAGTGATTCGACAATGATTAAAGCAGGCTGACACAACTGAGAGACTGTTAAGTGAAATCAGAATAATAAGGAGACAGCCATGCAATAATCTGGGGAAAATCATGCTGGGTAGAGGGTAAGTCAGTGCACAGGACTTAGAATAGGAAAAGCTTTGAGTTTTGCTGAATAGAAATGGGGCAAGTATGGCTGGAGAGAACAGGGCAGAGCGGAATGTGGCACAAGATGACAACAGTTTCTAAGGAGCTAGGTAGACTCTTAAAGCACAGTGTAGAGAGGTTGAACTGGAGGCTTTCAGCAGGGATGGGATCACACCTGGACTATTTATTTTTCAGAATCACCTTCTGTAAGGGCAGGTTGCAGTGAAAGCAGAAACACCAGTTGGTTCACAGTGGCAGGAGTCCAGATAGGAGATGATACTGACCGTTCCCCATAAGGTGGAAGCAGTCAGGATGGAAGGAGATGGACACATCTGGAATCTCTTTGGGAAGTGAAGTTGATAAGAGTTGCTTATGTGTTTATTGGATACAGAATAAAAGAAAGAGAGAATCAAGAATGACTCTTAAGTTATCATCAGTATGGGGTATTTACTAATAAGAGAAAATCAGAAAGAAATCTGGTTGCGGAATGGAAATCATGATTTCTGCTTTGAGATTCCAAATAGAAATTTAAAGATATACCAAGTGGATAATCAGATATGCAATATAGAGTTAAGACTTGGTCGGGGCTGGATATAACATCTTAGAATTAATAGTATATAGATTGTGTACTGGTTTTTAGGTCTACAATAATGAAGTACCCCAAACAACAGAAACTTATTATCTCACAGTTCTGGAATCTGGAAGTCTAAAATCAAGATGTTAGCAGGACAATGCTTTCTCAAGGCTCTAAAAGGGAATCTGTTCTGTGCTTTTCTCTTAGCTTCCTTGGCATTTTTTTGACCAATTTTTACCTCCAGTTTCCAACTGGCATTTTGTGACCAATTTCCACCTCTATTTTCTCCCTTCCTATGTCTGTGTTCAAATTCCCTCTTCTTGTAAAAAAAGACCAGGTTTTGAATAAGGGTTCACTCTAATGACCTTATCTTAACTTGATTACATCGACAAATACCCTATTTCCAAATAAGGTCACATTCACAGGTATTACAGTTTACAACATCAAAATGCTTAGAGGAAACGCAATTTAATCTATAGCTAATGGTATTTAAAGCCATGAAACTGAATGTGGTCCCCTGGGAGATTAGGTAAAGAAAAGGCTAAAAGACCTGGCCCTGGGGTCCTCCCACTTTTAGAGGTTCAACAAGAGGGAGGCTGAAAAGGAGCCAGAGGCAAAACAGGAGAGTCTGGTCTCCTAGAAGACAAGAGAAGAGTGTTTTGATGAGTAGTGGTTAAAGCCTATTTTTAAAAATAAAGAATGCTAGCTCATGGGTTTCTTTGTTGGAAGAAGTTGATTTTACAGCAGAAAAATTTCAAGTGCAGGAACTACTCCCTCAAGAAGGTTGGAAGGGATGGGGTCTAGGGAAGCTGCCCGTTGACTGGAGCAGGAGCCTACATCCTCTGCAGCACACCCCTTCACACATCTCTCTCTTGGATGGGGGGTGAAGGTAGACTTGCTGGAGGCACAGGCAGAGAGTTTGAGATGCGATGATGAGAGGGAGTGACAGCTCTCTTCTGAGTCCTTCAGTGTGCTCCGTAATGTGTGAGGCAAAGTTGTTCATTGAGTGTGAGGCAGGAAGAGGGGAGGTGGGTGGTATGAAGAGAGAGGTGAAGGTGTGAGAGGCATTTGGAAGACTGGGAAAGGAAAAACACCAAGGACATAGGTTAGGATTAATCACTGAGATTGCTTCCAGTCCGGAGTCCATGATTCCAGCTAATAATATGTTCTTATATGATAGATAGATAGATAGATAGATAGATAGATAGATAGATACACACATACATACATACATACATACATACATACATACATACAGAGGTAGGTACAGAGATACAGAGATAGGTACATAGATACATAGATGGATAGATACATAGGTACATAGAAAGATACACAGATATATAGATACTTAGATGATAGATACATATCTACATAGATGCATAGATGATAGATAGATGATAGGGAGAAAGAGAGACAGAGAGAGAGAGAGAGAGCGAGCGAGCGCTAGGATCTGAGTGTTTGTATCTTCCCAATTTCCAAATTCATATGTCAAAATATCAGCCTTCAAGCTGATGGTATTAGGAGGCGAGCACTTTGTCAGATGATGAGGACAGGATTAGTGCCTTTATAAAAGAGAACCTGGAGAACTTGTTTACCCCTTTTACCATGAGGACACGGTGAAAAGATACCGTCCATGAGGAGGTGGGCCCTCACCAGACACTGAATCGGCTGAAACCAAGATCTTGGATCAGTATCTTGAATTTTCCAGCCTCCAGAACTGTGGAAAATAAATTTGTTTTTTATAAGCCACCCAGTTTATGGTATTTTGTTATAGCATCCCAAATGGCCTAGGACAGGTAGGTAGGTAGGTAGATAGATAGATAGATCGATCGATCTAAGATTAATCTGTCTCTCCATCTATCCATGTACTTTCACAGTTACTTATTAAAAACTGATTTGTAAGTGTCCTTTATGTGTTAAGGGTATTGCTATTGGCTAATTTTCATGTTGCTACACTTTTTTAAGTCTACTCTTTGCTTATTAATTTTCTTATGATACATTCTGGGTTAATTTTTTCATGTAGTCAAATCTCACACTTTCTTGTGACTTTTGTCAGTAGTTTTATACATAGAAAATCCTTCCTTTAGAAGACCATTATAGTTTTCTTTTCAGGTTTACCTGCCACCAATTCTAGGACTCTTGGTTTATAATTCTCTCATCTACAATTACGTTCTTCTTGGTCCTAACCCTTGTCCCCATCTGCACCTGAGTGTGGAGCAGCTGATGCTGGCACAGCCCTGGCTTCTACACCTAAAGAGTGTGGAAAAGACACACACTTGCCAGATCCAAATTAATAGCCAAGTTATTTCATGCTTCTTATTTTCCTATAATTGAATATTCAGCTTTCTCATATGAATTGCTCAATTTTTCAACTTAGAGTCAGGAGTTGGAAAAAAAAGTAAAACAAGTAGAAAGAAGGAACATCTGGTGAACAAGTAGACAAATAGAGCTTTGTCTGTTTTCACCACAGGAGCTGACTGTCAGATGCCTAGAGCACAGAGAGAAACTCTTGGAGAAGCTTCGAGGTCAAGAGGAAAGCTCTCCCTCGTGGTGTCAGTGGATGAACCAGGGATGGGAAAGGTTTTTGCCTTCAAGATTTGAGGGGCTCTCTTTCAGGGTCTTTTCTGAGACTTGAATAAGTAACATTTCACTTCATCTAACATGAGCTCTGTCACTTTTTTTTTTTTTTTTGAGAGAAAGTCTTGCTCTGTCACCAGGCTAGAGTGCAGTGGTTCAATCTCAGTTCACTCCAACCTCCACATCGTGGGTTCAAACAATTCTCCTGCCTTAGCCTCCCAAGCAGCTGAGATTGCAGGCATGCACCATCATGCCTGGCTTATTTTTTTATTTTTAAAAGACAGGGATTTACCATGTTGGTCAGGCTGGTCTCGAACTCCTGCCCTTGTGATCTGCCTGCCTGGGCCTCCCAAAGTGCCAGGATTACAGATGTGAGCCACTGCGCCTGCACAGCTCTGTCACTCTTACTTGAGAAGAGCAAGTCCGCCCTTGGGCTGAGTTCAAGTTTGCTTCTAAAGAAAGAGTGTGGAAGCGATTAAGCTGGAAGCACGTTGCCTGAGCATGGGCATTTTTGTCTGGTCACAGCAACTTAGGCTGACACCTCCCTCCAGTGCAGGAATCATGGAATACCAAATATTTATTGAGCATTTACTCCTTACCAGGCATTGTTTCAGAAATGGGAAACCTTACTCATGTATTGAGTTTGCCAGAATTAGACACTCCATTCAAAAGAAGAATTAACTGCCCTGTAGTTTGCAGACTAAGGATACCCTAATTCCTTCAGCATTTCACTTGCCTCATCTGATATAATGACACTTAGTGTCTCACAATTATATTTCTTCAATGTCCAGCCATTAATCTCTGTTTGGATATTAATAACAATTATTACAATGTTATTACTATTATTAGAATTAACTCCTGAAATAGCAAGATGATATAAAGATCATTCGTGACAATACATCATCTACAATGTCACCAGAATTGTTTCTACTTCTGGGTCGGTGTCTTTGCTCTATCTTCTCTCTCCCTGCCATCTCTCCACCCTCCTCTTTCTGTTCCTGTCCCTCCTCTGTCTCCCTCCTCCTCCTCCTCTCCCTCCTCCCTCCTCTCATCCTCCTCCCTCATCCTCATCCTTCTCCCTCCTCTTCTCCCTCCTCCTCCCTCCTCCTCTTCCTCCTCTTCCTCCTCCCTCATCCTCCTCTTCCTCCTCCTCCTCCTCCTGCTCCCTCCTCTTCCTCCTTCTTCTTCCTTCTCTTCCTCTTTCTCTTCTTTTTCTTCCTTCTATTCTCTCTCTCTCACACACACAGCAACACACAGCACCCTTGGATTTCAAACAGTGGGGTGAACTTTCCCACATTACCCATACAGCACACAACTCCAGCCCTCTCTTTTCACAGATTTAGCTGCTGTATAGTGTTCATGTATACTGTCACGTACAGTTTTCTTTCTTTTGTGGAGTAATTGAAATAGAGTCATGACTCAACCCTTACTGAAACACCACATTGTGAGGCTGACAGATTTGGAAAATACTGCAACTCCTACCCTAACTAAAGCTGTCTTTCTGGTCCCTATTCTATTATTCCTCCCATCAGTTTCTGTCCATGCTTGGAGACTCTTTTCCCTACTTAATTTAGTTGCATGACTAGAAGTAATGAGGAGTCTAAGTGAATTGTAGATTGGGACTGAAAAAAGAGTGCCCTATCTTCAGAATAAATTAGTTAAAAAGTAAGGCCATGCTTACATCAGGATCTGTCCACATGAAACACTGGAAGAAGTCAGAGTTCCAGGGAATGAAACGACTTTGGACTCCTTGAATCATAACTGATCAGTGTATGTGTGATCCATTTTAAGTGGTTCCAGCTAAGTTCAATCCTGCTTATAGAGGTTGTACATTTAAATTTTTCCCTTGATTAAATCCCATTGCCATGCAAACCTCATTATTTCCCTGGACCATCCTTCCATTGCTCATTTGCTGTAAAGAAGAAATTGAGATCCTTGAGAAGGTAAGCATTTAGTGTGGCTTTATGCCAGAGTGAGATATGGACTTTGATTTGAGAGCGTCTCATCTGTAGAACTGAAAATTTCAGCACAAAGGTAGAACCTGCTCAGTCTCTAATGCCATCAGCTGCCTAGCCAGGTGGAATTGCTATAGCAGTCTCTCAGTGGGCATCATGCTTTGTCTGCCCAATTGTCAATGAGGTCCTTGATTCAAGTATTTTTGGTCCTTACAATGCAGAATTTCTATCCATTTATTGACGTAGATAATGCCAGATAATTACTTGTGACATATATCCACGTGTTCTTCCTTGTTACTCCTCTCTTCCTCCACCCCATTTGCTTCCTACTTCCCTGCTCATCTCTCCTCACTAAGGAATGGCATCATTCTTGCCATGGCACTAAGATATGAAGCCCCTGGCCTGCTTCTTTGATGCCATTGCCTTGACTGTGCCTTGCCCTCTTCTCAGGTACTTCTCCAGTTCTTATTACGTTGATGTTGAGCCCTCTGGCCCCTTCAAATATGCTCACAATCTGATATTTTCAACATAATTGTGTGTCTCCCAACTTTAAAAGTGCTGGGCTAAGGCCTACATTGAGTGGCGGCTTTTTCAGGCCCTGTGTTGCCCTGTGCCAGTCCTGAGTCTACCGGGCACCACCCTTCTCTTGGATGGAAGACTGCTCCTTTGCTTTGCTACTTTTGGCCTCTAAGGGATTCAGCCCTGAGCTATAGAGCCAAAGACCCTACTTGTCACATTCCTAATTCTCTCCGGGTCCATCCCGATTGTTTTCAGGTTTTCTTCTGACTCCTGGCCCTGTGGAGAAGCCCCTGGCTCTGCAGTCTGTGTGCCCAGAGTCCATACAGAGCAGCATGGCCTCAGGACCACGGCAGCCACACAACTCTCAGATTTCTGTGGTCTTTGAGCAGCTCCATTGACTCCTCTCAATGGATGGGAACTGAAGGGAAATTAGGTTTATCTTGGACCATTCATCTTGTCCTGTGGTGCTGAGCAGAAAGAAATAGTTTCATGGTAATCAGGCAGCATGGAGACTAGCTCTCCAGTGTAGCACTGATTCTTGTTTCGTAGACATTTCCTGCTCCTAATTTCAAATGCTCCTTCCACGACAGACATTCAGTCTCCACTATGGAACCCAGTCTGTAGCTGGGACTGGAGCAGAAAACATTAGCTCTGTCTCACCTGCCACATGGGCAACATTCACACATAGATGCTAATTTTGATAAGTTTTAATTCAGTCTAACTTGAAAGGCCATTATAATGGGAACAAACAACATCTTCTCATAGGATAAAACATGTCCCAGATCCTAGAGCAAGCATATATATGATCTTAACTTTTAAGTACATAAATATTCTAATGAACATGTACAGTAACACAACACACACGCAGAGTATGTACCACCATCTAGATCGACCACACACTTCACAACACTCATCAATGCCTACACCAATGTGACTAGAGCAGGCAATATTAGAATTATTCCAAAAACAGCCATTTTGAAATCAACCAAGTTTCTTCATTGAAAACTGAGCATTAAGTTGTAATACTGCCCTGTCACGCTTTCTCCAAACCCCTGCACAGACCAGTTCGTCTTGGGTGTCCCTAAGGTATATGTGATTCTCAGTAATTTACTCTGTGAATACACTGACCCCTTTCTTTTGCCATGCAATTTCAGCCCACACTTGTTCACCAGAGAAACCTCAATTACAAGTTCAGGCCCACTGAGCTATTCAATTTCCCTTAAGTTCCCATCCAAAACTTGTGGTTCTGCTCCTCTTGTCCCATGATCATGCAGCACTTTGTGTATTGTCTTCTGTGGTACTTTGATACAGGATGGTGGCTATTTGTGTACACAACTGTCTTTACGTTATTCTGTGAGCTTCCTAAGAGAAGGGGCTCTTCTTAGCCATCTCTGCAGTCCTGACACTGTAGCATAGTGCCTGAAATGTGGTAGCTCCTCCCTTAATCCATTTCCACTGAATGACTGCTAGATGAATGATTGATTGCCAGTTGATTTGTCACTTCAGTCATGCATTCATACATGAAACTGTGTGGATCAAAACCCCAAGTTATCCAGAGTAGCGTAATACAAACCCAGCCTAAGAATTTCCTTGGTAACATCCTAGCGGGAGGATTGGTCGCATTCCTCAATGTGTAATTGTGCTCTTCCCAACACTGCTGCTTGATCATGCTGATGTATTCCTGGGTGCCTGTAGATTTGATCGATTGGTCTCTGTTCTCTTCAGTTTCCCATTAAGTTGCATGTGAGTGTGCTTAGTGGACTAGTACTTATTTTTCTTTCCTTCAGCAGTTGGTGGGGAATTTTTCTTTGAATAGGGAAATCTAAGGCCTTGTCTGTCAGTGTGGCAGTTCTGGTGAGGTGACTGTTTTGTGAGACAAGGATTAAGAATATTTAGTCATTGGCACCTAAACTACATTCTCTTCTGTCATGTCAGGGTGGAAGTCAGTGAAGACATCTTAGTCTTCTTAATAAGTTACAGATAAGCTGTCTCTGAGTGCATGCTTTCTGCTTCTAGCTTGGAGCCAAATGTTGCTCACACTGAAAAGAATAATGTCTGTTTGTTTGTTTGGATATTAACTCTATTTTGATCTATAGCACAATTTTGTAATTCAGCTTGTCACCCTGCACTTTATACCACATGTGCACATTCTTTCCTCCCAGTCATTGCTGCAATTATCTTGTCTGTTCTTTGTGCGATATGTTCTATGTGGGCCTCTGCATTGAATTCCATTTCTTGGACAATTATATAAATTCCAGTTTGGCTGCCGTTTAACTTTGCATTCTCTATGTCTTCATACAAATGTCATCTCTCAGTGACATTTAATAGACCATTCTGTTTAATACCTCACACGCTTCCCAGCCCATGCTCGGCACTCCGATTCCTCCCTAAAATGATCTGCTTCTTCCTTTCCCCATAGCACCTTTGACAAATTCAATGTACTTTACTTATTAATTATGCTTATTGTATATTGTTTGCCTCCACCTATTAGAATATAGGCTTCTTAAGGGCAGGAATGTTGTCTGTGTTGCTCAGTAATTACTGCAAATGCCTGGAACAGTACCTACGCATAGTAGGCACTTAATAGCTCTTTTCTGAATACATGAATGAATGAATGAACTGGAAACTAATGGAATCTGATTCAAGAACAGGTTAGAGTTCTTCAACCTCTTCTGTGAAGAAATGACAGAATCTATCACCAACCAATCTCTTATGCTATTCCAAGGGACAAGCGTGAGCTTTCCAAACAAAAGTTTAACTTATCAATTGTAATAGAAAATGTATGTTATAAATCAAAACAAGCATTATCCCTAGAAATTGACTTTTTAAAAAAAGCTGGACAACTGTGTATGCATAATATTTACATAGAAAATGAATCAACATTTGAATTAAAATCTTGTTTATAAAAAGTAGTAAACTGAGGGTCAGAATCTTGTTAAAAATTCCTTGTTTTCCAGGCCAGGTGCAGTGGCTCATGCCTGTAATCCCAGCAGTTTGGGAGGCCGATGAGGACGGATCATGAGTTCAGGAGTTCAAGACCAGCTTGGCCAATGTGGTGAAACCCCATTTCTACTAAAAACATAAAAAAATTAGCCAGCTGTGGGTGGTGCGTGCCTGTAGTTCCAGCTGCTCAGGAGGCTAAGGCAGGAGAATTGCTTGAACCCAGGAGGTGGAGGTTGCAGTGAGCTGAGCTTGCATCCCCGACTCCAGCCTGGGTGGCAGAGCAAGACTCTGTCTCAAAAAAAAAAAAAAAAATTCTTGTTTCCAAAGTATGTTTTATAGAATTCCAAGCCTAGTGAAATAAGTGTGCTTAGGTAGAATAAAATGCTAAATTGACTCTGTGGGCTGCTAGAGTTGGTTCCCACTGGCTCACCAGAACAAATCTACTGTGTTACAAGTATTTACACCATGGAAATAGGCACACGGCAACCAGCAAACGCTATGAGTCAGGGGTTGTTATTTCTGATATATTCAAATAAGATTTAAATAAGACAGTCAGTTGCTTAACATTTATTAGCACACAGAAGCTGCATGTGCATATTGAAATCTTAGAGATGGCGGGTCGCAGAGATTTCACTTTGTCTTTACTAAATGTGCGTAACTGTGCAAACTTTTTTTAAGGTATACAGTGGAACACATGTTAATAGCCTAATAAAATATACTACTTTATAAAACGCTATGATAGTGGAAATTGCATAAACCTTTTGAGTCTAAAAATTGTAGGCTATCAAGTGTGTCATCTTAGGAGAAATATTCCTTCCTGTGAAATGAGAAAAATATCTTGCAAAATTTTTGAGAGGCTTAAAATGAAACAAAGTATGTGGCAGTTCCTGACACAATTAGTCACTTAGTAAATGTCCATCTTTCTCTTTATGTTTTATGGAAAACATAGAATGAATCAGAGACTTTCTATTGCCAGAGTGGGAACTGTCATTTGAAATCTTGTTTCTCATCACACAATCTGATATACAAATACATGATCAAGAATAAGAAATTTTTGACCAATATTTTATTTGTCTTAACACCTTAAAAGATACTTATTCTAAGCTTAGATTTACATTTTGATTTATCATAAAATAATTTGAATAATTATTTTAAAAACTAAATCAAGCCATGAAATTTCAGAGGTTTTTTTTTTTTTTTTTGGCATATTCTCAAGTGTAATTTTTTTTTTCCCCTGGTGATTTTCCTTATACCCAAGCATAAAAACATCTTTGAATTCTATTTCCTCGAAACACTCTAGTTTATCCAACTTACAAATTAGGGCTTTGGATCTGAAAAGCTCCTGTTATGTGTGAATTATTGTTAAGTCTGGATACTATCTCTTCCTAGTAAAGTAGCTGTTCTCCATGCACTGAGTGTGTATTTCATAAGGAACTGTAAAATCTTACTAGGTAAAATAAGTTGGTCACTCTTATTTATTATGAAAACCATGTGGTCAATTGTAGAAGTTTCTAGGAAACACTTCCCAAACAGCCCCAATTCTAACTCAAGAAGCTGTTGTTTGCCAAAGTCAACTTGCCTTGTGGTAAATAGGATTGATCAAAACATCTCTCATCAGAATAATAAAGATATTCCAAGTGATGTTTCAAAACCACTGTAAAAAAATCCTTTGCATGTGTGATTTGGAGGCACAGCAGTTTATGCAAGGAAAGGTATTTTTTTCTGAAACGGTATTTCCTGTGGGATTCTTGGTCAGGACGGCCTCATTTGGGACATGCCATGTGATTTTTCTATCAGTATCACTCTCCAGACTCAGGGGAGCCTAAGTGAGCAGGGGAGTAGAAAAAACCCTTGGTGCTATTCACAGAGACATGAGATTGGGATACAGATGTGTAGACAGTCCTAACCATCCACAGCAATCTAAAGGAATATCCTTATTTGGTCTCCCTGATTGCAATAGGAAATAATCATCTTCGGAAATGCAGAGTTGTCAGCTCTTAGCCATTTTGTGGGTTGCAAAGACTTTTCTTTCCTGTTATCTCCGGGAATGTTATCTCCAGGAAAGAAGGAATAAGCACAGAGATGAGGAGTCATCAGCAAAAGGCCTTCTAGAGCTCCAGGTGTACTTTATTACATTGTGCTGATTTTGCTACAGCCAGCATTCTTGTGGACTAAAACCGTCACTTTGAATTCCATTTAATCTAAAAGCCAAAGCCTCTGCCAAGAAGAGATTTTGCTGGAACACAGGCATTAATAAGGCACATAACTGCAATAGCAACAGAAGTTAAACTGTTCTTACTTCTAGGCATCCTTGCTAGTATTTGTCAAATATTAACATTTAAACACTCCTAATTTTGTAGGAGAAAAAAATATATTTTAATTCCTTCTTTGGTTGTGAGTGAGATTGAATGGTTTTCTACGTTTCTAATCTAGTTATTATGTTCATGATCAAGTTATATGTCACAAACCAAATGCGTGCCCCATTCCCTTTAAATTTTTGTTAATACCCTTTGCATATTTTTAGTTGAATGTTCATTTATATTTCCTTTTTCTGCATATTTGTTCAATGTACATTTATTTTTTTATATTTTAAAATTGACAAGTAAGTATCATATATATTTATAGTATACAATATGATGTTTTGATATTTGTATACATTGTGGAATGCCTAAATCATATGCATTGCATCACATACCTTAGCATGTTTTTGTAGTATGAACATTTAAACTCTACTCTTAACAATTTTCAACTACACAAGATACTCTTATTAACTATACTCACCACGATATATTATAGATCTCTTGATGTTACTCCTCATAACTTAAATTTTGTGTTCTTTGACCAATATCTTCCCATGCCCCTGTTCTCCAACCTTTAGTGAACACCATTTTACTCTCTGTTTTTATGACTTTGACTTGTTTAGATTCCACATATAAGTGAGATCATGCAGTATCTGTCTTTATGTGTCTGGCTTATTTCACTTAATGTCCTCCAGGGTCATCCATGTTGTCACTGATGGCAGTATTTCCTTATTTTCATGACTAAACGTTATCCCATTGTGTATATATATACCACATTTTCTTTTCTTTCTTTTTTTTTTATTGTACTTTAGGTTCTAGGGTACATGTGCAGATCATGCAGGATTGTTGCATAGGTACATACCTGGCAAGGTGGTTTGCTGCCTCCATCCCCCCATCACTTATATCTGGCATTTCTCCCCATGTTATCCCTCTCTACCCTTCACTGTCCCCCCTCTAGATCCCCCCCAACAGACCCGTGTGTGATGCTGCCCTCCCTGTGTCTATGTGTTCTCATTGTTCAACACCCATCTATGAGTGAGAACATGTGGTGTTTGATTTTCTGTTCTTGTGTTAGTTTGCTGAGAATGATGGTTTCCAGATTCATCCATGTCCCTATAAAGGACACGAATTCATCATTTTTTACGGCTGCATAGTATTCCATGGTGTATATGTGCCACCTTTTCATTGTTCAGTCTATCATTGATGGGCATTTGGGTTGGTTCTATGTCTTTGCTATTGTAAACAGTGCCACAATGAACATATGAGTGCATGTGTCTTTATAATAGAATGATTTATAATCCTTTGGGTATATACCCAGTAATGGGATTGCTGGGTCAAATGGAATTTCCATTTCTAGACCCTTGAGGAATCACCACACTGTCTTCCACAACAGTTGAATTTATACCACATTTTCTTTATCCATTTATCTATTAATTGATACTTAGGTTGATTCTATCTCTTGGCTATTGTAAATAGTGCTGCAAAAAACATCAAAGTACAGATGTCTCTTTGAGACACTAATTTTCTTTCCTTTGGATAAATGTCCGCTAGTAGGATTGCTGGATCATATAGTAGTTGTATTTTTAATTCTTTGAGAAACTCCATAATGTTTTTCATAATTTCTGTGTTAATCTAAATTCCTACCAACAACGTACATTTCTCTCTTTTCTCCATTTCTCAATCCTCAACAATATTGGTATCTTTGGTCTTTTTGATGATAGCTATTCTAACAGATATGAGGTCATATCTCTTTGTGGTTTTAATTTGCATTTCCCTGATGATTAGTGACATGATCATTTTTTCCCTTTCTTACATATTTTCCTTATAAACGTATGCATGTTCCTTATAAAATAAACTGTAGTGGGTGCGGTGGCTCATGCCTGTAATCCCAGCACTTTGGGAGGCCACGGCAGATGGATCACCTGAGGTCAGGAGTTTGAGACCAGCCTGGCCAACATGGTGAAACCCTGTCTCTAGTAAAAATACAAAAAAAAAAAAATCAGGCATGGTCGTGGCTGGCACCTGTAATCCCAGCTGCTTAGGAGGCTGAGGCATGTGAATCACTTGAACCCGGGTGGCAGAGGTTGCAGTGAGCCGAGATGGTGCCACTGCACTCCAGCCTGGGACACAGAGTGAAACTCCAGCTCAAAAAATAATAATTAAAAATAAATAAACTGATCCTCTAATAGGTATCTGAATTTGTACAAAGAGAAGTTTAGAATTTTAGCATAGCCATCCCTTGGTTTCCAAAGAGGATTGATTCTAAGACCCGCTGGATACCAAAATTCAAGATGCTCAGGTCCCTGATATAACATGAAGTAGTATTTACATACAATCTATGCCTCTCCTCTCATATGCTTTCAATAATCTCTAGCTTATTTGTAATACCTAATACAATGTAAATGTTACGTAAGTAGTTGTTAAAGTATATTTCTTATTTATATTATTTTTATGTTTACATTTTATTTTAAATTTTTTTGAATATTTTCAGTTGTTGGTTGGTTGAAGCCATGAATGTAAACCCATGGGTCCAGAGTGTGAAATGTACTTAGGTTGATCACACTCTTTCTTTCTAATTATTTTCTATCACATCTATTCTTAGTGCATTTCCTGCCTTACAATTTGCTAATCATACACTCCTATTTTCTCCTAGCTTATATTTAATTTCTTTTCTTTTCTTTTTCTTTTTTCTTTTTTTTTGAGATGGAGTTTCGCTCTTGTTGCCCAGGCTGGAGTGCAATGATCTCAGCTCACCAAAACCTCTGCCTCCCAGATTCAAGCCATTCTCCTGCCTCAGCCTCCCGAGCAGCTAGAATTAACAGGCGTGTGCCACCATGCCTGGCTAATTTTGTATTTTTAGTAGAGATGGGGTTTCTCCATGTTGGTCAGGCTGGTCTCGAACTCCTGACCTCAGGTGATCCACCTGACTTGGCCTCTCAACGTGCTGGGATTATAGATGTGAGCCACCATGCCCGGCCTTATATTTAATTTCTTAATACATGTGGAATTCATTCTAGTTCCCTGTGTGAGTTAAGTTCTAAATTGAATTAAATTGTCTCAGTTATTTACCAAATATGCCTTTTTTCCTCATTTATCTATGATCTTAGCAAGATGAATTTCATAAGACAAGAGCATGCCTGAGAACTACACAGGCCTACCTCCTGCTGTCAGCTCCTTATGATCCGAGTGATCCTGAGCAAACTCCTTTAACCTGGAGGCTCTCAGTTTACCCCTTTGTGAAGTAGAGGTAATGACAGCCAATAGCTATGGTCACTGTGAGAATGAAGTGAGAAAATGCAGGCAGATCCATGTTCCCGGTAGGTCATTAGCGCATTTGGTGGTGTTATTAGTAATAGTAATCAGCCTCCCTTGCTGTAGGAGATAGTAATGAACGCTCTGACACTGGTGTGCAGGTCCTGGCCTTCACTGTCTCTCGCTGTTTCTTCCCAGCCCATTCCATCTCTGACCTCATCCCCTACTGTCAGCCTACCCCATTCCCTCCTCTCCAGTTTCCAGTCTGCCTCTGCACCAGCCAGGCTCCTCCTGCCACAGGCCTTCACTCTTCTCTTCCCAGTCCCTGGATGTTTCCCCAGTTCACAACTGGCTTGCTCCCTCACCTCCAGAGAATCTCTGCCCAGCTGAAACCTTTGGACTGTAGCCTTTCCTGAGCCCCCCACTTAAATATGGACCTCCCTCAGTGTCTTCTCTCATCCTTCCTTGTTCGTTTTTCTCTACAGCAGTTACCACCTCCATATATTTTGCTTCTTTGCTTATTATCTGTCTTCCCCCACAATAGAAATCTCCCCAAGGTCAGGGCTTTTATCTGTGTTGTTCATTAGTGTATTCCAAGGCCTGTAATAGAGCCTGAAATGCAGCACGTGTTCCATGCATTACTGTTGAATGAATGAATTGTTGAACGTTTTACATTGTATTGTTGTCACCTAACAATCTATGGGTGTGGGGGTATTATCAAACCAGAGAGTAGAGGGATTGAGATAAGAGATGTGACAGAAGGGAAGGCAGCTTCATTGGAAGGGAAGGCTTCATTGGAAGCAACCTTCTGGAAGCCCCAGCTATAGAAAGTGTCTGTGCAGACTTGCTTATGTGCCTGCCCTCTGGGAAGGGGACTGGTGAGAATCAAATGGCTAGCCTTGGTTTGATGAGAGGCAGGAAAGGAGAAGCAATGGTCCTTCAGTGTGTGGGCATTGCATCCAAGTGGGGCCTGTTGCCTATTAGAGCCGTTAAATAACCTGCATGCTGAGTTATGGACTTTAGAGATAAAACATTCGTCCTAGTTTGTCAAATGCCTTAAACCAGAAAAGTCTGTAACTTAATACCCAGCAATTCTACGTAGCATGATTCTTAATGATTTCTATAAGCAAACCTGATTCTTAGGTATTACCTATTTTTCTGCACATTGTGGAACTCCGAAGTGTTTGAAAACTGCAGGTTGCACTAAATCTTTTGGCATCATCTTCATTCTGTGACATTCTTCTCTAAGTGACTACTGGGAAACTTAGATTTGCTCTTAGCTTCCTGTTTACACACTCTCCTGGGGGCTTAAGAGATGTCTTCATGCTTTGTTTTAAGATTCTTTTTGTTTTACTGTGTTTACTTAACAAAAGTGAAGTGCTCTCCTGCAGGAACTATATTACTAAAAACCTTTCAAAGGAATTCTTATCACTCCCATGAATGCATGGACATGGGTTCCCAAAGACTCAGAGCTAGGGGAGTACTCTATGTCTTTGTTCTATCTCTTTCCAAATCTATGCAACCTTCAGTATGTCTTGTTTTTACTTCTCCCGTTTCCAGACGATTCAAAGCAGAACTCTGAAACATTTTCCCTCAGATTTCTATCTTCTTGGATAACTAGAAAAGTTTTAACAGTGAAAAAATAAAAATAAAAGAAAGAGGGAGAGGAATGACCTCACTCTCTAAGCTGCAGGTCTTTCATAAGCCCTCTTCGACTTGAGGCAGAGCAGATGAGCCAGAGAGACCATTGGCTGTTGCCTTAGCAACTTCCTGACTCACTAACTACTCACCCTGCCCAGAAGCCCTAAAGTAGCTGAAACCATGTAACCTCCATCGGAATGGCCTCTTTGGCTCATGTTTGCTGTTGAGCACCCAAGGAAGATGTGGTTTTGAGGAATGAGAGACAGCCAGTGATTGCCTGCCTATACATGAAGAGGCAGGTATTTCAAAACCAGGATGCCTTGCCTGATACAAGCACAGATGAGTCACATGAGTTGTGTTTGGGGACCAAAACTTGTTGAGATCATACAAGCCAGTTGGCAGCACAGTCCCCAAGTCACTGACTAAGCAGGTTCTCTGTGTCATATTGACTAATTCAGGTTCGTTGTGTTCTCTAGAAATGGTCAAACAACCCAAAGAAGTTCTTGTTCGCTCAGCATGTGGGCACTTACATTTCTGTTAAGTTAGGTCTTGCCTTGAGGTTCAATTCCTGATTGTTCACAGCAGGAGAGGCAGTGGTTAGTATAGATAACCAGATAACAGGCATTTACTTACTAGGTCTCATGTTGTTTGACTTCTATTCTCAGTTCTGTGATTATTGTGAAAAATACAAAAGAATTATAAAATACAGTCTCAGGTTTGAGGGAGGCTGAACTTAGATTAACATCAGAATAATAAACAGGTGGTGGAGAAACAGCCCCAAGATTTATTTGCATATCAATTTGCATGGCAGAGAAGGGCCTTTGAGGAAGAGGTTTGCATAAAGAGGTGTGGAGTTAAAGGGCAGGAAAAGGTAGACTTGGAGAAGCTGTGCCTGTCTCCCAGTGTGGCCCATGGACTGGGTAAGAGCGTTCTCAAAAGAGAACGTGAACAAAAATAGGAAGAGGAGACTTTAAGATCTAGAGAGGCTGGTGCAGAGCTGCTTGGAGACCTCAATAACAAAGAACAGGACATACAGGGACAGGGAGGGAATAAGGAAAGGGACATTCCCTCATGTACACTTGGGGCACAAATAGCACAGTTTGGGTGCCCCCAGGTCTGCAGCTGGGAAATCCTATAAGCTCAGAGCTCTGACAGCGGATCCAGGTGCTGACGGGTACAGGTGGGCAACAGTGGGCATCACATGCTCCACTGTGGAGGCGCAGGGAGGCTGCTGGTGAGCACATGGGAGAACCACCAAGGGAATCCCACAAATACCTGGGAGAGATTTGGGGTGGCGGGCAAGGTCCTCGTTGTGTAAGTAGGCGTGGTGAGCCAGTAAATTTTACCTTATTACTCAGTGTTACCTTATTTGCACCCACATGTTGGAGCTGATATGTCTGACCTGATTTTTGGAGTTTCTCCAACATTATGAATAAAATAGTGGTGAGGCAGTTCTTTCCAGGACACGGCTAGTCAGAGAAGGGGCATGCTGGGTAGAGAGAGAGGAGAGGCTTGGAGTCTGCGTCAGTCCTGAACAAGTGAAGTGAATAAACTGAACATCATTTTTCATTTCTATGCTCTTTGCCCTCCTTAGAAGAGTTTGGTTACTAAAACGACTTAAGATGGTTATAAATTCCCAGACTGAAAGAGGATAGGAACAGAAGGAAATATTCTGATGGAGGTTAGATAACATTGGTTAAATGGACTATTGCTCTCACATGAAGTACCATATTTATTTAAAAGAGAACTCGGCCAGGTATGGTGGGTCACACCTGTGATCCCAGTGCTTTGGGAAGCCAAGATGGGTGATCACTTGAGTCCAGGAGTTCAAGACCAACCTGCTCAACATAGCAAGACCCCATCTCTACAAAAGAATTTTAAAAATTAGCCAGACATGATGGCATACACCTGTAATCCCAAATGCTTGAGAAGCTGAGGCAGAAGCATGGCTTGAGCCCAGAAGTTGAAGGCTGCATTGAGCTGTGATTTCACCATTGCATTCCAGCCTGGGTGAGACCAGCCTCTAAAAAAAATTAAAAATAAAGGGGAACTTTCCAAGTGATCTCATACACTATGCTGATTATGGCCACCCTCTCGCTGGCCGAGTAAGGCAGAAGTTAAGAGGTTGATTGCAGTGTGAGCAAGGCAGGTTATAAAGTAGAGATTCCGTTAATACAGGCCACTCTTAATCATTAACAGCTGCACATAAAAGTATGCATCTTCTAATCAAAAGATCAGGCAGCTCACACCTGTAATCCCAGCATTTTGGGAGACCGAGGCCAGCCGATCACCTGAGGTCAGGAATTTGAGACCATTCTGGCCAATATAGTGAAACCCCGTCTTGACTAAAAATACAAAATATTGTCCAGGCATGGTGGTGTGTGCCTGTAGTTCCAGCTACTCAGGAGGCTAAGGCAGGAGAATTGCTTGAACCTGGGAGGCAGAGTTGCAGTGAGCTGAGATTGTGCCTTTGCACTCCAGCCTGGGCAACAAGAGTGAAACTCTATCTCAAAAAAAAAAAATTAAAAAGTCACCATATGAGGAAAGATTTCACCTGTTTAAATAAGTCCCTCAAACTCCACCTTTGTTTTTCTCTTTCATCATCTGACATTTGATCGTAATCATACTTACGTTAATACATAGGCCAGAAACCTGGAAAAAGATGGGCAGCTAGGCTTCTCCTGTTTCTTGCAACTTCCAGAAACTTAAAGGTGTCTGGAATTATCTATGGCTGATAGGTCACTTGCTTTTGGAAAGTCTACTATAAGAATATTAAAGCCAATATGTATGAAAGAACTATTGTAAGTTATCCTCTGCTTTTGTCTGGTACCTCCAGAAATAACTGTGTTTTCAGGGATATTACACCACTAAGCTTTTGGGATGAAAAGTCAGTGCTAAATTGACATTCATTCTTCTCTGAAATATGATTTGAGATCAAATAGTAGATTGCATCTATAAATAAGATCTCAGAGAAAACATTTTATGTTTGGTTCATTATTAAGAGCACCCATTCAAAATGTTATTATTTTATGTCTTCCATGTGTCAAAAACTGTGAAGTAGAGTGTAAAGTTTCACCCGTCAGACTAACAAGCCTGCTACAGTTTCATAGATGCTGTCTGTGTTAGTCCATTTTGTGTTGCTATAAATACCTGAAGCTGGGTAATTTACAAAGAGAAAAGGTTTATTTGGCTCACAATTCTTACAGTTGGAAAGTTCAAGATTGGGCATCTGCACCTGGTGAGAGCTCAGGCTGCTTCCACTCATGGTGGAAGATGAAGCAGGGCCAGCATGTGCAGAAATCACTTGTTGAAAGAGGAAGCAAAGGGTGGGGAGGTATCAGGTTGTTTTTAACAATCAGCTCTCAAGGAAACAAAAAGATGAGAATTCATTCAGCTTCTCTCTCCCAGGGTCCTTCCTGTTTATTTGTCAATTCATCTAGGACCCACCACCATGACTGAAACGCCTCCCATTAGGTCCCACCTCCAATGTTGGGTATTAAATTTCAACATGAGGTTTGGAGGGGACAAACATCTAAATCATAGACTGGCAGAAGACACAAGACACCTGGTTCAGAGACAAAGAACTTTCTGACTAACAGCAAAAACAGTAGGCAGAGTATCAGAATTCTCCCGTACCAGATCCAAAAGTCCTAATTGCCACAGTGCAATGCAAAGAGAGCTAACTGACAACTGTACACACAGTGGGTCGCATTACAAGAAAGTAAACCAGAATAGATAACCAGAATCTTCTATAATGAGCAGTAGACATGTCTGCTCTTTGCTCTGGAAAGAGGCACTATCTCTGTCTTCAAGGACCATTTGTTATAAAACACTGATGAAAAAATTGTCCCAAAGGCAGTCAATACCTCTGTTCAAAAAATGTGCAGAACATGAGATCTGCATTATGAGTAGTTCTCATTCACACATATTTTTATTAGGCAAATATCCGTGTCTTGTCAAATTATGTAAGTTAAATTCAATAGGTCCCTACAAAGTAACATTAGAATATGAATTTGACTTTCAAATACATAATCTTAATTCACATGATTAAGAGTCCTGTCCCAGTTAATATTTTTATAAATGTAATCAGACAATGATAATAATAGTATAAATAAAATACACTATTATATAAATAATATAAAGAAATGTTCCTTTTTTCTAAAGTGACCAATTAATATTTGAATTGAGGTTATTAGTTCATTAGAAATCAAGCAGAAAACCAGCTGGAGGCCATTGCAAAATGCATTCAATTACAAGGTTTAGAAGAAAAATAGATAACATTTCTCTTTTTAAAGTGTTGATTTAAAAGGAGAGATACCAGAATAAGTGAATAATCAAGAAGGAAGGTTTTTTTGTTCTCCTTTGTTGAGAAAGAAGGTCTTGAGCTGAGCAGTAGCCAATTGTGAGACACAGCTGGTTGGTAGGAGGTTGTCTGTGAAGCCAACTGATATTAATACCCCAGAAATGTGGGATGCAAAGAAAAGGAATTGGTTCAATGAAGGTTTTTTTCAGTGATAGACAAATACCAATTGACTAGTATCTTGTCACTGTTGTTTTCCTCTTTTTACAGCTAGAAACATTTGGTTACTAAAATGCATGTTCTTATCTCTTTCATTTTTCTTATTCATGATTTCCAAATCCCATGCTAGGAAAGATACTAATCCTATAAATCTCAGATACCCAAAATTTATTCAGACAGCAAAAGCTTCAGTGGGTTATGATTCAACCTATATAGCATTAATAGAACTTTAAAACCTAGCCTGTTGAAAGTAAACTGAGTTTATTCTGTTCTACTTATTTACTGAGATCAGTATGTATCTATTTGGCTTTTGAAACTTTTTAGATGCTAAAACAATATGTTTTCATAATCCATCCTTATGCTAATATTGACCTGTGTATTCTTATATGCTATAACTTGAATGTACTAGAAAGCCACGCCTTATACTTTTCTCCCAACCTAGTGACCACATATAAATAAGTGAATAAACGAATCAATAAAATTACATTTTGGCATCAAAGTGCATGAAGGTTTGTAAACAGGATGTTTTTCCTGGCAATGGATAAAAGCATTGATTCTGCAGACAAACTGTTAGGTCCAAATCATCCTTTTAACTTATCAGCAGTGTGATCATGGGCAGCTTACTTCACTTGCCTATGCCTCAGTTTCCCCAACCATAAAGTGGAGTTAATAATAATTTTTATCCTAGAGGGCTGCTATGTGGACTACATGAGTTCATATGTATAACAGATTTGAAAACAGTACCTGCTACATAGGAAGCACTCTGCAAGTGTTTGCTATTTCTGTCTCAAAAATGGCATTTTTTCCCTTTTTGTTTCAGATCAGAGTGAAGACTAGGCCTTGGTAAACATAAAAATGTTTACATCATGACCGAACATGGTGGCTCACACCTGTAATCCCAACACTTTGGGAGGCCAAGGGGGGCAGGTCATTTGATGTTGGGAGTTCAAAATCAGCCTGGCCAACATGGTGAAACCCTGGCTCTACTAAAAATACAAAAATTAGCCAGGTGTGGTGGTGGGCACCTATAATCCCAGCTACTTGGGAGGCTGAGGCAAGACAATTGCCTGAGCCCTGGAGGCAAAGGTTGCAGTAAGCAGAGATCACACCGTTGCACTCCAGCCTGGGCAACAGTGCAAGACTTCATCTCAAAAAACTAAAAATAATAATAATAAATAAAAACATTTGCATTAACACAAATTCTGTGAGCACAGGTTAGGCACATGGTAAATATTCCATAATTATATATTTGTTGAATGAATAGCGAGATTAAATGAATATATAGATGGATGATGTCCATACTTTCATCTTTTATTATCACTTTACCAGAAATTCAATATTTTGCTTGAAAATTAAGTGAAAGGACTTGGAGAATAAGCCTGAGGGTGAGCCAGTGCCCATGGGATTCTGTCACGCCCCTGTGGTTTACTTTTTTGTCAGCCCCAATTTCCTTCCTCTTTTAGACAACCTGATGTACAGCTCCCTCTGTTTCTATCTTTTGATACTTAGCTGTCACACAGTCCAACTGGATAGAGAAAGACAGATCCATGCCCTTAGTTGTAACGGATAATTAAGGTGAAAAGGGAAGTATATCAGTCATACATGTCTTTTGAGATTTGAGATTATATGGGATGAAAAATAAAAGTATATGCAGTCCCACTGCCTGTTATTCAAACTCAGAGAGCCGTGGCATTTCATCCAGGTCTTGGAGCAGAGAGCTCACCCCCATCACCTGTGGGTGAAGCCTATTTGTAGTGCAATTTGGTTGGAAAGCTCTTGAGTTGGAAAGACTGTCTCTGGGGTGGGGTGCGTTTCCATTTAATTGCTCAAGATGTTCTGTTTCCCTGCCTGATTGAGTGGAGACTGAAGTAACCCAACAGACATTTTCTGACATGTCTTTGCAATTGCCAGACATCCCACCAAAGGTTTAGCCCTGAACAATACCCCATGTGACTTCGTTCCATTTTGGGGTCCACTCTGTGCTGAGAATTGTAGCAGCACAGCTCCTAGGCATCAAAGATTATATAAAAAGAGTGGGTGGAATCTCAGTAGACATTAAAATGTCAGTGAACATTTCAAAGCTATAACAGTACTGCTATTTCTAATAGGATCTGAAGAATCCGTTATTGTCTTAAGAAAACCTAACCCATTGGGGAAAGTTGGCTTTTGACATTGAATTGACTTGGGGCACAATATGTGTAGTTTACATTTATTTTAATAGCTCCAGAACACCTCCACCATAGAGTAAAGGGAAGAAAAATAAATTTAAAGGAGACTGTTATGGGTGGAATTGCCACCCCACCACCACCAAAGTCCTATGTCGAGGCTCTAATGTGACCATATTTGGTGACAGGATCTTTATGGAAGTAATTAAGTTACATGAGGTCATGAGGGTGGGCCCTAGTCCAGGACGAATGTTGTCCTTATAAGAAGAGGAGATTAGGACACAGACACACACAAAGAAAAGACCTTGTGAGGACACAGGGAGAAGGCGGCATCCACAAGAGACCCCAGAGACCTCAGAAGAAAACAGCCCCACTCACACCTGAATCTCAAAACTCGAGCCAGAAATGTGAGGAAATAAAGTTTTGTTGTGTAAGTCACCCAATCTGTGGTACTTTGTCCCAGCAGCCATAACAACTAATACAGAGACAGAAGAACAAAGATATTTCGAGGCGGAAAAGCAGTGGCTCAGAGTTCCAAGGTTAAAATTGTTGCAAGGGTCATAAGGAAGGCAGAAAGTTTTAATAAAAACACATAGTGCCACATTTTCACGCTCAGGTCTCTCCCACGGAGAGAATGGATATGAAAACAAGATGGCAGCAGACGTGTTCCAGATTAAAGCAAAGGTTAAGAGGTAGACAATGCAGTATGTGTTTTAAGGACAATCAGAGAAGCAGCTTGCAAATGTGAATCCCTTTGCACATAGCAGAGAACACCTTTTGGTGTCAGGGCTGTAGATTAATTCTTTATAGGTAATTTCACTGGTTGTTGGAGGCAGAAGAAACTTGTCCAGCCATTAAAATCAATCTGGGCTATTATGAATTTGAAAATGGCAACCAGTAGAAAACACTTGTTTGTCCTCTTTCTGACCTGGATAATGAAACCTTACTATTCTACTCCACCCCACTGACACTTGTGATTATTTAGAAAGTGGTTGTCTTTGCAATTACCTTTGCTCCATCTAGGAAGAAAAGATTTGCCAAAGAAGTGAACAGAATAAACAAGCTATCAAAATAAATACTTCCAGAGCTTTAAAATGCCAAGGTTCATTCTAACTAATATTCCAATCGTGAATCCCTTTCATCTTTTAAAATATTTATTTATTTATTTAAGACAGAGTCTCACTCCGTCACCCAGGCTGAAGTACAATAGCATGATCATGGATCACGCAGCCTTGAACTCCTGGGCTCAGGTGATCTTCCTATCTCAACCTCCCAAGTACCTTTTGATATTTTCACCAAAATAGAAATCCTAAGGATTGCCATTTGACATTGTCCCGTAGGCCTATGTAATCCATTTTATATGTCCTTGAAAGCAGTGGCAGTATTTTACAATTTAAGCTTCTAATTCAGATTGACCTTTAACCTCATTATCCAAATGATGAGATACTGCACTTTCAATTTTCTATGAATTATGTCAAAAGATAGTTATTTAGCTTCTATCAGGCATAGAATTAGCTTTAGGGAAGAAATAATCATAAAATAATTGATGATGATGTACATATTTCCTATTAAAGCCATGGAGGTTTCAAAACCCTGGCAGCTGGGAAAAAATAAAAAGGTCACTCAAATTGTGAGAAGGAGTGAACAGGGTGGGATTTTGAAGATGGTTAAAGAGAACAAGTCATAGATTTATTGAGGATGATGTGACATGCAGAAAGCTGACAGCTGCATCTTACCAGTGAGGGGTGGAGAGAGAGAGTGAGGCAAACAAAGCTCTAATTAGTGACCTTTTTTTATTTCTTACTAGCAACTTGGACCAGAGCTTCATGAGTGAGGCTGTTGAAGAAAGCTTTATTGGAAAAAAAAAAAAAAGCACAGGGACAGCAAGGAAAACAAGTACTGAGAAGAAGGAAGAGACCAGCTCATAATCTAAAACTTAGCTTTCATCTTAAGTGTGATGGAGGGTTATTGGGATCCTTGCAGCTGGCATCTAATAAAATGTGAATTATATTTGATGAAAATTATTTTAGCAGCTTTCTAGAGAATGCATTTCCAAGAGGGAAGCAGAAAGTCAGGCTAGGTGAGATTGTGATCATCTGAGTGTGAGCTGATTATATACTGCTGTTTGGAACGACAGTGGGGATGGGGAAGAAAACAAGAATCCTGAAGACGTTGGCATGAAGACTGAACAGAACAACAAAACATGAGGGAAAGTGAAATGAAGAGACACAGATGATTCTGAATGCCCAGGCTCAGAGGGGCCTACTTTATGACAAGCTGTTTCAAAGGTTTCTTAGGATAACTTCTAAGAAGAGGGAATAGGAAACAGTATCAGCCACTGTCTTATAATTTATTCTCTCCTGTCTTACAATGGTGGCAGAAGGTTAAATGTTCGTATGGCAAGTGGATAAATTACTCAGCACCCGAAGTACCTGATTTCTTGCCCACCTATGAGAAGAGATGTTAATGAGCTACTGAAGTTTTAATTTGCTAATGAAATACTATTCGGCATAGTTATTGCTTTAGCTTTCATGGTGTTTAAAATCTGGATCTCCTTACATGTCTCACCTTCACATGTGTAAAATGGGGCACTTCCTTGGTATTCATGAGAGCTCACACTACTCACAGTGCATTGTTTACCTTCATTGCACCAGAGTATGGACCAAATGAAGAGCTGTTTTTAAAAGTAATAATAATAAAGAAAAATCAATACATGCTCAAAGGAGAATATACTAACTTGGGAGTCTGTTCTCTCAACCTTTTGTAGACAGACAAGAATTATGAAAATTTCTCTTCTCTGAAAGTGTTAGGTTCCACTAGCTAACAATCTATGCAGTAAAAAGAGGAACAAATTAGCTACAGATGACCTGGTTTACTCTCTAAGTTTTGCCATTTTTCAAGATCCAAGGCCTTAGGAGAGCCACACAAATATCTGAACAACACTTTCCACTGCTGTAAAATAAGATTTTGCTTGTAAAGTTTGTAGGAAATTTCTTCCTCTGGTCTAAGTACCAAGTGGCAGCTATTATTACTGTTACTGTTTTTATTGTTATTCTTCTTGTGTCATTGGGCTATGCGACATTTTTTGGAAGGGGCCAGAGTCTGAGGTCTCAAGTCTCGCCTATCCCCTACTCTAACTTCATGTCACTTCATTTTTATGGAAGGTTAAGAAAGGAACAGATTTATTTTGGTGAAAGTGCTTTATAAACTATAAAATGCTTCAAATGACAGCAGTCTTTTAATGGGACATTTTTGTTAGATGTGAAGAATTTCAGATACAAAAGCAATAGATGGGATTGCATAGCAGTTAGGACTACAGTTGATGATCGATAATGACAGAATGGGATAAGATCATATTCAAGAATCTTATTTGTTTTATGGCTTTGGACTGAAATCAAGAAGCTTCTTCCTCTGAAAAGAGCATCCCATGTGGGTTCTTGGTCTCTTTTTTTTTTTTTTTTTGAGATGCAGTCTTACTCTGTCACCCAGGGTATAGTGCAGTGGCACAATCTCGGCTCATTGCAACCTCTGCTGCCCAGGTTCAAGCAATTCTCCTGTATCAGCCTCCCGAGTAGCTGGGATTACAGGCTCCTGCCACCATGCTGGCTAATTTTTGTAGTTTCAGTAGAGACGAGAAACAAGGTTTCACCTGGCCAGGCTGGTCTTGAACTCCTGATCTCTTGATCCACACTCCTCGGCTTCCCAAAGTGCTGGGATTATATGTGTAAGCCACTACGCCTGACCCTTTTTCTTAAAGTAGCAGTTCCGCTTTCTAGTTTGGTCCTCAAGCCATATGTCACCTATGGGCAGCAGGTTTCATTTCAGATAAGCAGCCTACAAGCTGATGTTTTTGGCAGAAAACCACCTTCTGGGTAATAGGTTTGGAATCTGAGGGATTCCTGTATCTGCTGTCATTCACTGACCTCATCTGTCTTCTGTGACTAAGTCTACATTCACCGCTGAAGTGCATGCTTCTTGAGAAGAAGTTGTGGGTATACTTCCGGTTCCCTCTGTGACTTTGTGACTTAAGCAGCAGAAGCATTTTGTACCTCGGGTACATGTTCCTTCCCATTACCTCCCTACTGACAGGTGCTGTCACAGTTAGAAAGTTCTGGAAGCTCCTCAAAACATAGACTTAAAATAATAATTATAATTAATAATAGTAATTAACTTCCATCACAGGTGAGTCATCTATAAGAGATTCCATGGTAAGTTTCTTTTAGTTACCTCTTAACATTTCCTTACTTACTCAGCCTCACTCATCTTAAAAACCCAAGTTGCACTTAAAAGAAAATATTCTTAACTTTTGATAAGAGCAGAGAGTTTTCCTGTCTTATATTTAATGCAGGTAGATGGTTGTTATCACAAAGTTAATTTTTTTTTTAAGCCACAAAGAAAAAAAGTGGTACAGTGTTTTCTAAAGTAGACGGGTATCTGTAATTGTGTCAATACTGATATTTTTGCTTTTAAATTCCTTCAATATTCAAACAGTAGCTTATCTCTATGAAATGTTTCCTTTTTCCCTGTCCAATAACACATGGGTGGGAAGTTCAAACCTTTGTACTTTTTCTTTGAAGCAATTACCCTAAGCCGGGAAAAGCTGTTTCATTAGCAAGAATTTTGAGCATTTTCTCTTTTCCTCTGATCAAATAAGATGTATACTCATAAACAAGACATACAACTGTCAATAATCATCTTTTCAGCAAACAGAGCCAAAGTTAATTTATTAACACAGCCAGCTGCTCTCCTAGTTTTTCCCCTGTGACATACTGCCCAATTATTTCGCATTCTTGTAATGTAAAATAAACACATTAAGTCTGTTGAGATACTGCTGTGGTTACTTATTTTTCAAAATTTAATAAGAAGGAGGAAGATGACCTTCCCTCTTAGGACAGGAAAGAAAATCAGACCTGACAGTGATACATGATCAATTTTCACAACCATGAAAATATTCCAGGAAACAAGCAGTTTTCCGTGCACTCAGGCGACTGCAAGCTGGCCAGTGAAACCCTTTTAGATGTGAATTAGCTGCCCACTTACTTGAAAGGTCTTGTTTGCTGTAATTTTGAAAACCATGCATAATTATATCAACTTTCTTTCCTCATCGAATTCCACTACGAATCCCAGGCCTAAAGGGTCACATGAGTCTGTTCTTGAAGCAGAAAAAAAAGAACTTGAGGAGTCTGAAAACAGGTTTAGCTGAGGGATGTGCCATGGTAAATTTGCTCTGTGAAACTGAGCCAAATCAGTTTCTTTTTCTACATCTGCATTTCTCATAAAGTCGCAGGCAACGTAAACAGGTTCTCTCACCCAACATTGTAATAACGATGGACACGCATGATAAAGTTAAAGATGACATTGGCATATATATACCAAACAAACAGACAAAAAATCGATCAGCAATCCTGGGGGAAACACAAGGCTTTCGGTTTCTTCTTTCCTATTTCTCTGCTTGCATTCTTGGCTTTGGCGTAAGAAGAGCTCTCATAGCCAGAGGCAGAACTCTGTTGTGTCCACTGGTGTGGGTCAGTCAAGGGCAGCAATGTTTGAAGATTCAGATGCGTAACAATATTTATAATTGAAAATTCTAGATTTCATACAGACATTGCAACTTCTGTGGCAAAAGGGAGAAAGTAGTTAAACAAGCAGAGAGACAACCTACAGCTCTCCTCTGAGAGGTGAAAGAAAAAAATATTTTTTTAGTATCAATCCTCAATAACCTCCAGTTTTCATCTTTACACATTGCTAGCTTGAATCATAGGTGTTGTTTAAGGAAGATGGATGTGGGGAGAGGAACAGTTAGATTTCCAGATTTTTAAAAATGCAATGCAGGGAGAATTCTGACGAGGGAAGCATGATGTGTGGATTCACTATTTTCTCCTCTCTGGGTGGTCGCTTGATGATGAGAAGATACCGCTTTGTCATTGTCACTTTCTTTTTTTTTTTTTTGAGACGGAGTTTCGCTCTTGTTACCCAGGCTGGAGTGCAATGGCGTGATCTCGGCTCACCGCAACCTCCGCCTCCTGGGTTCAAGCAATTCTCCTGCCTCAGCCTCCTGAGTAGCTGGGATTACAGGCACGTGCCACCATGCCCAGCTAATTTTTTGTATTTTTAGTAGAGACAGGGTTTCACCTTGTTGACCAGGATGGTCTCGATCTCTCGACCTCGTGATCCACCCACCTCGGCCTCCCAAAGGGCTGGGATTACAGGCTTGAGCCACCGCGCCCGGCCCATTGTCACTTTCTTTTTTTAGGAGCTGCAGCAGAAAGCAATCTTCTCATTGGAAGCAAGCTTCATGAAAATTAGTGGGGAAGAAAGACGATTGGCAAGATATTGGCTATACTGTTGAAATTGAACCCTGGGAAACAAAGATATGTACATACGAAAGTCAAACTATGATTAGGAAGGTTTGGTTTGTCAAGGCTCATGTGTGAGATTTCAATCTTGGTCCTATTTACTTAGGATGCAATTCAGGTTAAAGTTAGACCTGGGAGATCCAATGAAAAATATACCTGAGCCCAATTAATCCAGATCTAAAATTATTAATTCATTACTATTATGGATGTATATGTTAGTAATTATTAGCAGCAGAGTCAGTATGATGTTTTAAGAAGTATGCTTTCATGCTTTTAAATTCTAGATAATGTATATCCTAATATTCATTTAAAACACTCTTTGCAATACTGTTAACAATTCTACTTTTTTTTTTTTTCATTTTTATCTTTCTAACCTCTCCTTATCATGACATTGTTGGCCAGATCCTAAATAATTTTAGATATAAGCAAAAGTTTCCTTTTATGAACAAATAGAATGCTAGGTCTCTTTGGAAGTATATGTATACATTTCACTGTAAAGTTTATTTTTGGTTGTGTGCTTGTGTTTGTGCTTTAGATTTCAGGATTATGGGTGCTTTCTTACCCAAGCAAAGATTTTTCCCTTTGCTGTAACAGCCAATACCCTTCTTTAAAAAATTTCAGTAAATAGATTTTTACACATAGCTAACATGAATAAACAACTTTCCTTCTACCTCGAAGTTTGTCACTTCATCTGTCAGTCACTGAAAATTACCATATGTTGGGGGTTGACACCAAGATAAAATATTCAAACTGTTAAGCTCTATGGTTCACCTTTTCCTATGGGGTATTTTTTGTTTGTTTCTCTCCTTATTGTCTTTTTTTTTTTTTTTAATCTTGGACAAAGCATTCAAGAAATCCTTGATGTGGGAATAAATTTTATTGTGGTTAAGACCTACTCTTTCCAAGGATGAAACAGCCAGTAAAGATCCACCAGAACGCTTTCAGGCAGGCAGCAACAATGGCTTCCAGCTCCCAAGCAGGCAGATCATCTGTGGTCTATGCCCTCCTCTCTGTTTACTGAGACTACAGTCAGTGGGAAAAGCACTGCTCCAGATTTCAATTCTGTTAGAACAGGGTCTTTTCTCCCATGATGGCTTCTTGGCCTTCTGAGAGAAATGTCCAATAAGCTGGTTTGGCACATTTCGGTGGAGGATTTGGTACTTTGAGAGAAGAGAATAGCTCAGCTGTCAGTTCTTAGTGAAATATAAATAATTCCAGAGAGGAGAAGAAGAAAAAATTAGCAGTCCATTCTCAGTCTTTGTCATGAAGGTTCCACAGGCCAACTTTTTAACATATCCTCTGAGATACTGGCCTAGCAAGGCCCTCCTTCCTAGTTAAACCAGATGCCAGCAGAGATGGAAAGGGTCCCTGGAAAGAGAGCTGTTTTCTTTCCACTTCATTTCTCACTCTCTTTCCTGATGGAATTTCAAGGAGGTTAGTATGCTGAAGATGCAGACAGAAGCAAGCTGGTCAAGAATGCTCCAGGAGATCCCAGGAATCTCAGACTGACCGTCCTAAGGCAAGAAGGCCCTCAAAGGGAAGGCTCTCATATCAAATACTGTACATTTCTGGAGACTTCGGTTGCAAATGACAGAAACCTAAACCAACCCAGATTAAGCCAAAACTACACAAGCAAACAGAGAAAGAATGTTTTGTGACGTCCACATGTGATTGGATCCTGGGATTTGGAGGCTGTCTTTGGCAGTGTATGCCCTTACTCTCCTGTATTCACAGGCAGACCCTCAGCAGCCCTGAGCCGACATAGATCTCTGAACCTGTGATCTCAAAGAAAGAAGGACCATCTCTTTCAGTAGCTCTGTCAAGGGTCAAGAGAGGACCCTGATTAGGCTGGTTTGAATCATATGCCCATATCTAAATCATTCTTAGTGGCCAGCAAGCTAGGTGGCCGGAATTGAGTCAAATGTCTATTCCTAAGGCTAGTGGGGTACTGGACGAAGATGGGGACTTAGGGATCACTTGAATCACTTGGAATGAAAAGTATCATTGAAGATTCAGGGAGGGAGTTTGTTTTCTGAGGCAATATCTATCAGACACAGGAAAAAAAACATATGTCCTCTGCATATGTGGAAACACCTTGATGGGATATTCGTTGGAAGATACCCAAAGTGTCTTGGTGCTCCAGGAAGTAGAACATCCCACAGGAAACTTGCATAAATCTTAATGTCAATTGGAAAGCAGAGCTGTGGATTGGATTTTGAACACACTGTATATGAAGAAATTTCATTGTACTTTTACTAGGTGATCTGGTCCTGAGTGAGACTGTAGACTCAGTTATATATGGGTTTGGGGTTTTCATCTCTTGTTACTTTGGCCCTGCTTTCTTTCCCTTTCTAATATTATCCATCAGAGCACTTACACTTCCCAAGCCATTTGACCCCAATGTCCCACATCTAGGCAATGACATGAATATTTTACCGCTCATTCTCTCTCAAAATGACCTGCCTTATGCTTTAAGTGTTAAAGGCCTTCAGGGAAATTGATGACAAATATCAACTAAAATGCACATTATTTGTAACCAGGTAAGATACTATGGACATTTTAAGAAGAATCAGACCTTAATCTTGTGGCTTCTGAACTTTGGGAGAGAGAAAGAAAGGGCTGGGGGCAGGAAGAGAGAGAGAGAGAGAGTGTGAAAGAAGAGAGAAAGAAGAAAAGAGAAGGAGAAGGAGGAGGAGGAAGAAGAAAAGGAGGAGGAGGAGGATCAGGGAAGCAGCACAGGCTTCAGAGATGTTGAGGAAGAAAATAGGAGAGGAGGAAGAAGAAAGGAGGGAGGAGAAAGGAAAAAAAATTAAGGACTAGTTTGGGGTTTTTAACAGTTTTATTTTGCCAAGCTAAGGACCTTAAAAAGCTACAACAAAGCTACTATTAATACCATGAACATGTTATAAAAGAGAAGATATTTTAACACCAAAATATTTGGAAAGAGTTTAGTTTCATATTACAAGAAACTCTCTTAAATTAAAAAAATTACATTGTTTTTGAAAACTCACTGAAATGTCATGTATTAGCCAGAGATCATTTAATGCTTTATCCAAAGCAGCCCTTGCTAAAGTGAGTATTTGAGTATCACAGCCTTACCCCAAAGAGTCTAATGGTGGAAGTTGTGGGGCCGTGGCTCATCAGTGGGATAATTTTATGCCACTGTGCCCTTGTACCTGAAGATACAGATTCCTCTATCTATAAAGGCCTGACCTGGGTACTAGGCCACAGATTCTGGTAGAATTTACACACATCATCATCATCCCTAATGGAGACCTTTCAGCACTCAGCACAGCCTGCATTTTACATAGAAAGGAAAACCAAGACTCAAGAGGTGAAGAAATTTAGCTAATGTCACATTCTGCATGTAAATAGCATAGCCAAGACAGAACTTTCACAAATTAGGACCCGGTTGGCACTCAGAGTGCACTCAGAGAGTCTGCCTCTGAAGACTGAACAGGCCCCTGGGTAAGCCCAAGTGGCAGGTGGGCAGAGACGGCTATAGGTGATGGAAAGGAGTCCCAACTGGCTAGCAGTACACTTCTGCAAAAGGAAACGATGTTGTGGGAGAGCCTTCCTGCCTGGCCATTAGGGTGTTGTGCTTGAGACGTGCGTCCGTGAAAAGGACCCAGACCCATATTGCAGACTTCGCAGTGCTGAGGCAGTTTTAATGAGCTCAAGAGAAGACCCTTTTCCCAGAAACACTGTGTTACTGAGCCAGTTATCAAGACAGGGCTTCCCTGGAAGAAAGTCAGGCCCCAAGATTCTAGAAATGAGGGGTAAGATAAGCAAGAGCAAGAGGGACTTTACTTCAGAACGTCAGCACCAGTGGACAGGACAAGCTAATTGTACTATGAAAATTAGAATGTTAGCAGTGGAAGGAATGTTCCACATTGTAAACACGAGAACTGAAGGGAAGAAAAGTGTAGGGTTTTTTTCCCCCAGTGAAATGGCTGTTGTCTTTCATGTTTTCTCCTTCCTTGAGCTGCATTGCTGACACATATTAACCACGGTGTTAGGAAAGTCACGGTTGGAAGCAAACGTGTCCATGGAAGCAATGTAAAAAGTAAAAGAAATGTTGGTGAAGTCATGGAGAAAGACAGAGACTGGCTCTCAGGAGAACTGGAAATTAGTTGAATGGAGAGGAGCAGGGCTTTGTTGAAACACTCATCAAAGAAATCTCAGCATTAAGCCTGGGCAGAGGAAGAAGAGTAATTGGAACTGAGGAAGCTCGAAATCCAGACTGTGTCAGTCAGGATGGAGGTTTAACCTTTGCAGCTACTCGACAGATTTGAAATCTAGTAGAACCATGAAACCCTGCCAAGTCAACTAAGAGACACTAAGAACAAATTAGGCCTAAAACATTACACGGGGCCTGAGGCTTGGATCAGGATTAAGAGGACTCTTAGAGACTCAAGAGACTGAAAGAGAAACTCAGACTGAGTCCCAAGGAAATCACAGAATGACCCAGAGGGCATAATCCCCACTAAGATGAAAAACAGCAGGAAAGACTACAAGTCCTCAGTGTTTAAGACTGTCAGAAGTTTATACCTCAGGATTAACTTCCCATTGCAATAAAATTTAGTTATGTCATTTCTAAACTGATTAATTTCAGCTTGGAGTGAGTGGGATCAGAAACTGTGGCTCTGCCCACCTACTTCCCCTGTAACATAGCAGCCCCCTGGATATGGGAAATCTTCGGTGAAAGTCTCAGCAATTGAAACAAATGAAATATCTCTGTGACATTAATCACTAAACGTTCGTATCTGTTATGACAAAAACAATACTGAGCATGGGCATTACTGGAAATTCATGAAATGAACCCTCTTTTTTGGGTCAGTGTTTACTACAGTCCTGATTGTTTCAGAAAGAAAACTTTATGATAGGAAATCAAGAGCGTTTCTCCAACTCCACGAGCACTGCAATAACAGGAAACAAAACTTCTATTTCTGTAGTTTTCCTGATAAGAACTGAATAGTGGATTTTTTTTGAAGGCGTGTGGCAAATACTGTTTAAGACATATAAATTAATGTCTATTGCACAGGCTTGGCTGGGTGACTCACATTGCAGCTTCTATTTCTGGTGGAGGAGACTCAGATACATTTGTCATGCCTCCAGTAAATGGTAAAAAATGACAAATTGACAGAAAAGACGTGGTTGCTAACAATGTGGCCATTTCAGGCTTGGTCACTCACTGGGGCCACTCTGTTCCAGGAACATTTTAGGCTGAATGTGAGGCACAGCGAAGCCTAACTTACTAAGCAGTTGGACCCAATTTCTAGTGGCCTCCTAAGACTATTGCAGTTCAGATGGTCTCCAAGAGCAGACAAAACGATAGAAAGATGTGCCAGAGTGTGCAAAGAATGAGTAAATGTGGTCTGGTCTGCACTTCCTTGTTCATGCTTTCTGTTCGCTGGAAGCACAAGATGGAAGCAGAGATATTGGTGAAGAATGATGGGGCATTCCAATATCGAGACAATGCTGTGAATGAATGTTCATAATAAAGGTCAGATGCTTGGAAGTCAAAGCAAAATCAGTTGAAGAGTTGCCAGTGACTGTTTACAGTCTTGAGAACTTCATACCTCCAGCGTGAGAGCTCATGAGATCTCCAGGCTCCCCTCAACCAGATGATCCATGGAAATTAACACCCCATGGCCTTAAATGGGATCTTTCTTTGAACATGTAAAGAAGTGGTTTACTCAGTTAGTTCAGAACATATTTGCTAATTACAAATTATACAATTCATGTACAATAGCTAGCTGGTCTGTTACAATATACTTCCCCAATTTTTCACAAGTCATGTTGTAATAGCAAACATAATTAGGGAGGTATGTGTGTGTCATTTTAAAGTTTATCCTCTTCAGCAGCTTTGAAAAGAACAGGAAAGTGAGGTCAGAAAGCCAGCAGGCCATTTAAGACACAAATCTCTCAAAACACACCATCTGAGCATATGTTGATATGGAAATAAGGACATTGAGAGATTCTTTAGCTTATAATGCAAAAGTCCTTTTTTGATCATGATTTTCAGCTTTTTAATCACAACTGATTACTGGCTTCCTTGTTTGCTAAGATAATATTGATGTCATTCCTTGTTGACATGGCTCAGAGAAAAGAATTTTTAATATTTGGTTAGGTCAATAATTGTGAAATATTACTGAGACTATCCAAGTAGAAGAGAACAAGATGAGTACCTTTGCTGAATGTCTTATTGCTACAATCAGTAAATAACTGTAAAGATGCAAAAATCACGTATCTCCACACTCAGCTTCAGTCACTGCTAACATTTTGCTATATTTTGTTATGTATTTTATTTTTGCCTGTTCTAGACCACATTTATCCACATTTTTGCATTCTGCTTTTATTACACTTAATACCATAAGCAGGTTACTAGGTTATTAAAATTCTATGTAAAGATCACTTTTATAAAGGAAAGATACTCTCATACTGTGTAGATATACCTGATTGACACATAAAGATTGTTTGCAGTGATTTCTTTCTTTCTTTCTTTCTTTCTTTCTTTCTTTCTTTCTTTCTTTCTTTTTTCTTTCTGAGTAGGAGTTTTGCTCTTGTTTGCCAGGTAGGAGTGCAATGGCTGCAACCTCTGCCTCCTGGGTTAAAGCGATTCTCTTGCTTCAGCCTCCCGAGTAGCTGGGATTACAGGTGCTTGCCACCACACCCAGGTAATTTTTTTTTTTTATTTTTAGTAGAGATGAGGTTTCACCATGTTGGCTGGGCTGGTCTCAAACTCCTGACCTCAGGTGATCCACCTGCCTCGGCCTCCCTAGTGTTTCTTCTTATAAATAATTTCGTGTAAAACATCATTGCAAATAAACCTCTTTTCTTATTACTTACAATTTCATTGAGATTCTTAGGAGTGATATCATTAGGTCAAATGTGTAACTCTTTGGAGCTATTGATACTTATTGCCAAATTGCTAAATAGAAAGGTTTTTACCAGTCTATGCCCCAACAAAAATTGATGAAGTTGCAAAAGGGAATACCTTTAGGCTTCGTTAATTTAGTCATGGTCCTGTGAGAATTTACGCTTATAGTAAACAGAGCATTGGTTAAAGATAAATGATTAAAATATTTTTGTTTAAGATAAAACGAAGGCAGAAGACATCTTTAAAATGCTAATAAATGCTGGGAATTTAAAAAGATCTGCTAGGAGTGTGCCAGTCTTCCTGATGTCCCAGTCCCTCAGTGGGGGATGTTCCTCCCACATAGAAGCAGCCAGGAGGAACATCTCTCATTAAGAGACGGGACATCGGTGAGACTGGCACAATCCTAGCAGAGCTTCAGAGGGAAGGCTTTGAGAATGGTTGGAGGGAAGACACAGAAGCTGAGCTGGAGAGGGAGGAAGCTGAGAACTCCACATGGAGCTAATATACCCTGGCACTGTTCCTAACCACCAACAACTCCTGCAGAGGGGGTGAGTTCACTGGCAAGGGGCAACCAGCTTTCACCATGGGCCTCTGGACTGGAGGAGACCCCTTGACCACCACAGATTCTTGAGTTGTCAGGGAAAGCTGCTTAGAGAAGTAGGGGCAAAACTCCAGCCAGGGTGGAGCCCACAGTATTTGGTAGTGGAGGACGTCCACAGATGCCCTCCTCTATAGGCTTGACTTGCTCCTATAGGAGACTTTAGCCCTAGGGAAACTGTCTAGTCTGTGTGCTGCAGGACGAGCTTGCCCATGAGAAGGAGCCAGTCTGATCTGAGCACCCCCGAGTCTGCTGTTCTCACCTAGAGCCCCAGCCTGGCCATGTCTGCTTGCAATGCAGCCCCCAGATACCTCCTGGAAGCCTGCATCATAGTTCCTGTGCTGGTGGACTGTGTGCCTGACTAGCAGAGTGATCCAGTAGAGTGGCCCCTGTGGACAGGCACTAGCCGCTTGCACCCTGCCCCCATTGCAGCCTCCTGCATACCACCTTGCCTGTAGACACTAACTCAAGGCCACCCCCTACATTACTTTGCCAGCACGTGTGTGTGGGTGCATGTGCACCATGCCAAGCCACTGCTGTGAGTGTGAATGCACCCTGCCCTCCTTCCTCCTACCACACTGCCATTGTCATGGGCGCATTCACAGGCATGGAGCCTGCCAGCCCCACTGCTGCCAGCACCTCACTCTGGTGAGGGGCTCCTGGTCGGAAGCAAGGCATGGAGAACAGTGGACCTGCCCCAAGCCTAGAATGGCCACTATGAGCCATGTGAATGAGCACAAAGGGTACATACAGTCCTGCACCCACCAGCACGCTGTCCCTATGTTAACATCACCACTGCACTGATGTGAATGTGTGCAGAGTTGCCGGTGGGGTCCCTGCTCCCCATGAGACCTACTGCCACCACCACCATTGGGAAGGCCCACATGGAAGCCAGCACCCTGGCACCGGGTAGCCCTCAGCTGCAGCCAACAAGCATGCACCCTGGGACACTGCCACAGCCACAGCTGCTGGCACATATAAACAAGAATGGATCCTGCTGCCTTGCCCTACAAAGTGCTTTAGCTGCCACCACTCATCAGAATGTTGTGACCAGCAGTCCAAGAACACCTTGGACCCTCCAGCACAGCAGGTTCCTAAACTTGAGGAGGCAGAGATCAAATCCAGGGCCTAATACCAGGCTCCCAGAGGTAGAGCATGCAGTACAGGAGTCCTGAGCTGAGCCTTGGTCCTCTAATATCTCCCAGTAAGGAAGTCAGTCAACTGAACCCACCTTATACCAGAGTTATACCCACAAGGTCATCAAATAAGATTGATTAAAAAAAAAAAAAAAAGGAAAACCCATCCAGGGTACAGCAGCTTTAAAGACTAAACAAATATCAGCCCATAAAGATGAGAAAGAACCAGTGCTAGAACTCTGACAACTTAAAAAGGCACCATATCTTTTTTTCCTCCAAACAACTGCACTAGTTCTTCAGCAAGTGTTTTTAACTGGGCCGAGATGGCTGAAATGACAGGAACAGAACTCAGATTATAGACAGGAATAAAGATCATTGAGATTCAGGAGAATGTTAAAAGTCAATCCAAGGATGTTAAGAATCACAGTAAACCGGCCGGGCGCAGTGGCTCAAGCCTGTAATCCCAGCACTTTGGGAGGCCGAGGCGGGTGGATCACGAGGTCAAGAGATCAAGACCATCCTGGTCAACATGGTGAAACCCCGTCTCTACTAAAAATACAAAAAATCAGCTGGGCATGGTGGCGCGTGCCTGTAATCCCAGCTACTCAGGAGGCTGAGGCAGGAGAATTGCCTGAACCCAGGAGGCGGAGGTTGCGGTGAGCCGAGATCGCGCCATTGCACTCCAGCCTGGGTAACAAGAGCGAAACTCCGTCTCAAAAAAAGAATCACAGTAAACCATACAAGAGCTAACAGACAAAATAGCCAGTATAGACAAAGTAGAACTGACCTTAAAGAGCTGAAAAACACTCTATAAAAATTTCATAATGAAGTTGCAAATACGAACAGCAGAATAGACCAAGCTGAGGAAAGAATCTCAGAGCTTAAAGATTGGCTTTCTGAAATAAGACAGTGAGACAAGAATTTTCAAATAAAGAATGAAAAAGAATGAACAATATCTTCAAGGATTTCAAGAATTGTGGAATTATGTAAAGAGACTGAATCTATGCCTACTGATGTCTCTGAAAGAGATGAGGAGAATCATCTTGATGAGGAGAAGCAACTTGGAAAACATATTTCAGGATATCTTCCAGGAGAACTTCTGCAACCTAGCTACAGAGACCAAAATCCAAATTCAAGAAATGCAGACAAACCAAGCAAAGTACTTCACAAGAAGATCACCCCCAAGACACATAATCATAAGATTCTCCAAGGTCTAAATGAAAGAAATAAAATGTTAAAAGCAGCTAGAGAGAAAGAACAGGTCACCTAAAAAGGGAAGCTCACTAGTCGAATAGCAGACCTCTCAGCAGAAACTCTGCAGGCCAAGAGAGATTAGGGGCCTATATCTAACATTCTTTAAAAACAGAAATTCCAACCAAGCATTTTGTATCCAGACAAACTAAGCTTCATAAGCAATTAATAATAAGAAGAAGAAGAAGAAGAAGAAGAAGAGGAAGGAAGATCCTTTTCAGAAAAGCAAATGCTGAGGGAATCTGTTACCACCAGACTTGCCTGACAAGAACTCCTGAAAGAAGCACAACATATAGAAAGGAAAGACCATTACCAGCCACTACAAAAACACACTTAAGTCCACAGACTAGTGACACTATAGAGCAACCACACAAGCAAGTCAGCATAATAAACAGTGAAAGTCACAATGACAGAAATATCAATACTAACCTTGAATGTAAATATGTTAAATGCCCCAATTAAAAGGCGCAGTGTAGCGAGCTGGATAAAGAATAAAAACCCAATGGCATACTGTCTTCAAGGGATCCATCTCACACACAATGAGGCCTATAGACTCAAAATGAAGGGATGGAGAAAAATCCAAATGGAAAACTGAAAAAGCAGGTGTTTCAATGCTAATTTCAGACAAACAGACTTAAATCAACAAATAACAAAACAGATAAAGAAGGGCATTACACATGGTAAAGAGTTCATTTCAACAAGAAGACCTAGTTATCCTAAATATATATGCATCCAACACAGGAGCACCCATATTCATAAAGTAAGTTCCTAGAGACCTTCAAAGAGACCTAAACTCCCACACAATAACAGTGTGTACCTTCAACACTCCACTGATAGTATTAGATAGATTACTGAGGCAGAAGATTAACAAAGATTTTCAGAACAGGAACTCAACACTGGACCAGAGGGATCTGCTATCTGGAGAGATCTACAGAACTCTCTACCCCAAAACAACAGAATATACATTATGCCATCTACACGCTTGGACTACAGCACAGTAAAAATAGAACTCCATATGAAGAACATTGTTAAAAACCATGCATTTACATGGAAATTAAATATCCTGATCCTGTATGTAAACAACATACCAGAATCTCTGGAACACAGCTAAGGCAGTGTTGGGAGGAAAATTTACAGCACTAAATGTCCATATTAAAAAGTAAGATATAAAATTAATAATCAAACATCACAACTAAAAACTAGAGAAAACAGAGCAAATCACCCAAAGGTAGAGGAATACAAGAAATAATCAAAATGAGAGCTGAACTGAAGGAGATTGAGACATAAAATACCATTCAAAAGATCAACGAAGCCAGTAGCTGGCCTTTTGAAAAAACTTAATAAGATAAATAGGCTGCTAGCTGGATTAATACAGAAGAAAAGAGAAATTAAAAAAAAAAAAAAAAGCCGGGCGCGGTGGCTCAAGCCTGTAATCCCAGCACTTTGGGAGGCCGAGGCGGGTGGATCACGAGGTCGAGAGATCAAGACCATCCTGGTCAAAATGGTGAAACCCCATCTCTACTAAAAACACAAAAAATTAGCTGGGCATGGTGGTGCGTGCCTGTAATCCCAGCTACTCAGGAGGCTGAGGCAGGAGAACTGCCTGAACCCAGGAGGCGGAGGTTGCGGTGAGCCGAGATCGCGCCATTGCACTCCAGCCTGGGTAACAAGAGCGAAACTCCGTCTCAAAAAAAAAAAAAAAAAAAAAATTAGAAACAGCAAAGAAGATATTAACACTGACCTCACAGAAACACAAACAACACAACAGAGGCTATTATGAACACCTATATGCACATAAACTACAAAATCTAGAAGAAGTGGATAAATTCCTGGACACATACACCCCTTCCCAAGATTAAACAAAGAAGAAATTGAACACCCTGAACAGACCAATAATGAGCTCTGAAATTGAATTTATAAATAAATAGCCTTATCAACCAAAAGAAGCCTTGGACCAGAGAGAGTCACAGCTGAATTCTACCAGATGAATGAAGAAGAGCTAGTTCTGAAAAGTTTCCTACTGAAACTATTAAAACAAAATAATGAGGAAGGACTCTTCCCCAACTCGTTATGTGAGGCTAGCATCATACTGATATCAAAACCTGGCAGGGACACAACAACAAAAACTTCAGGCCAATATCCTTGATTAATATAGTTGCAAAAACAAAAACAAAAACAAAAACAAAAAAACCTAGCAAACTGAATGCAATGGCACATTAAAAATCTAATCCACCACAATCAAGTGGAATTTATCCCTGGGATGCAAGTTTGGTTCAACATATGCAAATCAATAATGTGATTCATCATATATACAGAACTAAAGAAAAAAACCACATGATCACCTCACTAGACGTAGAATAGGTTTTTGGCAAAATTTATCATTCTTTCATGTTAAAAACCCTCAACCAACTAGGCATTGAAGGAACATAGCTCAAAATAATATGAGGCATCTATGACAAATCCACAGCCAACATCATACTGAATGGCAAAAACTGGAAGCATTCCCCTTGAAAACCAGTACAAGAGGAGGTTGCCCTCTCTCACCACTCTCACTCAACATAGTATTGGAAGTCCTGGCCAGAGCAATCAGATAAGAGAAGAAATAAAGGGCATTCAAGTAGGATGAAAGGAAGTCAAACTATTCCTGTTTGCAGATGACCTGGTTCTATATTGAGAAAATCCCATTGTCTCTTCTCAAAAGATCCTGCATCTGATAACAACTTTAACAAAGTTTCAGGATACAAAATTAACGTACAAAAATTACTAGCATTCCTATACATCAACAACAGCTAAGGGGAGAGCCAAATCAGGAAGGCAATCTCATTCACAATAGCCACAAAAAGTATAAAATACTTAGGAATATGGCTAACTAGGGAGGTAAAAGATTTCTACAATGAGAATTATAAGACACTGCTCAAGGAAATCAGATGTGACACAAACAAATGGAAAAACATGCTATGCTCATGAATAGGAAGAATCAATATTGCTGAAATAACCATACTGCTCAAAGCAATTTATAAATTCAGTGCTATTACTATCAAAGTACAAATGACATCTCTCACAGAACTAGAAAAAACTATTCTAAAATTCATATGGAACCAAAACAAAACAAAAAAAAGCATGAATAGCCAAGGGAATCCTAAGCAAAAACAACAAAGCAGGAGGCATCACACTACCTGACTTCAAACTATACTACAGGGCTACAGTAACCAAAACAGCATGGTACTGGTATAAAAAGGGACACATAGACCAATGGAACAGAATGTTCCAGAAATAAGTCCATTGATAAAAAAGAAATGGGGAAAGGACTTGCTATTCAATACATGGTGTGAGGATAACTGACAAGCTATATGCAGAAGATTGAAACTGAGCCCTTCCCTGCACCACACAGAAAAATCAAGTCAATATGGATTAAAAACTTAAATATAAAACTATAAAAAACCCTGGAAGACAACCTAGGCAATACAATTTTGGACATAGGAACTGGCAAAGATTTCATGATGAAGATATCAAAAGCAATTGCAACAAAAGCAAAATTGACAAATGGGATCAAATTAAACTAAAGAGCTTCCATAGAGAAAGAGAAACTATCAACAGAGTAACAGACAACCTACAGAATGGGAGAAAAGTGTCACAAGCTATGCATATGACAAAGGTCTAGTAACCAGAATCTATAAAGAACTTCAACAATGCAACAAGCAAAAAACAATCCCATTAAAAAGTAGGCAAAGGACGTGAACAAACACGTCTTAAAAGAACATAACAAGCAGCCAACAAACATATGAATAAATGCTCAGTATCACTAATCATCAGAGAAATGCAAATTAAAACTATGATGAGATACCATCTTACACCAGTCAGAATACCTATTATTAAAAAGCCCCAACGCAACAGATGCTTGTTAGGCTATGGAGAAAAGAGAATGTTTATACACTCTGGTGGGAATGTAAATTAATTCAGCCAGAGTGGAAAGTGGTTTGGAAATTTCCCAAGGAACTTAAAACAGTTTCACCATTCAACCTAGAAATCCCATTACTGGGGATACACTCAAAGGAAAATAGATTTTTTTTTTTTTTTTTTTTTTTTGAGACGGAGTTTCGCTCTTGTTACCCAGGCTGGAGTGCAATGGCGCGATCTCCGCTCACTGCAACCTCCGCCTCCTGGGCGCAGGCAATTCTCCTGCCTCAGCCTCCTGAGTAGCTGGGATTACAGGCACGTGCCACCACGCCCAGCTAGTTTTTTGTATTTTTAGTAGAGACGGGGTTTCACCATGTTGACCAGGATGGTCTCGATCTCTCGACCTCGTGATCCACCCGCCTCGGCCTCCCAAAGTGCTGGGATTACAGGCTTGAGCCACCGCGCCCGGCCGGAAAATAGATTATTATAACAAAAAGACAGATGCACATGTATGCTCATTGCCATATTATTCACAATATCAAAGACATGGAATTGACTTAGGTGCCCATTAAAGGTGGATTGCACAAAGAAAATATGGTACATACACACCATGGAAAAATATGCAGCCATAAAAAAAGAATGAAATTGTGTCCTTTACAGAAACACGGATGAAGCTGGAGGCCAGAATCCTAAGCAAATTAACATAGGAACAGAAAACCAAATATATCATGTATTCTCATTTATAAGTAGGAGCTTAACATCGGTTACTCACGGACATAAAGATGGGAACAATAAATACTAGGACAAATAGATGGAGGCCAGAGAGGAGGGCATGGGATGAGAAACTACCTATTGGGTACTATGTTGACTACCTGGGTGCAATGTACCCATGTAACAAATCTTCACATGTATTCACTGCATCAAAAATAGAAGTTGAATTAAAAAAAAAAAAAAAGGAAAAAAAGAGAGCCTGATGCAGTTCCCTGAAGACACCAGGCACATCCCTACCTTGGGATTTTTCCACTTGCTGTTTCTTTAGCCTTGAACATTTTGCCCAGATGCCATCCTGGATCCATCATTTACTCTCTTCCTCCAGGTCTTTGCTCAGAGGGCACCATCTCAGCCAGGCATCCTGGCATAACCTTATGTAGAAGTGCAGCCACCAACCTCTTCCCACTACCAAAGTCACTCTCTTTCCCTTTTCCTGCTTTATTTTTCTGCATTGCACTTATTACCAGGACTTTTGTTTGTTTGTTTTACTTAGTTACTTTTCTCTGTTTTCTCACAGGAGAGCATGTGCTCCATGAGAGCAAGGGTTTTTGTCTGCTTTATTCACTGTCTTATTTCAGTTACTTAGAACAGTGACTGGTACACAATAAGGTTTTACTTACTATGTCTTTGTTGAAGGGAAGAATGACACATTCTTCTCAGCACCACATCACACCTACTTTAAAATTGACCACATAATAGGAAGTAAATCACTCTTCAGCAAATGCAAAAGAATGGAAATCATAACAGTCTCTCAGACCACAGTGCAATCAAGTTAGAACTCAGAATTCCAAAACTAACTCAGAACAACACAACTTCATGGAAACTGAACTGGCTCTTGAACGTTGACTGGATAAACAATGAAATGAAGGCAGAAATAAAAATGTTCTTCGAAATCAGGAAGAATGAAGACAACATACCAGAATCTCTGGGACACATTCAAAGCAGTGTCTAGAGGAAAATATATAGCAATAAATGCCCACATGAGAAGCAAGGAAAGATCTAAAATTGACACCCTGTCATCAAAATTGAAAGAGCTAGAGGAGCAAGATAAAAAAAAAACCCAAAACCTAGCAGAAGACAAGAAATAACTAAGATGAGAGCAGAACTGAAGGAGATAGAGACACAAAAAACCCTTCAAAAAAGTCAATAAATCCAGAAGCTGATTTTTTTAAAAGATCAACAAAATAGACAGACCACTAGCCAGATTAATAAAAAAGAAAAGAGAGAATAATCAAATAGATGCAATAAAAAACGATAAAGGGGATATCACCACAGATTCCACAGAAATACAAACCACCATCAGAGATTATTACAAACAACTCTATGCACATAAACTAGCAAACCTGGAAGAAATGGATAAATTCCTGGACACTTGCATCCTCTCAAGCCTAAACCAGGAAGAAGTCGAAACCCTGAATAGACCAATAACAAGGGCTGAAGTTGAGGCAGCAAATAAGAGCCTACCACCCAAAAAAAACCCAGGTCCAGATGGGTTCATAGCCAAATTCTACCAGACCTAAAAAGAAGAGCTGGTATCATTCCTTCTGAAACTATTCCAAACAATCCAAAAGGAGGGAATCCTCCCCAAATCATTTTATGAGACCAACATCATCCTGATACCAAAACCTGGCAGAGACTCAACAAGAAAAGAAAAGAAAACTTCAGGCCAATATCTGTGATGAACATAGATGCAAAAATCTTCAATAAAATACTGGCAAACCGATTGCAACAGCACATCAAAAAGCTTATCCACCGTAATCAAGTAGGATTCATCCTGGGGATGCAAGGCTGGTTCAACATACGCAAGTCTATAAACATAATTCACCACATAAACAGAACCAGAGACAAAAACCACACGATTATCTCAACAGATGCAGAGAAGGCCTGCCTTGTTTCAGGGCTGCCCTGCCCAGCGAGGAGGCAGCCTGGTCACTGTCCGCCTGCAGAGGCTTTGCTGAGCTGCTGTGGACTCCGCGGTCTGAACTTCCCTGCAGGCCTGTTTATGGGGGTATAGTTAGAACTGCCTCGGCACTGGTGGCCCACCTCTGTCATGGCGGACTCTCTCTTGGCAATGGCTGGCTGCCTCGGCAATGGCGGACTACCTCAGTAGTGGTGGGCTGCCTCGGTAATGGCGGACGCCCCTCCCCCACAGAGCTGGACCCAGGGTTCAGCTGTGCTTGCCGTGAAACTCTCAATCCAGAGCGTTTCAGGTTTTTGTGGAGGTGGGATTGGCTGAGCCTGATCACCTGGCTCCCTGCCTCAGACCTGTTTTTTTTTGGTTGGTTGGTTGGTTGGTTGGTTTTCAGTTGAATGGGCAGCTGTGTCTCCCAGGCGTCCCGTCACCAGTTGAAACGGTGCCCGGATTTGTGTGATTTCTCGTGTGTAGTCCCGCTGCACCAGCTGACACAGCCGCTAGAGACCCGTGGCGCTTTTTCACCGGGGAATCTCCTGGCCTAGCTCCCTGTTTCAGCCCCCTTTTTTTCAGGGGAATGGGTTACTCTGTCTCCCAGGCGTTCCAGCGGCCAGTTGAAAAGGCACCGGGATTTGTGTGAGATTTTGTGCAGAGACCCGCTGCACCGGCTGTTGGGGGCTCCTGGCGCTTTTTTACCTGGGAATCTCCTGGCCTGGCTCCTTGTTCCAGTCAGTTTTTTTTTTTTTTTTTTTTTTTTTTTTTTGAGACGGAGTTTCGCTCTTGTTACCCAGGCTGGAGTGCAATGGCGCGATCTCGGCTCACCGCAACCTCCGCCTCCTGGGTTCAGGCAATTCTCCTGCCTCAGCCTCCTGAGTAGCTGGGATTACAGGCATGTGCCACCATGCCCAGCTAATTTATTTTATTTTATTTTTTTTTGTATTTTTAGTAGAGACGGGGTTTCACCATTTCGACCAGGATGGTCTCAATCTCTTGACCTCGTGATCCACCCGCCTCGGCCTCCCAAAGTGCTGGGACTACAGGCGGGAGCCGTCGCGCCCGGCCCTCCAGTCAGCTTTTTATCAGCTGAATGGGCGACTCGTCTCCCAGGCGTTCCAGTCGCCTCTGGAAAAGGCGCCCAAAGCTGTGCGATTTCCTGAGCGGCGACCCACCGCTCCCGCTGAAACAGCTGCTCAGAGATTCCTGGCGCTTTTTTACCCGAGAATCTCCTGGCCTAGCTCCCTGTTCCAGTCAGCTTTTTATCAGCTGAATGGGAGACTCTGCCTCCCAGGCGTTTCAGTCACCTGTTGAAAAGGCGATTTCCCCTGTGGCAACCCACTGCGCCAGCAGCCCCCCAGAGGGTCGGGATGCTTTTTTGCCCGGGAATCTCCTGGCCTGGCTCCCTGTTTCAAGTCAGCTTTTTATCAGTTGAACAGGTGACCCTGTCTCCCAGGAGCGCCAATTGCCGGCTAACATGGCACCTGGACCCGTGTATTTTGTGTGGAGAGCCTCTGCCCCGGCCAAAAAAAGCCACCCTGGCGACCCGTGGGGCCCCTCCGCCCGGGAATCTCCTGGTCTGTGGGCAATGAAAATCCGTCTGGAAATGCGGCGTCCACTCACCCTCAGCGCTCTTGCTGGGAGCTGCAATCCTCAGCTGCTCCTTATCGGCCATCTTGGATCAAGACTCCAATCTCTGTTACTTCTTTCTAAGGTAAGATCAGGTGAAGCAGTGGCAGAAGCGGAAATGGGTTTTTATGCCTATTATCACTATGCATATTCATACGTATGGAAAATTCTTATTGGCCATTGCCAAAAGGCTTTTCTAAAACACTTTGTAGTGCATGGTTGCTTGGAAACATTGAGATCTCAAAATAAATAGTTCTGCCTTGTCCAAATGTGTACAAATTGCACTAAACATAGATACACAGACTCCTCCAAACCTGTAAGGTTGACATCGTAAGGCCTGCCTCAAATGCATTTTTAGCAAAACCAAAGTCTTTAATTATCTTAAAAAGAGTAACATGTTAGAAATGTGCATGCGATTATCCCTTCAAAACCCCGTAAGAATATAAAGACGGCCTTCCTCCTGTCAGTACTCGGGAACCGCTCATCTGAGTATTAGGAAGTCTACAAGAATTTGCTGTTAGTAACAGGTATAAATCACTCTCCAAGCACTTGTGTCTCATTCTTTCCATCCTTGGATTTGACCAACAGTATAGAGCAAAATGTTATGTTCTTTCTAGTAATCTGTGTCCGTGTTGCCACTGATAATAACCTGAATGGTAATTTGGCCATTGTACCATTGCACAAAGGCACGCTCAGGATGCCCTGCTTAGATCTATCATGTCCGCTGTCTTAAGAAGCAGATGAAATAATCAAGTACACATGGAAGGTCTCAAGAGATGTCCGTGTGGATCAGTCCGGGGCTGACAGAAGAACCTGGGTATGCTTATCATGGTTCAGACAAAAGAAAATGACAGTTTGAGTATTTCTACCAAGACTTCTTTTGGTACCGTTTTTAAGGAACACTGACATAGTATTGTAAAACAAACTGAGCTAGATCAATACATGGTATGATTTTTAAGACACCCTTTCTAGTCTTACTTATCTCATATAGTATGCTAGATAAAAGGCAGATAAACTGTTTCCCACTTACCTAAATTGAGATGATTTGTCTTGGCACCAAATACAATTTGCAATTGGGATGTTGCTGTGGCATCTCGTCTCATCTGGGTTGTCTGTCACTTTTGTCCATCCCTACTTGGAAATACTTGGAAATTCTTAATGGAAGTTGAAAATAAAGGGCTCTTTCTTTCCTTTGCTTCCAATCGAACTTCTGAGTTTCTCTCTATCTGTGAATCTCATGGCCTCAGACTTTAAAAATGGACGTAATTTGAATTTAGGGCTGACTCAGAAACCAAGTAAGCATTGTCTCCAAACATAAAGCCATGTTTCTTTGCAAGCAAAGCTGGCTGTTTAGCTGGAATCTCTTTCTATGAAGATCACCCCTGGGTAACTAACGACTGAGACCTATCACATTTTTGAAGAACAATTTTTATTTTCTCATTCCATGTATTGACATTTTCAGATGTTCTCTTTCAAAAATAGCTTCAGGACTGGACAAGGAAAATGTGGCACATACACACTGTAGAATACTATGCAGCCATAAAAAATGATGTGTTCATGTCCTTTGTAGGGACATGGATGAATCTGGAAACCATCATTCTCAGTAAACTGCCATAAGAACAGAATATCAGACACTGCATGTTCTCACTCATAGGAGGGTGTTGAACAATGAGAACACATGGACGCAGGGAGGGGAGCATCCCACACAGGGGTCTTTGTGTGGGGGGGTTAGGGAAGGGACAGTGGGGAGTGGGGAGCTGGGGAGAGATAACATGGGGAGAAATGCCAGATATAGGTGATGGGGAGGAAGGCAGCAAACGACACTGCCATGTGTGTACCTATGCAACAATCTTACATGTTCTTCTCATGTACCCCCAAACCTGAAACGCAATTAAAAAAAAAAAAGAAAGAAGTAACAGAGATTGAGCTGCATGTGAAGGCTTGTTGCAGATAGTATCTTAAGAGAGCCAACTATTTTTTTCTTTTTTGACATGTGAAGTGATTACACATGATATAAACTGCAAAGGCAATGCTGTAGTTTGTCTCAAGGAGGTATATTTGGAAGTTTATTTTTATCAGGCAGTTAACCTTCTGGGGAAAGTGCCCTGTAGGCTAAACATTTTCTGCTCTTTCTCTAATTCTTTAAGCAAATAAAATTGCCTATTTGAGAATATCTATCAAATTCCATAATGGTAGGGATAGGTGGGGAAAGAGGCCATAGGGTGTGAAATCGATGATTATTATTTATTAGTATATGTACTTGGTACTTGAAGGTGGTATTTCTAGAACTTGCCCATCTGGCTGTCAGAGAAATTCAGTTGGACAATATTGTTTCTCCATTACAGGACTCATGACACTTGATGCTCTAATATTTGTTGTTAGGGCAACTTCCAGTGAACTGGCAGGACCTCCCATTTGGGGTTAACTTCTGGTTTGTCAGTACTTCATAGAATTGGTTATATTAGAACTTTTTCCCCTGTCTGATCATGAACATTTTGAAAACTTTTATTTGCACAGGGATCATCATTAAGTTGGAATCACGTGTTGTCGACATTCTATGTGTTATACTAACCAGAAAACAATTGCTCAGTTAACTATAATTCAAGTTTTACGCCTCAGCAAGTCTTCCAGGGAGGCTTACGAATAAATACAGTATATCATTTAATGCTGAAATCCTTGCAAAGTTCGGATACTCCCTAGAGAGAGCTTGATGTATTTTAACACTCTGTTCATCTGACTTCTTGTGTTCTGAGTCTAAACAGATTCTGATTGTCATTAGTCACTAATGATGCCAGCATGAGTAATTGTTTTATGGCAGTTCTATTTCTCACTGCAGCATAGTACTTTGGATGCATATGAATGATATTCTACATTGGTTAGTGCCAGTCTGCCTGGTGGTCTCTTTGAATTAACAAGATCTGGTTTCGGAGTCCACAAAGCTGAAAGCCAGACTCTGGTGCATGGTAGGTAATTTCTCCATGGCCTTTGTGGGTGGTCAGATCGCTGGTCTTCTCCACAGGGGAAATTCTTAGGCATCACCATGTGGAGACCACTCTAATTCCTACAATGTTCTTTGTATTTCTATTGTAAGGAGGTTTGTATTCTTTTGCTGTATGAGCAAAAGAATTGTGAAATTGGGGATGAAGGTTGGGGAAATTGAGGGGATAATGGTGTTGGGGGATCACTGGCTTTGAAGGGTGGGAGCACTAAGTCAGGCAAAGAGAGATCCCGCATCCTTCTATAGGGAGTCTGCCACATTGCTGGCATACCAGAGTGAGGGGAAAAAGAAGCCTTCCACAGAAGGGAATGTTTATCCAATGATAACCAACTTTTGGAGGATGAGGAAAATAACAGTTCCCTATCTATATTAACTTGAATTTGTCTCTATGTGCTATTATTACGGCTCAATTTCTGTGCGTTAGGGAAGCTTATCAAAGGGCCTGGCACTTCCTAGCTACCTGTGGAATTTATCTGTGTTAAATGAGTCCACTCAGGGATGTCACACACATTATAGTTTCTGCCCCAACAGGATAATGAAATATTAGAAAATATTCACATAAATTTAGAAGGAAAAAAGAGAAAGCTTCTAAAATTCAATTTCTTCCTTTGAGTCTGTCCTGATCTTCTACCCCAGAAGACTTAAATGGACACAAATTACACATAGTAATAAACATCAGCAGAGCTTGGTTATATTTTAAACTTGAAGAGTTCACAAGATAGTTTTCAATATACAGGTTGTGATTATGCAGGGATATCTCTTTTTAAGAAAGAGTAACATGAAAGGTCATAAATGATAAGTTGGAAACATCAGGAAAAGCTGCTTCCTTGGGGGAAAATCTGCCTAAATGGCTTGTAGTCTAAGGAAAACATTCACATATGGTCATACAGATACAAAAAGCCATTTTATTATGTTATTTAAATAGCAAATTATTGCTGCCTATGGACACTTGATTGCTATAGCCAAGGAAGAAGGCCACCTCAAGAACACTGTAACTGAGTTATAAAAGACTGTAAAATTCAGAAAACTTGTTATAGAACTAATTGTTCCAGTTAAGGATCATCCACTAAGTTCATTGAACTACACTGTATTTTAATTAAATTATGTTTTGAGTAACAGAGGTGATGTGGTTAGGCTCTGTGTCCCCACCCAAATCTTATCCTCAATTGTAATCCCCATAATACCCAGGTGTCAAGGAAGAGATTAGGTGGAGGTAACTGACTCATGGGGATAGTTTCCTCCATGTTGTTCTCACAATAGTGATTTCTCACACATCTGATGGCTTCCCCCTGCGCTCACCACTTCTCCTTCCTGCTCCCATGCCAAGAAGGACATATTTGCTTCCCCTTTGCCTTCCACCATTATTGTAAGTTTCCTGAGACCTCCTCAGCCATGCTGAACTGTGAGTCAAGTAAACCTCTTTCCTTTATAAATTACCCAGTCCGTCCGGGGAGAAATAGGGGAGGAACAGCAGGGGGTGTGGAGTTGGGGAGAGATAGCATGGGGAGAAATGCCAGATATAGGTGATGGTGAGGAAGGCAGCAAATCACACTGCCATGTTTGTACCTATGCAACAATCTTGCATGTTCTTCACATGTACCCCAAAACCTAAAATGCAATTAAAAAGAAAAAGAAAAAGAGAGAAAAAAACTCAAAACTCCTGTATGTGTATCTCTCTCTCTCTCTCTCTTTCTCTCTCTCTCTCTCTCTCTCTGTGTGTATGTGTGTGTGTGTGTGTCTGTGTGTGTAAAATAAATAAATAAATAAATTACCCAGTGTTGGGCAGTTCTTTATAGTGTAAACAGGGACTGATATAAAGAGTGAAAATCAAATGGTTTACAAATAGTAGCAGCATTACTTAAAGAATATCCAAGAACCCTGTTACTTGTCTTTGCTAAACTCTGTCCTATTTACATTAACATCTATGGCATTCAGAGCCTAGACAGTTTTAGTCACTTTCCATTGTTACTGTGGGAGGGCAGGTGGAAGGATTAGGTAACAGCACATCTTGCTAAAGAATAACACACCCAGTCTTCCTTTATAGCCTATAGAAGAGTTCCACATGTTAAATCACCACTATACAACTTTCAGATTTAGTTTCTCAAATATGCTAAGATAAGACTTTCTGGAGGTAATGTGGGATACAAAGTAACTAAATTAATGGAGGTAGCTAAATCTTACAAATTTTTAGGGGCTACAGTGATTTAATCAGTGTTTCTGGACAGATCTTCTTCCTACCTCCTCCTCACCTCAAGCCTTCATTTCTAAACTTTTCACAAAAAGCACACGTGTGTGTGTGTGTGTGTGTGTGTGTGTGTGTATTAAAATCGACTTGATCAGAATTAGAAGTTCCCTTAATAAATGTTCTCCTGATAACTAAGATGCTAAAATATTCTTTGGTATAAGATATATTGCGAACAACTTTGCTAGGATGCTAAAAAGGATGACTTTTGTGTCATTTTCTTTTTTCTTTTTAAGCTTTTGTTTTAGGTTCAGAGGTCCATGTGCAGGTTTTTTATATAGGTAAATTCATGTCATGGAGGTTTGTTGTAAAGATTATTTCATTACCTAGGTATTAAGCCTAGTACACAATAGTTGTTTTCCTGATCCTCTCCCTCCTACCAATCTCCACCCTCACACTAGGCCCCATAGTCTGATGTTCCCCTCTTTGTCTCCAAGTGTTCTCATCATTTAGTTTCCACTTATAAGTGAGAACATGCAGTATTTTGTTTTCTGTTCCTGTGTTAGTTTGCTAAGGATAATGGCCTCTGGCTCCATCTGTGTTGCTGCAAAGGGCATGATCTTGTTCTTTTTTATGGGTGCATAGTATTCCATGGTGCATATGTACCACACTTTCTTTATGCAGTCTACAATTGATAAGCATTTAGGCTAATTCCATGTCTTTGCTGTTGTGCACAGTGCTGCAATGAACATATATGTGCATGTGTCTTTATAATAGAATGATTTATATTCCTCTGGGTATATACCCAGTTATGGGATTGCTGGGTTGAATAGCAGTTCTGCTTTTAGCTCTTTGAAGAATCATGGAAGTGTAAATTAGTCAAACTATTGTTCTCATTTTCAAGTTCTGCAGACCTAGGACTGAATAAAAGCTCTTCTACTCATAGCTAGGTAACCTTGAAGATGTTATTTCCATTCTCTGAGTTTTTGTTTCTTCATATATACAAATGAAGTTGTTGATTCCTAGTATCCAAGGTTGTCATGAGGATTTAACTGGATAAATTATACAAATTCTTTGGTGCCTGGATTATAATAGGGGCCCCTAGGCCGGGCGCGGTGGCTCACGCCTGTAATCCCAGCACTTTGGGAGGCCGAGGCAGGTGGATCACGAGGTCAAGAGATCGAGACCATCCTGGTCAACATGGTGAAACCCCGTCTCTACTAAAAATACAAAAAATTAGCTGGGCATGGTGGCCCGTGCCTGTAATCCCAGCTACTCAAGAGGCTGAGGCAGGAGAATTGCCTGAACCCAGGAGGCGGAGGTTGCGGTGAGTGGAGATCACGCCATTGCACTCCAGCCTGGGTAACAAAAGCGAAACTCCATCTCAAAAAAAAAAAAATAGGGGCCCCTAAAATCCATTCAATCCCAACTATATATCCTGCTTCCTTGCTACTGTGTTAACAAGGTTTATTCATTCTTAGTGGATTTAATCAGCAAAAGATGGTGTGCAAATTGTCTATGATAGTGTTATAGCCATTATCAAAGGCAATAGGTGAAATATACTTTAATATTATTTTTCCAACCAGAGAGCACTCAATTAACCCTTCCTCAAATCCTAATATACATAAAACAGCATGGCACTGGCATAAAAACAACATATCAACCAATAGAACAGAATAGAAAGTTCATAAATGAACCCACACAGTATGGCCAATTGATTGTTGACGAAGATGCCAAAAATGCACAGTGGAGGCCGGGCGCTGTGGCTCAAGCCTGTAATCCCAGCACTTTGGGAGGCCGAGGTGGGTGGATCACAAGGTCGAGAGATCGAGACCAACCTGGTCAACATGGTGAAACCCTGTCTCTACTAAAAATACAAAAAATTAGCTGGGCGTGGTGGCACGTGCCTGTAATCCCAGCTCCTCAGGAGGCTGAGGCAGGAGAATTGCCTGAACCCAGGAGGCGGAGGTTGTGGTGAGCTGAGATCGTGCCATTGCACTCCAGCCTGGGTAACAAGAGCGAAACTCCTTCTCAAAAAAAAAAAAAAAAAATGCACAGTGGAAAAAAAAAAAAAACAGCCTCTTCAATAAACAATGTTGGGAAATCTGCGTATCTACATGCAGAAGAATAAAATTGGATACATCTCATAGCATATTAAAAAAAACCCAAAATGGATTAAAAGATTTAAATGTAAAATTTGAAACTGTTAGAAGAAAACATAGGGCAAAGATGACCCAGTATTTTTCTGTACAATAATTTTTTTGAACTTGACCACAAAAACACATGCAACAAAAGCAAAAATAGACAAATAGGATTACATCAAACTAAAAAGCTTCTGCACAGCAAAAGGAACGATTAACAAACCAAAAACATGACCTACAGATTAGGGAAAAGATATTTTTAAGCCATATGTTTAATTAGGGACTAATATCCAAAATATATAAGGAACTCAAGAACTCAATAACAAGAAGCTCTATATGAAATAACTTAATTTAAAAGGCCAGGCACGGTGGCTCACGCCTGTAATCCCAGCACTTTGGGAGGCCAAGGCGGGAGGATCACAAGGTCAAGAGATGGAGACCATACTGGTCAACATGGTGAAACCCCGTCTCTACTAAAAATACAAAAAATTAGCTGGGCATGGTGGTGCGTGCCTGTAATCCCAGCTACTCAGGAGGCTGAGGCAGGAGAATTGCTTGAACCAGGAGGCGGAGGTTGCGGTCAGCCGAGATCGTGCCATTGCACTCCAGCCTGGGTAACAAGAGTGTAACTCCATCTCAAAAAAAAAAAAAAAAAAAAAATATGGGAAAGGAACCTGAAAAGAGACATCTGAAAATAAAACATATAAATGGATAACAGATTTGTGAAAAAACACTCATCATCACTGGTCACTTAGGGAAATGCAAATTAAAACCACAATGAGATATCACCTCACGATAGGCAAAATGGCTATTTTCAAAAAAACTAAAGATAACAAGTATTGGTAAAGATACAGAGAAAAGGAAACGTTTGAACACTATTGATAGGAATGTCAGTATAGCCATTATGGAAAATTATACGGAAGTTCCTCAAAAAACTAAAAATAGAATTATCACACAATGCAGCAGTTTCACTTTTGGGTATTTACCCAGAACATTTGAGATCAGTTTGTGGAAGAACGTTTTTACACTCTCAAGTTCATTGCAACATTATTCACAATAGCCAAGTAATGGAATTAACCTAAAGCTTCATCAGCACATAAATGGATAGAGAAAATGTGGTATATATACACATTGAAATATTATTCAGCCTTTAAAAAGAAGAAAATTCTGTCATTTGTGACAACACAGATTAAATTGAACAACATTATGCAAGTGAAATAAGCCAGGCACAGAAAGGCAAATGCCTCTTACTGTTGCTTACATGTGGAATCTGAAACAATCCCTCTTAAACGCAGAGAGGAGTATGGTGATTACAGAGACTGAGGTGAGGAGAATACAAAGATGATGGTCAAAGGGTACAAAGTCTCAGTTAGATGGGGGTATAAATTTGTTTTAGATTTATTGCACAGCATCGCTTCTCGGCCTTTTGGCTAAGATCAAGTGTAGATATATTGCACAGCATGGTCAATATAGCTGATAATAGCATATTGTACATTTCAAAATATCTTAGAGAATAAAGTTAAAATGTTCTCACAAAAATAGGCAAGTATTTGAGGTGATGAATATGTTAAGTTGCTTGACTTAATGGCTCCACATGTATTTATGAGTCCTAACGTCACTTGGTGTTCCATAAATATATACAATTCTAATTTACCAATTTACAGTGAAATAAAAAACTCTAATATGCACATTAATTCCACTGGCAGGAAGATTTTATAACAGAACATGACATGTCAGGAGAATAATATATCTTAGCCACAGCTCATATGGCTACTTTACCTCTCAATCAGCATGCTTTTATTTTTTACCCCTTACATGATACATAGGCACTTTTTCTCAATTTACCTGTGTCATGGTGGTGGCATCAGGTTGTAGCTTCTCAGGGTTTCAGAATTTTGTATTGTGCCACTTATTCAAACTTAAATTCCATGTTCTAACTGTTCATTTCTTTCTTTTTTCCTCTCTCTCACATATCCACATAAATTCCTCACATACATCTCTTTACTCTTGCTGATATTCCTTCTCTTCCCCAGAATTTTGCCTAAATCCTACCAATGGCTCAAGACTCAGATCAAGTACTGTTTCCTCTGACCATTCTTCAGCTGCTGTCTTATTAAGCAAGTAAAGGGGCCCGTAGATGCAGGGCACCATGTTATGGAGACAAAGAAGACAACATGTGAATCCTTCCACAAGTCTAAATTCAAGAGCCAGGAATATGAAAAAGCAGATGTAGTAAACTATCACAGAATCTAGACTAAAGGGATTAGGAAACCGTAGACTGGACCAAATGGTCAATTCAGCTTGGTCAAGGTGATATGGTGCAGAAAACACTTCATGGATATGGGACCATGAAACTGACTCTGTATACACAAGTATCCCTTATACTCAAGCTGATGTCCATCAAGTGGAATGGATATAAATGACAGTGGATAGGGATTTTCCTCAAAGAGGAATGTCACATGTGAAAACACATGAGCTTGAAGCATCCTGTCTTGTTTGGACCTGCAAGAAGTTGCATGAGATAGACACAGAGGGGTGAGGCAAGAGATAATTTAGGGAAAGTTAAGAGATGCTAAATCCTGATGATTTTCTGTTCATCTAACAGAAGTTAGACATTGTCCTCAAGAAACTACAGAGCCCCTGAAAGTTTTTAAACAACAAGAGCAAATGAGAAGATATATGTTTTAGAAAAATCTTTGGAAGAAGCATGGAGGGTAGAGGAAGGTGAGGTTGGAGACAAACTACAGGTTGAAGATTGTATCAGCTCTCAGCATAGAACACAGTTCCCATTTTCTACTTAAAAGTTTCATTGTGCTGATAGTCAGAACTTTTATTTTGCCACTTAGTTTTTCTCTTTTTATCACATTCATCAGATTGTCCTCTCTACAACAATATTGAAAACTATTCCTGCCCTGACACATCTTATGGTGTTTTTGGTACCTCTATCTGCTAAGCTTCTGCAACAGCCACACACACGCGCGTGCACACACACACACACACACACACACGCCAACACACATCTCCTAGGAAAAAGATACAACTAAAGAAGATGGGCAGAAAATGCTTTCAATTGACAAATTCTACAGGCCTCAAGAGGGATTAATAGTACATACCAGTATGAGTGAGTTCAGCAGCAGTGAATGTCACATACACGTATAAGCTCTTAAAAGATATTTGAAGGCTAAAGAAACAAACTAGAGAGTTGTAGTGTGTCTGCTTTGTGATTTTTTCATCCTTTGGCTATTTAGTCTTTATAACCTAATTTAATTTGAACACTGCATATAAAAATGTCTGGCCACCATCAACTAATATTCTATCTTTGACTTTACTAAGTTCATGATATAACTTTTACCCTGAACACGTTACCCTCCGTTTTTCCAAGAGAGTGTTTTTTGGAAACGAATCAAACAGAATTTACCATAAAAGGTATCTATTTTCTAACTTGCAAAGCTGACTTTTTCATCAGACTTCTTATCTGCAAGCACAAATTGGCCTTTGCTGAACACATCATCTTAATTGAGAAAAGATTGTAATATAGGTGTCTAAAAAAAGATACATGCTGTTAAGGTATAATAAAATTTTGTGGATAAATGGGAGGTTAAAGTAAGGGAAAACTCCCTGTAAGGTGTCCTATTCTTGATTTTAAAATTCACGGGGCTGGGCACAGTGGCTCATGCCTATAATCCCAGCACTTTGGGAGGCCAAAGAAGGTGGATCACTTGAACCCAAGAGTTCGAGACCAGACTGCACAATAGAATGAAAGTCTGACTCTACAAAATACAAAAATTAGTTGGGCATGATGGTGTATACCTGTGGTCCCAGAACCTTGGGAGGCGAAGGAAGGAGGATCGCTTGAGCCTTGGAGGTCAAGGCTACAGTGAGCCGTGATCATGCCACTGCACTCCAGCCTGGATGACAGAGTAAGACCCTGTCTCAAAAAGTAAAATTAAATAAAATTTACATAACTAAATAACTGTGTGTACTAAGACAAGGCTATGGGCTTCTGCTTTGAAATCAGTATTTCCTTAAAGCCAACAACATTTTTTTCCATTGGCCTTCAAGACACGTTGCAAAACGCTTAAAAAAGTGTCTGTGTTGTGGTAGTAATAAGCGGAGATCTAAACATTTAAGGTCTTTAAATTTACTTGGATATATATGTCTAGATGCTAGAAATTTTAGATGATTCTGTAATAAACCAGCCATTCTATAAGGCTATCTGAATTCTCTGGAAAAGGTGCATGTCTTTTTTCATGAATCTTTGACAGTCTGCCAAACTATAGTTGGAAGAGTGTATGAGTCAGTGTAGGAGAGAAAGGAACAAGGTGGAACAGGTGAAGAAGAAGACAGGGAAGAAAAGAAAGAAATGAAATAAATGATTTTCTAAAGTGGAAGAGGTGGACAGTAGCCCCAGTGCCGCAGAAAGGTAAATATCAGAGGCAGAGGCAGCAACAGAAAATACAAACTGCAGCCTGCCTGGGAATCCACCAAATGGCCAATTCCCTTCATCTCTGTCCCTGCCCTCTTCTGCTGTGACCTCTTGTACTGCAAAGTTAGAAAATGAAAACTACCTCTCCCAAACTCCCTTGCAGCTGGGGTTTATGGACATGGTCTAGGTTCTATTGATCAGCATCACTCTTCAAAGACTTGAATTTAGAACCAGACCAAGTGGAGGGCCATGCAGAGGCAGGTCAGGCATGCATTTTTCAGGTAAAAATATCACAGGGGATACCTGGTTCTGGAGCCAGTCAGTCTAATGGTGTCTCCCTTGTCCCCAGATAGCAGCTCAGGCTAAGTGATCCTGGAGTCAAACATAGCAATGACAATCTGAGCCTTGGACTACAGGGAAGTTTAGGAGAATGACTTCCTGATTCCAATGCCTTTTCAGTGTGATAGAGATAAGGCTTGCTTCCTAGGATCTGATTCTCTGTTTTGAATCTCTTACTGCTTCTGTTATCCCTTACTTACAGGTGATTGATACATGCCATTGTTACCTAATGGCCCTAAAGAATCCATGGTGGGGGCGAGGTGGTGGGGGGAAATCTGGGCAGTAACTACCTTACAGAATAAAACTTTACCTTGTGATTATCAGTGTACAGTAAGCATGAAGATTATACATGCTACATCAGTACTGGTAAATATAGTCAACTCCACTATTCAAAGGTCAACCCCTCTTTATCATTAACTTTCCTGTCTAGAGCTTGTAATAGGGGATTAAGAAAAAGCAAAACTTTTGAACCAAGCAACTGATAATGTTCAAAGGTCCTCATCTGATGAGCATTCAGGGTATCGCTGACTGCTAGTGAACATAAATTTGAGCAAATTTACTTTTATAATTTTTTATTATATTGATCAGAAACTGGATGATCCAGCATATGGTACGTACGGAAAGACTGACAAACACAAGTGCAAAAGAAGTAGAAAACTAATATATCACAAAAGAGACAGGGAAACAATCCCAAAAGTATAATTGAAAAATAATACAGACATAAAAATAGATCATACACAAACACAAAATATAAATATTGATATTATTTTGGAGTTTAAAGGCTTACAGTGCAAAGGCTTACAATGCAATGGATGAAAACAACTTATTCCATAAATAATGTCAGATAAATTAAGTGTAGTCATTTCCTCAAAATAGATAAAGGAAATATATAAGAAATGCAAACAACTCCACGGACAAAGAAATCTAATAATCCAATCAAAAAAAGGGCAAAAGATTTAAATAGACATCTCTCAAAAGAAAACATACAACTGGCAAACAGCCATATGAAGAGGTGGTCAACATTATTGATTATCAGAGAAATGCAAGTCAAACCTACAATGATATGTCATCTCACCCCAATTAAAATGGCTTATGGCCAAAAGCCAGGTAATAACAAACGCTAGCAAGGATGTGGAGAAAAGGGAACCGTCACACACTGTTGGTGTGATGTAAATGGGTACAACTACTGTGGATAACAGTTTGGAGGTTCCTCAAAAAGCTAAAAATTGAGCTACCATATGATCCAGCATTCCCACTGCTGGATATATACCGAAAAGAAAGGAAATAAGTATATCACGGAGATGTCTGCACTCCTGTGTTTGCTGCAGCAGTGTTCACAGTAGATAAGATTTGGAAGCAACTTGTGTTCCTCAACAGATGAACAGATAAGGAAAATGTGGTACATATATACAATGGAGTATCATTCAGTCATAAATATGAACGAGATCCAGTCACTTGCAACAACATGGATGGAACTGGAAATCATTAAGTGAAACAAGCCAGACACAGAAAAACAAACATCACATGTGCTCACCTATTTGTGGAATCTAAAAACCAAAACAATTGAACTTATGGACATAGAGAGTGGAAGGATTGATACCAGAGGCTGGGAAGGGCAGTGAGGGGCTAGGGTGTCGGGGAGGTGAAGATGGTTAATCAGAAGGAATGAATAAGTCTTATTTGATAGTGCAGCAGGGTGACTGTAGTCAACACTAACTTAATTGTACATTTTAAAATAAAGAGTGTAATTGCATTGTTTGTAACTCAAAGAATAAATGCTTGAGGGAATAGATACCCCATTCTCCATAATGTGCTTATTTTACATTACATGCCTGTATTGAAACATATCATGTACCCCATAAATATATATACCTACTATGTACCCACAAAAATGACAAAAAGTAAAATGTAAGCAAATAAACACTTGTAGATAGAATCAAATGTGAGTTCTCCCACCATGTGTAACTCATCAAGAGAAGTTGGACTAACACAAAAAGACCTTGAGAAATAATTCTCTAATTGAGTAAATAGGAAATAATGAAAATCCTTCTGGAGTTAGCTTAGAAGATTGTGTGTCATAGGCACATATTTGTTGAGTGTACTTTTTCTGGTCATGTGGCAATAAATTATAAGCCACATTAAAATGTTCCCACCACTTTTTCACATAGGCTACTCAACATACTTACTAAATCAAATTTGTGAGGTTTAACCACTTTGCCTTTCCTGGCTTTATGGCAGGGTCCGAGAACACAGCCCTTGCATGAATCCATGATATCAATTATTGAATAGGTTGTCTTTTTTTATGCTCTTTTCTCTGAATTCAAAGAGAAGCATATGTCAGGCATGATGGCTCAGGCATGTAATCCGAGCACTTTGGGCATCGGAGGCAGGGGGATCACTTGAGCCCAGGAGTTCAAGACCAGCCTGGGCAAGATGGCAATATCTCCCTTTCAATAAAAAAATTAACAATTAGCCAGGTGTGGTGGCATGAGCCTGTAGTCTCTGCCATTCAGGAGTCTGAGGCAGGAGGATCCCTTGAGCCCAGGAGTTCAAGGATGCAGTGAGCTATGGTCAGCCCACTCCACTCCAGCCTGGGTAGCAAAGCAAGACCTGTTTCTAAAAGAAAGAGAAAGACAGACAGAGAGAGAAAGAGAAGCACAGATAGATAGATAGATGGATAGATAGATAGATAGATAGATAGACAGAAGAAAAAAGAAACAAAGGAAGGGAAAGAAAGAAAGAGTTCTCCGAGGCATCTTATTAAATGAAAAATCAGTTTGCAAAATAATTCATAGGGTATAATCCCCATGTGTTAAAATGCATCAAAAGTAGAGTGAAAGACTACAAGGATGCATAATGAATGTTTAATAGCAGTGCTCCTGGGAAGCAAATTTAGGATGGAGAGTGTATGAAACGAGGCGATGAAGCAGCGAGGAAGTGCCAGAAAGCTGGAATCATTTTTGACTTCCAGTCCACCCAGTTCTAAACCAATCACTGAGTCCTTTCAGTATCGCCTTCCTCCTAACTTTTGAATTTGTCTATTTTGAGAAGTGATCATCCTCACGTAACTTTCCCTAGTCTGGGCAACGGAAGATTATGCAGCAGCATTTCACAGAATTGGAGAAATGACAAACTATGCAATAAAAGAGCTTTGACCATTGCCTATGAATTTGATATAAAAAAGGAACCTCCGACTTCACATCATAAACAGCATACACATCTGTGACTTCAGCTTCTAAGTGATCTCATTGCTTCTACTTCTGTTCACCTGCACATCCCAGTGCGACCTCAAATCCATGCTAATGCCTGAGCCATAATTCTTTTTCAATTTTTAACTTCTACAATTATGTATTATTCAATTATATATTATGCATAACCCAATCTTCAGTGTAGAATATTCAGAAGATGTTGAATTATTCAACTATTTCCTTTATGGACCTCCCACATCACATCCTCACACATTCTCCCTCCTAAATTCCATTCTCCTCCCTAAGGGTTCTGTAAATGTTTTATTGTGCAACTCTCATCTCTTTTCTGTGCTTCTGCTGCTTTTTTTTTCCTTCAAGATGGAGTCTTGCTCTGTCGTCAGACTGGAGAGCAATGGCGAGATCTTAGCTCACTGCAACCACCGCCTCCCGGGTTCCAGCAATTCTCCTGCCTCGGCATCTCGAGTAGCTGGGATTACAGGCTTGTGTCAGCACACATGGCTAATTTTTGTATTTTTAGTAGAGACCAGGTTTCACCATGTTGGTCAGGCTGGTCTCAAACATCTGACCTCAAGTGATCTGCTCATCTCGGCCTCCAAAAGTGCTGGGATTACAAGTGTTAGCCACTGCTCCCAGGAAGCTTTTCATTTCTTAGTAGTGTCTTTCAAAGAGCAGCCTTTAAAATTTTGATTCAGTTCAATTTAGTACTTTGTTCATGTATGATTAATGCTTTTTCTCATACTAATTTTTGAGGACACTGATCTATATTCTCTCTTCTTCTCAAAGCTCCTAGCTGAACCATACTGTGAACTAGCACACCTCTCCCATTTTCATTCCTACTCATTCTGTGACATCATTGTTCTCAAAGCTCTCTGAAAGATAACTTCCAAAAAAGTGAACTCAATAGGCACTTTTAAATTAAAAAGCCCCTGTGCACTCTGCCAGTGTTTGGTAATTATCGTGTTTAGAGAACAGCACAGTCTGTCTTTGTTTCCTGTTGTTCATATTCTTCAGAGACACACACTTCTTGCTACCTTAAAAAAATTCCCAACAGTGCCAAGCTCAAAGCCATGATTTAATGTCTTCATAATTATGAAATTCCTGTGAAGAGGGAAGGGAAAGATTGGGATGATCCTCTTGAACTCCTTAGGTTTTCTCTCTTTTTTTCCCCAATGGTCTGCATTTAGGAACAAACATCTGCAGATCTTACAACATTTGACAGAAAGGCATGAAGGCCATTATCTTCCATGAGAAAATGCAGACACAAGACTAAGGCACCTTGCCTAAGGCCACTGAGGAGAGCTTGGAACAGAAGCCAATCCCCTATCAGGAGATCCCAGTTGCCTCTGAAATTCCACGATCAGAACAGGCAGAACACAAAGAGAAACCCACTGAGGAGAGGAAATGTTTTCCCACAAAAGCAATTTCCTCCAATTTGTATTTCAGCAACAAATTTGTTTCCAGTTTCAGATGCCACTATTCAAAAGTGACCTGTTGCCTTTGACTATAATAGAACCTCTCTCATTCTTCAATGATTTGCTTGTAAATATTTATCAATACGGCTTGGCCCTTCGCCCCCTTTCTCTGACTTTATTATGGTGAGCCCCCAGCACTGCCAACATTTCTCAAGCCTTTGTTACTGTTATGTCTTTCACGTGGCTCTGTGTGTTTTCTCCTCTGGTCGATGAGGTGCTATAAACATTTACAACTGAACTGTCAACATGTATAAATAAAGAACTGTAAATTTTTACAGTTCAGTGCCCTTTATTACGCTTTTATGCTCTTGCATGGATTCAGAAGATTTGCTTTATCTCCAGAAACTGAAGCAATAGATTAGATTACTTTAAATGTGTTACTTAGTGCCAGTTGCACAAACGTCCTGAAATGGACCCATTCCTATAGTTAGATGTGTTTTTCTCTTCAGTTAGAATCTGGTTTATTACTGACAGAAACAAAGAGTTTCTTAAAATTTCAGTCATCTTGTCATTGCCAACTCTAGTTGTCTAAGGCGGTAGTTCCAAAACTTATAGTAGGTTTCAGAATTTCCACCACCAGTGTTTCTGGCTTACAAAGTATGCGGTCCAGCTGGAAATCTGCATTTCTAACAACATTCCTGGCGATGCTGACTTTGCTCATCCAGGAACCTAAAGCATTGATTTGGTGCTTCTCCTTGAAGAATGAAGGATATTTCTTTTTAGTTTGGATTTCCAGCAAATGATCACCTTATTCCTCTATGCTGAGCTATGCAGAATCTTCAGGTTTTGTCTTCACGGCATGCAGGGTTTGCCTCCACGGCAGGCAGGGCTTGCCTCAGGCAAAATTTGGAGAATAAGCAACCTCACACATGGACAAAGACACGCCTCAAGGCAGCAGGGGTCCCAGTAGGCAGCTTGCCCAGTCTCAGTGGCTCCCAGTAGTGTTGGGCCTCTGCTCTTTGGAGGAGGCCTCAGGAGAACATTCTCATTTGTTCTTTGCTTCATCCACATCACCACCTCTTCCTAGCCAGCTACTTTTGTAACTTTCCCTGCAGGGATATATGAATCAAGAAGAATGACTTCTCACTCTCGTTCACCCTCCTCAGCCTCACCTGTTAAACAGACCTCCAGATTTACCCACACTGCAAGACTCGGCTCAGATCTTGCCCTTTCACCCCCCTTACACCCTGGAATTTTCAGCTGTTCTTTATGGTCTGGGCACATCTGATGACATATCTCACTTAGCACGTTGTCCTGTGATTTTCTGGCTAAAGATTCATCTCTTTAAAATGCAGGGCTCTTCTAAACAGACCAGCACCCTATTTAAGTCTATCACTCTGGGAGGTTACAGTCAATTGATTAAGGAAAGAGGGCAAGATGGAAAGGAGGAGGAAGAGGAAAGAAAGTTGTGCTTTCAGAAAATGTTATGCATTCTTTGAGGAGGGGGATAATATGGTCTTCGGGTGTAAAGGTAATGGGGGTACTGTGACAATCTAAAAGGTTGACCCTCACAGCATCGGCAATGGAATAAGCCCTGGGAGCACTGTTGCCTTAGGTCAAGGACCTGGATCCTGCCCAACCAGAGAGGAAGATTGATAGAGTAAGAATGCAGAAGTGTCCTTGTGCCTCTTATGGCTCTCTGGCACAGATGATGTTAGACCATGACAGTGGCTAGGGACTCTTTAGGGGACTTTTATTGGAGGCTGAAGGGCTTTGAGACTCAGGAAGGACGTGGGATAAGATAAAAACCAAGGCAGAAACAAAATTAGCAAATAAAGTTAAAAAAATACTCATGATTGGCTCATGCTGTGCCAGGCACTGTTCCAGGAGTTAGGTGTACAATGGTATTGCTTGGTTAAATTGAGGGTTATATAATAAAATAATATTTATTTATCTCTTCATCATATATGAATAGTATTAGGCTTTTCCTCAACATGAGCACAAAAATTAGAGGTTATTACCTCATTTATCTTTAATAGTATGCAATACATAAATACTGAATTCATAAAGTGCAATATATGTTTTTTTACTGCTTCCAAAAATATTTAAAAATATTTCTCTCATACAAGCACTTAAGAAGACAGTTTGGCAGTTATTCTAAAACTAAACATAGTCTTTCCATACAACCCAACAATCATACGCTTAAGTATTTACCAAAATGAGTTGAAAATATATGTCCCCATAAAAACCTGCACACAAATGTTCATAGAAGATTTATTCGCAATTGCTAAATTGGTAAATGAACAAAATGACATCCATACAACGAAATGTTATTCAGTGCTTTTTAAAAATGAGCTATCAAGCCACAAAAAGACGTGGACGAATCTTAAATGAAAATTGGGAAGTGAGAGAAGACAGCTTGAAAGGCTGCCTATGGTAATGATTCTAATTATGTGACATACTGGAAGAGGCAAAACTATTGAGACAGTAAAAAGATCAGTGTTGTCAGGAGTACAGGGGAGAGAGGAATGAATAGGTGTGGTAGAGAAGATTTTTGGAATAGTGAAACTATTCTGTCTGATAACGTAATTGTGGACACCTGTCATTATGCGATTGACAAACCCCATGGTATATAAACACGAAGAGTGAACCCTAATGTAAATTGCAGACTTCAGTTAATAATGGCTTATCAATATTGGCTTGTTAACTTGGCAAACGTACTATAATAATCCAAACTGTTAATAATAGAGGAGCTGTATGGGAACTTTCTGTACTTTGTGTTCAATTTTTCTTAAAATTTCTCTAAAAAATAAAATATAAAATATGTCTCAGGACAAAAAATATCCCTAATTTTGTGCCATTACATTGTCAAAACATCTAGAGACCCATATTTTTCCCAGTTGCCAATGCCTTGTTTTTTTTAAAAAAAAACTGCCTTTTTATTGTGTAACTATCTATTGGCAGAATATATTTCATTTCCCTTCCCCTAAGTGAAAGGAGATAATATTTAATGCTGATTTCATGAAGACTTATGAAGAAGTCAATTCTATGAAATAAAACTCATTCTGAATGAATTTATTACAAACTGAGAGGAGAATGGGTTGGAAATTCACACTGGATAACATTCTTAGAGAATTTGGTCTATATAAATTCAGTCTTGGCTGGTAGCCATTAGGGGCTTTTGAACTAGCATATATTGAGAAATGTTCTAACTTCTTTGGTGGCATAAAGATGGAAGAAAAACATAATAGAATGAATTTTTCTTTAACAAATTTTCATGTAAAAGGGTTTAGAAAGTCTAGTTTCAAGATGATTGAGGAGATACACTTGTAAGACTGCTACTTAGCTTTTTGTTTTGTAGTAAAGGTTTTGTAAAATGTCAAATTGACAGTCAGTTACAAGAAAGCCTCTATTTATAATAATAAAGCCCATTTTTATAGCACTTTTAACTTGCAAAGGTACTTTTCATATATAATTTAATGTGACATTCACAATCACCTCAGGAAAATTGTAGATTTTTTATTTTTATTTTTTGAGACAGAGTTTTGCTGTATCACCCAGACTGGAGTGCAGTGGCATGATCTCAGCTCACTGTAACCTCCACCTCCCAGGTTCAAGCGATCCTCCCACTTCAGCCTCCCAAGTAGCTGGGATAACACGCATGCACCACCAAAACCAGCTAATTTTTTTTGTATTTTTAGTACAGACAGGGTTTTACTATGTTACCCAGACTGGTCTCGAACTCCTGGCCTCAAGTGATCCACCCTCCTTGGCTTCCCAAATTGCTGAGATTACAAACATGAGCCACCATGTTTTGCCAAGTTTTTTTTTTTTTAGACAGGGACTTGCTTTGATGCCCAGGACCACAGGTGTACACCACCATGCTCAGCTAATTTTTTAAAACATGTTTTTGTAGAGATAGGGTCGCTCTCTGTTGGGCAGGCTGGACTGAAATTCCTGGCCTCAAGGGATCCTCCCACCTCGGCCTCCCAAAGCATTGGGATTACAAGTGTGCAGCCCTGCACCCAGCCTCTTCTAGCTTCTTTCTCATAATCCTGATTTCGGTAGATGGTTCTGCTACCCTCCAAAACCAAACTTAGGTAGATGGTCATGTCTTTTCCTAAAGCCACCAAAAATGAACCCTCTGCTAACTCTCAGTCCAAGATTATTACGAAGATTTCTTACAATAAATGCATACTATTTTTTCCCTTACTTTCTGTCTCTGGCAAAAAATCATATCTGCATATCAAATGCTTGAATAAAAAAAGAAAAAACCTTGTTTCTCATATTTTATAACCAGAGATGAACATAATGTTCAGTGAAAGTAAATATAATCAATCAGAAACATGCATCTCTCAAAACAAAACGTAAACTCTTTGGTCAGACACTGTTTCTCCCATTGCGCTGTTATGTGTTTTGAAAGTGAGTATAAATGTGTGTACTCCTGTGTGTTTCCATATGTACACATGTTCTCCACTTTAGGGGTGTCTCTCCTTGAGTCAGTGGCTCAGGAAAAGATACAAACGCAACATTGGTCAAACTGATAGGATGTTGAAGAGTCCACACATTGAGCTCATTTCTGGGAGCTTTATTGGACAATATATTTTCTGCACTGGTTACAACGTGGAGTTCCCATCAAATTCTATGGACACAATTGATACCTTTTAGAGGCCAGAAGTCCAAATCCATGAGATTCGTTTTTAAAGTGATGGCAAATCCTCTCATCCTTTTGGATTTGGTCATTCTCCAGGGGATGAAATTTAACCTATCTCTTTCAGTATGAAACTTTCTCAGCTTACAATTGTTAGGCCTTAGACTACCTGGAAATGGAGCAGAATCACTCTGATTCCAATCTTGCAGACCTGTCTGAGCTTTCTCTTTTTCACTCAATGTTAGGGAGGGTGTTTATCCTTAAAGTTTCTACCTTTTAGTTCATAGTTGTACATACACATTAGAAATCCACATGTTTTTTTAATACAAAAATATTTGCAATTAAGAATGTCATGTTATATAAAGATCAGTTTTACATTTTTTCCTCCGACTTATTTCACATGGAGGGAAAACAAAATGTTGACTCATTCCTGTCTCTTTCTAGGCATGTCACATTCCATATAATCATTCATGAGTAAAAATATTAAAATACCACCAAGTCCATTACAGCTTAATTTTTTTGATAATAAAGCAAAATTATCTGTGGTGTACTAAAATCATGAAAATGCTTTGTATTAGCCTGATCAGTTCCATTACTTCAATGAGCATCTCTCTTTAAAACCTCAGGGGCATTCTGTCCCTCCTCCCTTCCAGAAAAGCTGATCTGGAAGGCCATTCCAGGCCTGCAGCGCTGGGTGGGTGCCTTCTGTCATTGAGGTTCCTGGAATTCACTACCCTAGAGGTTCCTGGAATCCACTACCAGTTTTAGAGAAAGTTGGTCTTTGAAAGAAAATTCTTCTAAGCTAGCAACTGAGCCCGAGTGTATGAGAGGCTGGGAAATTGCTGGGGGATGCAAACAAGCAATTAACACAGAGTTTTACTCTTAAGATACTGACAGGCCAGTGAAAGAGAAACACACACTTCCCACTAACTCCAGTACAAGAGGGGGAATCACCACTTCTAAAAATGATGTCAACATACACAGAAGAGATGATTATTTTTGACCCAGGTGGGATGGAGTGGAGGTGACATTTTTGTCTGGCAAGATTTGCATTTTCCCTTCTTGGCAAGTGAGATTGGTGCTAGAGGTATCAGCACATTCTTGCAGTCAAAAAGAAGCAAGAACACAGATCTCCACTTATAATTCCCTAATGACTAATACTGAGAAGCTTTTCTTCGACAAGGGAAAAAAACACTCTCCAAAATAAAGAAAGAAAATCTCATGCTACATGGTTGTATAGATTCCAATCACCCTTTTTAAAAAAAATTATGTCTGCAGCAGCATTTACATCCAGTGGAAAAGTCTTCTTTCTCGAGGACTTCCTGAAGGTGATGGAAGCCTTGCACCTGTCTCTTGGTGCCATGGGGAGCTTCTGTCTAGAGCCTGTGTATTTCCAGAGGCCCTTCTGACAGCTCTCCCTGGATCCTTCTCACAGGCCTTACCCAGGATTGAGTTGCCACTGCGGAAAATCACAAGAGTAAATTCTTGTTACTGTTGTTGCTGTTACATTTAGTCTTAACTGATACCAGTACTGATTATTCTCTTGCATCAGCGTGGTATTGAATTGCAGTTTGGGAGTCTACCACTCTCTGAGGTTATTCAGCCCAATTTCTGAAAAGACTGAGCAGGCCTCATTCCAGGGTGATTCCTCCCAAACTGCAGGAAGCAGCATGCAGACCTTTGGGACATGGGGTGGTGGTTGTCTCTTTACATCATTATAAAACAAAGAATAATTTAGCTTGTCTCCATTGTCCTAATCTGAGGGACAGAATTGGCTCCAATAACACTAGCTATCATTTCTAAAAATTGAGGCAAGTATATATTTATACCAACTTCTTCTAGAATTAGCCCTGTCTAGTCTTTATTAAAAACTGCTATAAAAATTATAATACAAAGGGAAGAGAAGGAGTAAAATTCACAATATCTGTCTTTAAATTAAAAATCTTCACTGAAAGAGAGAGCAGTTATTCTGCACAACTCTTCAGACAGCCAAACTTCAATGCAAGGAAGACCCTCTAAAAATTAAAGCTGCTAAAAATGGAAGTGGACTCCCTACCACTGCAGGCATCATGCTGCAAATTACATGTCTATCCAGAATAATGGATGGTAGAGGGCATGCATACTTTAGTTAAATAAGAATATTTGAGAAGACAGTACCTAAGGTTGCTTTCAATTTTGGTATTCTGTGATGCAATAGAAAAGTAACCACAGGTATAATGTAGATTAAATAGAATAAATTAAAATCAACATGATAAATTCCTCTCTAAACCCAAGACTAGGGGTTAGAGAAGGCAAGCAGAGCATATTGAACAAGTGTGATTTTAAGTAGTGGTCTTTGCCCGATAAGGAGCAGATTGAGTAGGAAGAATTAAGGAGTGGTGTTTTATTGACATTTATTCCTTCTCTAGAAATTGTATTACATAGGTGAAAGTAAGACACTGAACACTGCAGAATCTTCCCTCCCATCAGTTTTTTTAAAAGTACGATCTACATATAAATGCCTCTGTGCATACATATATAGAAAATGACTAATGGCAGGAGTCGTACTAATGGGTTGGCCCATTTAATGGTTAATTTGTTTTTGGAAACTTCCATAAGAACCCTCTAAAAACACTCTAGAAATAGTAGAACAACAACACTTGGGATAAGGGCATTTAAACTGTGTAATTATTTCTTCCATGTCTAGAAAATATTATAAATCTCTTTCTCCCCGTTAGAGGGAAGCTGCAGGAAGATTTTGCAACCATACCCGGATAAAATCCCCTCTATAGTCACTTATGTGCACTTCTCTATAACATTGGAGGGAATTCAGTTTTATGTCTGCAGAGCTGCTGTTGCCAGGGAAACAGAGGTCCTCATCGGAATGCAACTGATTTAAGTCCCAGTGTGCCAGTTACTGGGTCTTTTCACTTGTCTACAACATACATGAATCTCTTTATAGTTAAGCAATTTATTTTCCTCATCTGCATCCATTGCACACACAGCTTTGTCAGCAAGGTCCAGACAGAAGACGGAGCCTACTTACCTAGTTAGGACTGTGGGTGACAAGAGAGAAAGCAAAGAGAGAGAGCAGACCATCCCACTGTCGCCAAGAGCAGATGGTTTGAATGGGCCATTTCCACTGAGTGCCTTCTGATAAGGAGTTTTCCAGAGGCAAAGGAGCTTCACTGTTGTTCCTCATAGGTATGCATTTCATCTTCTAGGAAGGCATTACCCTTTCTCATGACTCAGGTGAATTCAACATGGGCCACTTTGCAACTAGAATTGATACAAGCTGCGGCCATTCGTCTGAACTCTCCCAGAAGCAACCTAAATTCTTATTGTAATTTCAGGTTTGTTCCAACTCCAACAAGTTACCTGAGTGATTTCTAGAGAGTATGTGAGCTGTTGCAGAGTGGATTTAAGCTGTTTTAAGTTTGACCAAAGTCCTAGTGAGATAAGTGCCCCATTTGTACAATCCTGAGTTCGTATATATCAATAACCCAGCAGACCAATATTTGTGTGTAGATTAGTGCCTTTCAAGGAGCCAGTTCTATCCAATTTTTGTTTTATTGGTTGTAAGCCTACCCGACATTTTTAGTCCCAATAAACAGGATGATGCAGAAAATATGCTAATGTAGTCACTCAAGAAAAATCGGGAACGTGGTAATTTCCAAAGTGTTTTATTTAGTAAGACAGAAAAGAATGTGGTGAGTGCATATTTATGGAGGCTCATTTATGCACTATTTAGTTTTTGAGTAAAGATCTTAAAGCTTAACTCTCCAGAAAGCTTCATGCCCTTTCTCTTCTCTATTATTATATCTCTACTCTGCATGATATTAATATTTCCAGATTTTTAACTCTGCTTAGCCTTTATCTAAGATATATCTTCTGCCTTATATAATACTTGTGAACTAGTCTCTTGAGGGTTCTTCTTTTCACTCATTATTCTGATTACCTTTACATTGCATTTGCAAAAGATATTTCAGGACACATTTTCGGCATTTCCTTGCTAATGTCTTGCTTGAAAATAGCATATTCTCAAATGAAACCTGTTCTACTTCATGAAGAGTAGAGGAGTTATTTACCTATTCTGATAGGCTAATTCAGGTTTGGTTGTGTTAAAGTGGCTCATGCCATCAAGGATTTACATATGCTGATTTACTCTGAGTGCTGATCCCTTATTCTTAAAGCTAAGGCTGTTTGCCCAAGTGATTTAAGAACTCCAAAATGATTGTTTAAAGCTAGACTATGTGCTTATGTGATGGTGTGTGCAAAGTCCTAACCTAGAAGATTGACACTTAAGACTTGACAGAAACATTCCTTTTACAGCAAAACAGTTTTTTCTTCTCCTGGATAAGGTAGAGCCCCCCCTTTTTTTTTTTTTAATTAATCCATATCATTTGTTTTCTTGCATAGGAAACCACTAAAGACAACAATTTTCCAGATATCTTTCTCCAAGTTTTCATTATCAATAAATGCTTGTAATATCAGCTGAGATTTTTTAGCCCACACATCCGGCTTGTATCTTAATTGCAATAACTTCTTGTCACAAACAGCCAATGTAGTGATGTATGGAAAAACTGGATTTTTTCCTCCTCACTGGAGTCTGCCCCTGCCCCCACCTCCAGCCCCCTCTGCCTTTCCCCCATTCCCAACCTCACTGAGCCAGGAAAGTCTTTCAGCATTCCTGGAAAGTTACATAAGACACCAGAAGTAGATAACATTGTATGTTTCCAGTTTAAAATGCAGAATGTTTATGCCTGTAAGGAGAGAAGAATGAAAGAATGTCCCTTTCGGAAATCATATCTGAAATGACTGGGGGGCTGACAAGTGCTTCCCTTACAGTAAAAATAATGTTTAAGGACTTGAAGTGTTCTTTACTACCTGGTAAACAGCAAGTTCTTTGTTCCTTAAGTATAAATTCTAAGCACCTAAAAGCCCATAGTACAGCCGGTTAGGCTGAGCATTCCAAGTTCTTATTTGAGGCAAGGCAATAGAAGTGAAATTTTATTTTTTATTTTATTCTATGAATTTATTTATTTATTCATTTATTTATTTAGAGATGGGGATCTCACTCTGTTGCCCAGGGTGGTCTTCAGTGGTGAGATCATAGCTCACTGTAACTTTGAACTCCTGGCCTCAATTGATCCTACCACCTCAGCCTCCTGAGTGGCTGGGACTACAGGCATATGCCAAAACACCTGGCTAATTTTTTTTTTTTTGAGACGGAGTCCTGCTCTGTTGCCTGGGCTGGAGTGCAATGGCACGATCTCAGCTCACTGCAACCTCCTGGGTTCAAGCAATTCTCCTGCCTCAGCCTCCTGAGTAGCTGGGATTACTGGCATGAGCCACCATGCCCATCTAATTTTTGTATTTTTTACTAGAGGTGGGGTTTCACCATGTTGGCCAAGCTGGTCTCGAACTCTTGACTTCTAGTCTTGAACTCTTGATCCACCTGCCTCAGCCTCCTAAAGTGCTGGAATTACAGGCGTGAGCCACTGCACCCAGGCCCCCCACTTTTTTTTTTTTTTTGTGAGACAGGGTCTCACTGTTGCCCAGGTTGGTCTCAAACTCCTGGCATCAAGTGATTCTCCCACTTTGGCCTCACACAGGATTACAGGTGTGAGCCACCGCCCCAGACCCAGTCTTCTTTTAAGGTATGGAGGGGCAAATTTGAGGGGTCTTGACATGGCATGAAAGAAAGGCAAGCCAGGTTCCACTGCTAGCTTCTGATTACCCCGAAGTGCCCAACTCATTGCTATGGAGTTTGGTCTCCCCAAATCCAGTCTCAATCACATGGACCTCTTCTGCTTGGTGTGGGACAAGCCTTCTGAGAACAGAAGCAACTGTATTTCAATTTGGAAGAGGAGAGCATTTACTTAGAAAATGGAAGCACTAAAAACAGAAGTTTGATGGATAAACATATTTGCCCAAATCAACATACCACACAGAATTGGCTCTTCCGTGGCCTCCTGACCTTGCCCTTCCCTTCGGTGAGGTCAGCAGCAGAGACACGCAGCCCCGTGGCTGGTTCCAACACACTGTAGCAGTCTCCAAGGCAACACTGGCTGAAGGTCATTTCAGTGCTGCCCAATTTCCAGGAAGCTGCTTTTCTCTGTGGTCTGGCATCAGGGTGGAAAGTTTAACATGAGCACAGGGGAAGAAGCTGGTTGGTTTCTGCAGACTCTGCATTCTTTTCTCTGGTGGGTCAGGTTTATGAGCAAGGATTGGCTCCCACCTAGAAAGTAAATATTTTTGAAAGGTTTGTAGAGTGTAGACATGACCTTTGCCCAATGGACTTACCACCCATCTAGAAAAGTAGCAACCAAAGGAAGATGTTCAACCATCTCTGCTCCTTTCTTCAGAAGGGGAAGCAACTTAAGAAATGGAATGAACTAAGTAGGAATGAAAAAAACAAAAGGGTTTAGGGCAGTTTCTTCCCCCTGTCCCTATTAGCTCCTTATCATTTCTTTGTGGTATTGTTGATTCTATTTTACTTTTTGAAACGGAATTATGCTACATGAGGGGTCCAGGTCTGCTGACTACAACTGAAATAAAATGCAGCATTTAATAATGATTCTCCTCACAGCAATGACTCCTTTTTAAATATTGTCCCGGCTAGTTCTTTCTTGTACAAGTCCTTTTACTTAATGTCATTGATGATATTTATTCTAATGGGCATTCATCAAAAGTTGATGGAATCCCTACTAAGCACCAGGCACTGTGCTAAGACCTGAAACAAGAAAACAAGCAATTACACTACAGCATGTAAGTGCTATGGGGGTCAGGAGGAAGTAAAGTGACCCAGTCTGAGGGACAGCCCAGTGTGATAGCCTTCAAGGGATGATCTTGAGCACCAGGTAACCTGGAAGGATCCTTAATCTGGCACAACCCTTCATCTCTCTCCCTCTCTCTCTCTCATTTTTTCTTTCCAAGCACTTTATGAATTGCTTCCTGGCTAAAAGTGACTGCATAAGTCACTTTTATGTGTTTTATGTCTAGATAAACCCAAGGGTAAAAAGGGCAAAATATAGCATCACTTTACAAACAAGACCCTGTGTCCTATGGCTTCCATGCCTCAACACAGTGGCATACACGAAGGAAGATTCCCACATGAGGACTTCAGTTGTAGTTGTTTATTGTCCTAATGAACCAAATAACCAAAGCCATTTAAACTCTTCTTAAGAAATAATCACTCACTGTAAGAAACTTCCACAGGAAACCCAAACATTTTTATTATACCCAGAAGATCAAGGTAGAGTAGACCTGGGGAGTGGAAAGCTAGTGGTGATGTCTCTCATCCTAGTAATTTACAACAATCCCCACATATGTGGCATCCAAATGACAGAAGCTAGAAAGACTCTCTGGAGACTATGTCACACTTAACATTGACAGTGAAGAGCCCCAAATCCAAGGAAACCAGCTGACCTACATAAAATCAGCCCTCAACAAACAATAGCTCATAGCCCTTCACAACCACTTTTGGATAGGTGTTATCCCGTTTTATGGATAAGAAAATTAAGGTTTAAAGAGATAAAGCTGCTTGAACAAGGTCATCCCAAATCACATTTTACTGGTTGTAAAGCCTGACAACAGACACTGCCATACTTTTTCATATCTGGAGTTTATTTATGTCAGATGCACAGCTTCGAAAATGGAATGACACCTAAGGCTACCCAAGGCTCTAACCCTTAACCATAATGTAATATTGTATAAAATTAAGGAATTTCTTGACATAAATTATCTTCTATAGAAGTGTTTGGCAAACTACTGCTCACAGTCCAAATCCAGTCCTCTGCCTGTGTTTTCAAATAAAATTTCATTGAACATGCTCATTTATTTATGTATTATCTGTGGTTACTTTCAAGCTGCAATGGCAAGGTTAAATAGCTGCAGCAGAGAGCACAGGTCTTGAAAAGCTGAAATTATCCACTACCTGGCCCTTTACAGAATAGTATAAAAGTATTACTATAAAATGAATTTATCAGTCTATATATTATACTCACTCAATAATTTCCAATGCTTCACACATTAACCCTGAGGCTACTTGAAACTTCCAAATGTATCATCTAAATGATAAAAGACTCAAGTCTACTTCATGCGCTTTTAGGGATAAGTATATTTTATATCATTCAAATCTACTTTAGGTGAACTTAGCACAATTCTCTTAGCTAAAACATTCTGTTCTCTAAACATCCTGGATAATAAAAATCTTAATGTGACGGTACTCTTCAATCTTTAGTATTTAACTCAAATTGTTACAGTTAAAAGCTCCATACTGGTTATGAAATTTACAATTTGCTCGAATTTAAACATGGTTTAGGTTTTAATTTTGTTTTCTAATCTCCCACCTATGCAATTTCATTTTTTTTGCTTGCTGTGGTTCTACAGTAAGTACTGTATCTCTTCTTCTTTTTGTTCTTTTTTAGTTTTTTTGATACGGAGTCTCACTCTGTCACCCAGGCTAGAGTGCAGTGGAGTGATCTCGGCTCACTGCAACCTCTACCTCCCAGGTTCAAGCGATTCTCCTGCCTCAGGCTCCTAAGTAGCTGGGATTATAGGTGCCCACCACTACACCCAGCTAATTTTTGTATTTTTAGTAGAGATGGGGTTGCACCATGTTGGCTAGGCTGGTCTTGAACTCCTGACCTCATAATCCACCTGCCTCAGCCTCCCAAAGTGCTGGGATTACGGCCACCACACCCAGCTGTAGTACTTTCAGCACAGTAGCCATCTTTTATCAATATATTATCTACCTACTATCCTTATTTAAGATATGTAAGAAGCCATAGTCCATCTTTATTTCTCCTAAAAAACAAACCAAAACAAAAACAGGATACATGTGTAGAATGTGCAGGTTTGTCACATAAGGTACACGTGTGCCATGGTGGTTTGCTGCACCTATTGACCCATCCTCTAAGTTCCCTCCACTCAACCCACGCCCCCCAACAGGTCCTGGTGTATGTTGTTCTGCTCTCTATTTCATGTTTTCTCAATGCTCGACTCCCACTTACGAGTGAGAACATGCAGTGTTTGGTTTTCTGTTCTTGCATTAGTTTGCTATGATGACTTCCAGCCTCCCCCATGTCCCAGCAAAGGACATGATCACATACTTTTTATAGCTGCATAGTATTCCATGGTGTATATATACCAAATTTTCTTTATCCAGTCTATCATTGATGGTCATTTGGGTTATCTCCATGTCTTTGCTATCATAAATAGTGCTGCAGTAAACATAAGTGTGTATGTGTCCTTATAGTAGAATGATTTAGATTGTTTCGGGTATAACCCAGTAATGTGATTGCTGGGCCAAATGTTATTTCTGTTTCTAGATCCTTGAGGAATCGCCATACTGTCTTCCACAATGATTGAACTCATTTATGTTCCCACCAACAGTGTAAAAGCATTCCTGTTTCTCCACAGCCCCACCAGCATCTATTGTTCCCTGACTTTTTAATAATTGCCAGTATGACTGGTGTGAGATGGTATCTCATTGTGGTTTTGATTTGCATTTCTCTGATTTTCAGTGCTGTTAAATTTTTTTCACGTTTGCTGGCTACATCAATGTCTTCTTTCAGGATGTGTCTGTTCATATCCTTTGCCCACTTTTTGATGGGGTTGTTTGTCTTTTTCTTATAAATATGTTTAAGTTCCTTGTAAATTCTGGGTATTAGACCTTTGCCAGATGGGTAGATTGCAAAAATTTTTTCCCCTTCTGTAGGTTGCCTCTTCACTCTGATGATAGTTTCTTTTGCTGTGCAGAAACTTTTTAATTTAATTATAACCCATTTGTCAATTTTGGCTTTTGTTGCAATTACTTTTTGGCATTTTTGTTATGAAGTCTTTGCCTATGCCTATGTCCTGAATAGTATTGCTTAAGTGTTCTTTTAGGGGTTTTATGGTTTTGGATTTTACATATAAGTCTTTAATCCATCTTGAGTTAATTTTTGTATAAGGTATAAGGAAGGGATCCAGTTTCAGTTTTTTGCCTATGGCTCACTATTCTACTGAAAATGCTATCCATCCATGTTTGAGAAAGTTACAAATTTGGGTAAGTCACTTATTTGAAACCATGACCTGACATTTTCCTTCTTTACTTAATGTTAGAAGTTTTGAGAAGACCTTGAGAATGTATCAGTCATGGATTTGGTGATAGATATAGTCATATTACTAAAGCCCTCTCAGAAGAAAGTCAAGGATTAGAATGACATGTTAACTAGAGAGGCATTCCTTTTGGCCAGATAACATGTAGCATATTTGTTAGATAGTCCTTCTGAACCACTTTGAACCCTTTTAAACAGAGGATGCACTCCTTGTGTGTACCCAACAATACTTTGGAATTGAATTGAGTTGAATAGAAAACCAACAAAGAAACAAAAGGCCTGCTAAATTTTAACTGAGCTGCATTTGATTTAAGAAGCATTTTTGGGCCGGACACGGGGGCTCACGCCTGTAATCCCAGCACTTTGGGAGGCCGAGGAGGGTGGATCATGAGGTCAAGAGATGGAGACCATCTTGGCCAACATGGTGAAACCCCGTCTCTACTAAAAATGCAAAAAAATTAGCCGGGCATGGTGGCACATGCCTGTAATCCCAGCTACTTGGGAGGCTGAGACAGGAGAATTGCTTGAGCCCAAGAGGCGGAGATTGCAGTGAGCCTAGAATGCGCCATTGCACTCCAGCCTGGGTAACAAGAGCGAAACTCCATCTAAAAAAAAAAGAAGCATTTTTACTTGGCGTATTCTTCCCAAATCAAAACACTGTCTTTGGCAAGTAGAAATTAAGAATCTAGACCAGGTGTCCCCACATTTTTTACACAGGGGGCCAGTTCCCTGTCCCTCAGACCGTTGGAGGGCCACCACATACGGTGCTCCTGTCACTGACCACCAATGAAAGAGGTGTCCCTTCCTGAAGTGCGGCGGAGGGCCGGATAAATGGCCTCAGGGGGCTGCATGCGGCCGCGGGCCGTAGTTTGGGGATGCCTGATCTAGACTCTCAAGGTTATTCGGGACAATCCTGGTGAAAACCGAAAGTGATTGATCTTACTCAACATCTGCACGTTTTATGAGGAGAAAGGCACGTACCACGAGAGGCCTGTGAACATTGTGTGAGAGCTCTGGGAGCGTGATGTGCAGGGCTTCCTCTGGGTGCATGACATGCCACCGAGACAAATGTCATCTGAGCCACTCACTTGGCTGAAGTCTAAGATTATTAATGAATTTCCGTCCTGTTCTTTCTTTATGGGCTTTAATGACCCAGTGAGATTTCACTGTTTAATATTTAAACAAATGTTTTTATCCTGAGACAATGAGCCTCTGTTGAGATGGATAGAACTGTTAATATTCTCCAGCATGGCTGACTGCTATCCCTGCTGGAGAAAAATGGCATAACCTGATTTCTAGAAATGTTTGAAAATAAAAGCTCACCTTTTGGTTATGTGTGAATGGAATGCTTTAGTGGCACACACAGCAGAAGAGGTGTGTGTGGTCTGCTCCTCAGGGTAAGTTCCTCTATTGTTCCAGCTCTTCTAGCAGAACACAATGATTTGGTTGGCACAGCTGGTGTTGGCCAATCAGACAGGCTTGATTCCATGTGCTACTGCTTCTTGGCATTGACCCATATCAATTTATCGACAGTGGCTTTTAACAAACCCCTTCTTAAGTATCCATGATCAAAGGCAGTTGGGTAATGCGCTTACCATTTGAGGTCCAGTGTAACTCACTGGTAAAGTGGGCTTTGGTGAACTCTAGAGGCAAACTTATTTAGAATGAGAGCATGTTTTCAGATGAGATAGGACATTTCTCAAAGTTCACTTGGACCTAGTTAAGTAGTAGTTACACATTCATTTCCCTCAAACTTGGGTATTCTGTTTAGATTAGTCACTAATCGAAAAGACTAACTTTATGGGATATTCATGGTTTTTTATGTGCCTAAAAAGTTTGTGATGAACTCCTTTGAAAGAGATCTTTGACTCCACCTCTATGGAAATATTATCCTATATGGGATAGTGTGTGGATAGGCCGTGCTGCACATTGGCATCACTAGCCAGGTAGATTCTTAGGCTCCCCACCCTGAAAAACATGGAGGTATTAAATTCTTCTTGTCCTCAACACGTTTTGACTAGTTTCTTTCCTGAGAGATAGTGTCCAGCATAGAGGTCAGCAATTGGAAAGGACAAGGTAAAACATCAAAAGGTGGATGACAGCAACAACGAAGGGACCAATATAAATTTTAAGGAAAGCATTTTATTGATTTTTATTGTTTTAGTTTCCTTTTTTTTTTTTTTTTGATGGAGTCTCACTCTGTCACCCAGACTGGAGTGCAGTGGTGTAATCTCAGCTCATTGCAACCTCCATCTGCTGGGTTCAAGCGATTCTCCTGCCTCAGCCTCCCGAGTAGCTGGGATTACATGCTAATCTTCTTTAATAATGATTTATATGCATATGAAATGCAAAAAGTAAAACTCTTTGTAAGATTATCATGTATAAATTCTAAAGCTTTCATAACACACTGTCCAATAAGTAAAAAAGATGATTCCTCCTCCCCTAAAACTGTAGGATATACATTAGAGAACATATTTTCTGGGAAAGGTGTGAACTGGTATGGATTCATCCATGTTCTCTCACCCAGCTCCCTGAGAATTAAGATTTCAGTATGGCTGCCTGGGAGGATATATTTCTTCTTAAAGCTGTCAGATCAGAAGGACTACTGTGGGCCTCAGTGAAAAACATAACTTCCAAGCATTCTCACCCTCCTACCTTCACCAATGAGATTGACTCATTCGATACAAGTTGGAACACAGAAACCCAGAACTATAAATTATTAATAAAATGATTATATCAGGATATAGTGTGAAATACTTCTCTGGGATATAGAATTCTAAAATCATGACCTCATCAACTGAAAAAGATATACCAGTTTTATGGCTTAATTCATTTACAAGAAATGAATAAGCGAAATAGAGAAAAGCTAAGATGTTAAAAGCATCTATAAAGGATAATATGTAGTAGAAGAAAAGATAGAGACAGTTAAGTTTGGCAGTATAATGTCAGCAGTAAGTGGTAACTGGAAACTTAACATATGTGAAGAGAGAGAGAGAGAGAGAGGAGAGACCCAGAAACCTTGGTTTGCATTCTTGTATCTGCTTTGAAGAAGTTCGGGGCTTATGACCAAGATCAAGGTCTCCCATACTTATTACAGTGCCTTACCAGATAGCTCCTATGTCTTTTATATATGTAGTATTAGCTCTCTAGAAGCTAATTAGCAATGCTTGGGGTTTCATTTTTACGTATTTGTTTAAAAGCGGAAATCATTAAGAAAAATAAGTAGTAGGAGGAAATGTGTTAATGTAGTAGCTACCATTCATTGAGCATTCAGCTATGCACCTCTCATTGTCCACGTATTATTTCTTTATTGATGTTCACAACAACTCTCTGTGATAGGTTTTATTATTATACTTTTATTGATAAGAAAACAGAAACTCAGAGAAGTGGCTTATCTAAGTTCCAATTGCCTACAGGTGACAGCTGCAATTTAACTCCAGCTGTGTCTCTTTCTAGTACACTCTGTGTAAGTGAGATGTTGAGCCATGGCTCATGAAGTGTGCAGCTGAATTCTCTTCCTCAGTTGTCTGATGACTCATTGTGTGGCATTAGACCAGTGTTTAGATTTCTTCATGCCTTTGTTGCCGTATCTTCCAGTCTGCAGACAACCTGTCTGTTAACTGGTTTTGACCACCCCCCAATATAACATCAGTTGAGGTAAATATGGGACTTCTATTTGAGTTCTACATCTGGTGTGAAAATGAGAGGAACGTTTCAGGAATCTTTTAGTTGCTGTCAAATGGCAGCAGTCATTTACAGGTTAGGAAGCCCATTAAAATAGTCAAGAGAACCATCTGCCTAACTGGGAACTGTCTGATAAGTTACTACTGCTTTGTGACTCTGTCTTATGCTTGTCAGCTTGCTAAACACTGACAAAAGCGGCAGAGTGGACCTACCATCTAAAACAAAACATTCTGTTCCAACTGGCAAAAGTGTCTCCTAGACACTTGCCTAGAAGTAACCAGCTCTTTAATGAGTTGCTGTTTTTATTAAATATTTTGTGGAGTTGATTCATCCTCTTGGATTTAAGAGACACAAACATAACACAATGTGCTTTTCCTATGCAGAAGCTGTCTGCATGCTATGTAATAAGTCCCCAGTGAGTCTCAGCAAATCAGTGATATTTGTACAGATTTGAAGAGGTTTCACAAATCTTTGAAAGAATTAAAAATAAGCACATTCAGCCAGGCTCTCTGGTGTCAAGGCGTGTCCTCTGCAAGAGGGAGCTGGGGAATATGAAAAAGAACATGAAATTAATGTTAAGAAAACAGATGTCCATAGCCGAAGAGACTAGCAATGTAATTCCTGAGCAAGAAAGCTATGAAGTGCAAATAAGTCCAGAAAGAAATGTGATAACATTGGGAAGTGATATCTTTGGGTAGGTCCTAGGTCTGTAGGGGTTTCATTTTTTCAGCAGCAAGTCAGTGATGGCACCAAGACCGTATATGAGTTCATTATGTTAATGGATGACCCCAGGTTGACACAGAGAAAATTAAAATTCAGAATGATTTTATTCAGTGTGGGGAGAAACTTAGTGAAGATTTTAAGGACATGTTCCAGGCAGCACACACAAAAAGTAACATGGCAGGAGAAAATCATTTGGAATTTACAACAAAATTCACGCTCCCCTAGGTCACCCATGCTTAGCTATGTTACTGTTTCCAGACAGTGCACATGTGTGATGTACAGTGTTTAACTGGAGAGAAGCGTATGGTGGGCTCCTTTTTCTTTAGTCAGTAAAACAAATGGAAGAAAGAGAAAATCAAAGGGAATTACAGAACTAGAGACTGGGTCAAGCAAGAGGATGAGATTTATGATATTAAGAATGTGGGCTGGGCATGGTAGCTCACGCCTGTAATCCTAGCACTTTGGGAAGCCAAGGTGGGTGGATTGCCTGAGCTCAGGAGTTCAAGACCAGCTTGGGAAACACAGTGAAACTCTGTCTCTACTAAAAAAAAATAACTACGAAAAATTAGCTGAGTGTGGTGGCATGTGCCTGTAGTCCCAGCTGTTTGGGAGGCTGAGGCAGGAGAATTGCTAGAACCTGAGAGGAGGTGGTTGCAGTGAGTCTAGCTGGCACCATTGCATTCCAGCCTGGGCAACAAGAGTAAAACACTGCCTCAAAAAAAAAATTGTTGAACATCAAAAATGTATGGTTAGAAATGTAATGATTATTTCTGAAGGTCTTCGAAATTCAGAAATGTTTTGTCCTCGTAGAGTAGCTAGGATGCCATTGTAGCTTCCAAGTTTAGATAATTCTTAAGGGTACCTGTAGCCTAAGGTTTCTGTGCGCTCTGGGAGAGGAGAGACGGTGCCGTGTTTGAAAGCTCCTTAGGCCTTCTGCTCTCCTCCTGGACCCAGGCAACAATCAGGATGACACAGGTTCAGGTTGCACTGGCTTTTCATCTCTCTATGGTAACTGACTCTGAAGCTGGGAGAGGCCACTGTTTCTTCTCTTTCTAGCCCCCAAAGAGGAACTCAGTGAGTTTATTTTTCTCCTTCTCTGAACTAATTCTAGCTTACCAGACTGAGATGAAGACACAAAGAAAAGAAGAAAGAGAGAAGCAAAAGCAGAGGCAATGCCGAGGAGGTGGCTGGAGACTTGAGCCTCAGTCTGCTCTCTGCTGCCACACCCTCTTAAGTGGCGCTCAACCTCAACTGAACACTATCTCAGCTGTGGAAATATAGAGTTAAGACAAATTCTGCAGAGCCCAAACCTGTTTCAATCAGTTTGCTACCCTAAAACTCTAGAAACTCTGGACCTGTCATTTCTTTCACACCATCAAAGAAGTACTCATTCCCTGATTACAGAATTGAAAGCAGCCTGAGCTGGAAGAGATTTTAGAGTTAGTGCATTCAGTCTAACAACTTTATTTTACAAATGGGCAACCAAGGTCAGGTGTGGTGGCTCACATCTGTAATCCCAACATTTTGGGAGGCCAAGGCAGGTGAGTCACTTGAGGATAGGAGTTCAAGACCAGCCTGGCCAACAGAGTGAAACCCCATCTCTACTAAAAATGCAAAAATCAGCCAGGGGTTGTGTGCACCTGTAGTTCTAGCTATTTGGGAGGATGAGGCGGAGAATATCTTGAACCTGGGAGCCAAGATCACGCTATTAAACTCCAACCTGGGTGACAACGTGAGACTCCATCTCAATAAATAAAAAAATAAAAAAAAAAAAAAGGCAATGGAGGGCCAGAGCAGATCAATGACTAGACCAAAACTTCTGTGCTCCATGACAACAGAGCAAAGTTTACCATTAAGAATACTGAGTTTATTGGACAAGCCATGTGCCCATTTTTTTCCTATCATGTCTCCAGGATTTAGCATGATGCCAGGCACATAGTAGGTACTCAGTAAATATTTGTTGAATGAACAAATAATCCATGGTTCCTGACATCTGTTCCACTGCTCCTCCTGCTCCAGTACATGTTTTAGCTCTCCAAAAACAACAGCAACAGTAATCGGAGGACGAATTTAGCTCACTTCACTCAACCTCAAGCCCTGAAGTGACCTAATATTTTATCTTGGAATGTTCCACTGTGTTTCCAAAAATTCCTAATATGCAGCGGTGTGGTTTGACTTAACTCTGTTTTCACAAAATGGGCTTGGCTGCAAGAGTCCTTCACAAAAGAATATTGACCCCCTGACTCAACTTTTGCCAATGAAGAAGCATCATCTTGTATTCCTAATTTTGAGGTTTTTCATTCCCAGGTTTTCCTTCTAATCCATCTTAAAAATTTCCCCCATCTCAGTAAGGGAACTCTTTTACCTTGGTTGATAGTATAAGTAGGTTATGAATACTGTGGGCCATATGTGGGTAAATTGTACTGTGTATAAATTCTCATATCAGGGAATATGATTTCAAAACATAAATTGCAAATGAGGCCAATTCCTTGTAGTACTAAAGAATTCATCATAAGATTCCTTTAAATATTGGCCTAGGATATACATGTGGTTCACTTTACATGCAACTTTTTAGGAACATAACTATTGTGCAATTGGGATAACACTTCCGAGACAGCCATGAAGTATGCACAAAAGCCAACTGGTAAGGCATGCTTTAGGAGTTTCTCAGGGGTCCAGAGCCTGATTTCCAAAGCCTTCTCAAGTATGTAGGCTCTTTCAAGCCCTGGAGGTCAGGGAAAACCTAAAAATTATTCCTGCTTATAATTTCTTTACTTCATGTTCCATAGCCAGTTAAATCCAGAGATGGGAATGAACTGGAAATTCATGGTGTAAAAATAGGGGAAAAAAACCATTTTATTTCATACTGGAATGTCAAATGCCCTCATCCTAGGCAGATTTGCAGACACATAACAAACAATAACATTTTGATACTAAGATAATCATATTCTTTATATTTTTAATTGAATAACATAACAATACACATAAAAACAATGAGAAAACATATAGAGATATAACACCAAAAAGAGGGGCTAATAGAACAAGGTATATCATAATATATGCTGTTATAGGAGACATTGAGGTGGCCCCTAGCTTTCTGGCAGTCAATGAGAAAAAGGAAAATCTGACTAGTTACCTGATATACTGCCTTCCTCAGGCTTTTTATTTGTTTATTTTTTTAATGCTCAAGAAAATGTACCGGAAAGAAATGTGTCTCCTAAGTCCTCATAAAGATGGTACCAGGAAAGTAATAAGTAATGACCCTAAGACATCCTTACTATAGACCAGTGATATCATTTGGCTATATGTCCCTGCCAAATCTCATGTTGAATTATAATCTCCAGTGTTGGAGGTGGGGCTTGGTAGAAGGTGATTGGCTCATGAGGGCCAATTTATCATGAATGGTTTAGCACCATTCCCTTGGTGCGGTCTTTGAGATTGTTAGTGAGTTTTCGTGAGATCTGGTTGCTTGAAGGTATGTAGCACCTCCCCCCATTTCTCTCTCTTGCTCCTCCCTTCACCATGTGATGTGCTTTCTCCCTCTTCACCTTCCACCATGATTGTAGGTTTCCTGAGGCCTCCCTAGAAGCCGAGCAGATACCTGTACCACGCTTCCTGTAAAGCCTGCAGAACTGTAAGCCAATGGAATCTATTTTCTTTATGAATTACTCAGTCCCAGGTATTTCTTTACAGCAATGCAAGAATGGCCTGATACAATCAGTGTTTCTCAAACTTTAGCATGCATTGGGATCAACTAGAATCTTACTAAAACACAGATTGCCAATGCCACCCCAAAAGTTTCTGGTGCAGTAAGTTTGGGGTGGAGCCTTAGTATTTGTATTTTTAACATGCTCCCAGGACCAATATGGTCCCTGCTCCGCTCCAGGGACCACACTTCAACAACCGTAGCTGTAGAGCCAGGGTCCACTTTCTCAGGCCCTCTTCTTAGAGCATCCTTTCATATTGACCGATAACAATGTAGCAATGGCAACAGAAGAGTTCCATGGAATTAGATTCAGCTCACAGTGGGAGGTACCCTGTGGAGAGGTATGGCCCACCATTTCTCATTCAGTATATTCACTATATCGTTCCTAAATGCAGTCCAGCCCCATTGGCTTATTCATTGTGTTTCCCAACACACTTACAGATTTCTTCCTCATGCATCCAATTCCTCTGTGGCCCAGTCCAGAAGGAACTCTACCTATTAAAGCCCAACTATCCCTCATCAGCAATGGCAAAAACAACCTTTTCTCATTAATGACTGTCTTTTAAATGTCAACAGAATTCTGCACCTATATTACTTGTTACTTAAATGTTCTCCTTTTATTATTCACCTATTATTTACCTCTTTAAAAGTAGAATATTTTATATTTCCAGCCACAGTTCAAAGTCCATATGCCATGCATAATATATTCTCGTGTCTCCAAAGCACACAATATAGTGCTTTGAATAAAATGAACACTCAATTATTTGGGAGCTAAACAAACACTTAAGAAAAAAGCTGTAAAAAATTAATGAAATGGCAACTCATATCAACAGAAGAGATTAGCTTATCATCATCATAAAATGTCTGCTTTCCCATAAAGATTGGCTGTTTTAAAATAACTGCTATGCCATAAAGTTGGGCTGTTTTAGGTTAACTCCATGTTATTGAGGGAAAAGCTGTATACAAAAAAATGTGGTTTTATTAGCTATCTAAATGTCTTATATAGTTATTCTCTTTGAATTCAATTTTTTCCATATTTTAAAGCTGAATTCATTCAGATTCAATGAATATTTACTGAGAATTTACTATATGTAAAGTAATTGTAAAGCAAAGAGTACATTCTTAAGGAGCTCACACCACAGTTGAGAGGACAGACACATAAACCCACATAAATGCAACCCATGCAAGACTAAAGATACGTGAAAGCCATGCTGGGAAAACATAGAAAAGAGTGGTCAGGTTAGAGGTGGCAGGAGAGGGGCTTAGAGGCTTATCTATTTAAGGTGGCAGAACACATATTAGCGGTGGTGGTGTTTGAAAAACAGGTCTCATACTGCTAGGAATTGGTATGCCTTGTACTGTAACAGGTGAAAACAAGCAAACTAATTCATTAATCATCAGCCTGCTGTGAGCAAGGGAAGCATGAAGAATTGGAGGACTGAGCTGACACACACAGTGATATGTTTTAAAAAGAGCCAGAAAGGATTTCTGGCTGGAGATCCCACCACCAATTGCTATGGTCCTGACATTTCACCATTAATAAGTCATTCCTAGACATCTTAAAGGCTTTCTGGTATTCAAAGGACCAGGTAAAATGCCTTTTCTCCTTAGACAGAGTCTCTTAACCTTGCCAGCATGATTGATTTTTTGTATTGGATAACTTTTGGTCGTGGGAACTGTCTCATGTGTTCCAGGATTTAGCAGCATCCCTGGCCTCTACCAACTAGATGCCAGTAGCAGCCCACCCCAAAGTCATGATAACCAAAAATGTCTCCAGACATTTTCAAATGTCTTCTGGGAGGCAAAATTGCCCCCTGCTGACAACATTTTCCTAGGAGATACTACACCTTAGACATGTCAGCTGTGTTTCTGTTTGTGATCAAAGAATAGCTCAACTCTCTCTAGAGAGACAGTCCCTCCCTTACCCCCTGTGCAGCTAAAGGAAGAGTGACATGGCACTGAAGAATCAGGGTGACGATTGCCCAGCCAGTCTTATTTGCTATACCAGGTCGGGCTCTCAGTGAAGTGACATGTGTCATGGAAAGGTGACTAGCACCTCCAACTGAAATTTAGGAATCAATCTATCTGAGCACAGGGGAGATTTGGGAGGGGGCATGGAGGTGAATAAGAGTATTTCAAATAAAAACTACCCAATTTTACACAAACATGGGGAAGAGGAGCTAAATTAAATCTTTTTACTTTAGGTATGTCATGCAGTAGAAAGGGACTTAATTCATGATTTACTGATTGACTAAGCATCTACAAAGCACATAGATACTTTGATATGTTCTTATAAAAATAACAATGTCCTTTACTCATATATAATACTTAGTAGCTCTTAAAATCCTTTCACATAGTGCCTTTTAAAAAATTGGCAATATATTCCCATATTTCAAAAATCAAAACAATCCCAAAAGTGAAATAGTGAAGGGTCTTATTCTCACTCTCACTGCAATCTTCCCCTCCCCATTACGGATGAATATTTTAGTTTCTTCAGCATCCTTTCAGAATTTATTTATGAAAATATAAGAATATACAAATACGCATTCACGTTTTCTTATTTCTTACACAAGAGATATTATGTTGCCCTTGCATTGTTTCCAGTCATTTACTATCACAAGAAAGGCTGCAATAATTAGCATTGGCCATGTATCATGTCATATGTGTACTCACTATCTTATGTATGTATGTATGTGTGTATGTATGTATGTATTTATTTATTTTTAGAGACAAGGTTTCACTTTGTCACCCAGGCTGGAGTGTAGTAGCACAATCATGGCTCACAGTAGCAGGGTCATGGCCCACAGCTGCAGCCTCAGATTCCTGGGCTCAAAAGACCCTCTTCCCTTAGCCTCATGAATAACTGAGATAACTGTCATGTGCTACCATGCCCAGACTCACTACCTTATCTAATCCTCACATCACATCAATACTATGAGATAAGCAGGAAAAAGGATCATTCCTGCTTTTACAATTATTTTGTTTCTGTGTGTCAACAAAAGCACATATATACCATATTAACCATTTCTAAGTGTACAGTTCAGTACTGTTAAGTATACTTTCACTGGAGAGATACCAGGGAAAATGGCAGATAGGAGGCAGCACTAACTTGTAGCTCTCACTCAGATGGACAGAACAGTACATGGAGGCTCACTTCGTGAACTTTTGCTCCAAGAACTGCTGCAGGAACATATCAAAGAGGAAAACCAAAAGAGTTCACAGACTCTGTGAAAGAAGCAGAAACAAATTCTGTGAGACAGCCAAGAAACTGTGAGTGCCCAGAGTGTGTGGGCGATACTCACCTTCAAACAAACATCCTCACTGGGGAACCTGAAAATCCAGATCATGAGAGAAGGACTTAACCTTACCTAGAGTTGAATATACCTAACCAAGGAGGTGAAAGACCTCTATGATGAAAACTATGAAATGCTGCTGAAAGAAATCACAGATAACACAAACAAGTGGAAATATATTTCATGTTCATGAATGGGTAGAATCCATATCATAAAAATAACCATACTGCCAAAAGCAATCTACAAATTCAGTGCAATTTTCATTATACCATCATCATTCTTCATGGAAGTAGAAAATACAATTCTAAAACTTACATGGAACCAAAAAATAGCCCACATACCTAAAGCAAGACTAAGCAAAAAGAACAAATCTGGTGGTATTACATTACCCGACTTCAAATTATACTACAAGACTATAGTCGCCAAAACAGCATAGTATTTGTATAAAAAATAGGCATATAGACCAATGGAACAGAATAAAGAACCCAGAACAAAGCCAAATACTTACAGCCAACTGATATTTAACAAAGCAAACAAAAGCATAAAGTGGGAATAGGACATCCTATTCAACAAATGATGCTGGAATAATGGGCAAGCCGCATATAGAAGAATGAAACTGGATTTTCATCTCTCACGTTACACAAAAACCAACTTAAGATGGAACAAATAATTAAATCTAAGACCTGAAACTATAAACATTCTAGAAGATGACATTGGAAAACCTCTTCTAAATTGGCTTAGGCAAAGAGTTGATGACAAAGAACCCAAAAGCAAATGCAACAGAAACAAAGATAAATAGATGGGACTTAATTAAATGAAAAAGCTTCTGCATAGCAAAAGAAATAATCAGCAGAGTAAACAGACAACCCATAGAGAGGAAGAAAATTTTCACAAACCATGCATCTAACAAAGGACTAGTATCCAGAATCTACAAGAAATTCAAACAGATCAGCAAGAAAAAAAAACAAATAATCCCATCAGAAAGTGCGATAAGGACATGAATAGAAAATACTCAAAAGAAGATATGCAAATGTCCAACAAACATATTTTTTAAAAGTTCAACATCACTATCATGGAAATGCAAATTAAAACCTCAGTGTAATGCTGCCTTACTCCTGCAAGAGTGACCATAATTTAAAAATAAAAAAATTATAGATGTTGGCAAGGATGTAGTGAAAAGGGAACACTTTTACACTGCTGGTAGGAATGTAAACTAGGACAACCACTGTGAAAAACACTACAGAGATTCCTTAAAGAACTAAAAGTACATCTACCATTTGATCCAGCAATCCCATTAGCGGGTATCTACTGAGAGGAAAAGAAGTCATTGTATAAAAAGGACACTTGCACACATACGTTTATAGCAGCACAATTCAAAAATATGGAACCAGCCCAAATGCCCATAAATCAGGAAGTGGACATATATATGCCATGGAATACTACTCAGCCATAAAAAAAAAAGAAGATATAATGGCATTTGCAGCAACCTGGATGGAGTTGGAGACCATTATTCTAAGTGAAGTAACTCAGATATGGAAAACCAAACATTATGTTCTCACTTATGAGTGGGAATCAAACTATGAGAATACAAAGGCATAAGAATAATACAGTGAGCTTTGGGGACTCAGAGGGAACAGTGGGAGAGGAGTGAGAGATAAAATCTACACATTGGGTGCAGTGTACAATGCTTAGGTGATGGGTGCACCGAAATCTCAGAAATAACAAGTGGAGAACTTATCAGTATAACCAAACACCACCTATTCCCCCAAAACTAGTGAAATGTTTAAATATTTCCATCATTGTAAAACAGATTTTTGAAACTTTTTCCTCTTGCAGAACTGAAACTTTACACCAGTTGAACAGCAAACTCCCATTTCTCCCTCTAGCAACCTCTGGTAACCTTCTATTTTCTATTTGTTTGAATTTCATGACTTTACCTCACGTAAGTGGGATCCGAGAGAAATTTTCTTTTTGTGTCTGTCTTATTTCACCTAGCATAATGTCCTGAAGATTCTTCTATATTATAGCATGTGACAGGATTTTCTTCTTTTTAAGGCTGAATAGTATTGCACTGTACATATGCACCATATTTTGTTTATTCTTTCATTTGTCCATAAACATTTGGCTTCCTTCTGCCTCTTCCTGGCTATTGTGAATAATGCTGCTATGAACATAGATGTGTAAATATATCTTTGTTGCTCTGCTTTCAATTCTTTTGGTTATAGTATACCCAGAAGTGGAATTGCCAGATCATATAATAATAATTCTATCTTTAATTTTTGAAGGACCTGCCATACTATTTTCCATAGCACTTGTACCATTTTACCTTTGCATCAACATTGTGTAAAGGGTCAAACTTGATTCTTAAACACCATGAAGTTGGCAATATTATATATGCAGATATTAAGACGTATGCTGCAGCCTTACAGATAATACAAGATAGAATTGAAATGTGCCCCAGGTCTTAACACAATTTAGTGCTTTGAATTTTTCTACTTACTGCAGCAAAATACTCAGTGGTGTAAATGATACAAATGCTATTTTCTGTCATGATGAAGTGTGATTATCTCTGTCAGAGTCTCTGTGAGAAGTTCAGTGAATGGATTTGTCTACATTTTGAGAGTTTAAATCCTTCCCCTTCTTTCTCAATTCTGCTACTGTTCACTTCCAGCACCACCACCCTGTCTTACATTCTAAAAATATAGATGATTGGTACACTAGCTGATTGGTTGTTACCCATGCCAAGTTACAGTCCCCCTCCACTATTCATAAATTAACAGCAGTCTTGAACTGGAAACAGAATGATGCCCCATTGGCTTAGCACTGGAGAGAGTCCTGAGTGGCTAACACAGTAACTTGGCTACATGTGTTTGCTAACCCTACAAGCTGTTATCTCTGGGCCAGGTGCATGGAGCCAGAGGAATAACTAACTCTTGGCTGTATTGCTGGATTTTTCCACCAAAGAATTATTGCAGGAAGACAGGTCACAAAGTCAAGGCATATATTACCAAGCAGGGAATACCATCTGAGGCAAAAACAAATACCAGCAGGAAAAAAGGAAAGCCTGACCCACTCTCCCTCACGCATCTCATCTCAAAGATGTTAGTACTTAGAACCTGTTTCAATAATGATACTCAAACTGATGACAATGCTCTCCAAAACCATCCATGCAATCCTGTTATTTTACATTTCCTTGGACAGGCAGCCAACGAAGAAAAGGAAGGTCATCACCATGGGGAAGGATGTGACTGAATGTTGTCCTGCAGAGCTAATACCTTCCTCATCTACACACGGCTCGGATCAGCTTTCTAAGGTTTTTGTGTTCTAAATTGTCAAGGGACCTACTGTTAAATGTAAAATAATATCTCTGACACTGGTGTGCACATTTCAACATTTAAAGAAATGATGCTTTTTAAACATGGATGAAATAGCTAATAATCTGCTAAAAAGTACTTGAAACTGACATATCAAGACAAACTAGAAATGCACTCACCTATAGAAGACGACATTGAGGAAGTTTGCCTGTCTTGAACATGGCATTGGATGGAAGGGAGAAAACATCTCCCTGAAGAATTTATAATTGCATTCTGGCACCTATGTGGGTTCGCTTCCCAATTTTGCACTTCCACTTTGGTACAAAGAAAACTGAATTCAACCCAAGGCCTTGGGAAATAACTCTTGACCCCTCTAAGTCATTCTTCTTTACGTTGATCAAAGCCTGAATCTTATAATAAATTATTGAATCCTTTATCTTAACATTACACTTTCTTATAGATTATAAAAACTTACGGAAATTAATAACACATGAAGATATTGTTAGCCAGGTATCTACTGTGACTCCATTTATAACTATTAATATAGCTAAAGCAATGAATTCTTCTGAGTCTCAGAATTCATCAGTTCCCCAAAACTGAAACACATTAACGAATGGAAGGTAATTGGAATGACATTTTGAATCAAGTGTCTATTAAAATGATTTCTTACTTAATTTAATAAAATTCCTAATGTGCATGTTATCATTATTATTACCATTGCCAACTGAAGCATAGTAATGAAGTAACTCATCTAAAGTCAGAATAAGTAAACCCAAACTATGTTTCTAGTATGTTATACACATTGCCTCGCTAAGCTTCTTTCTACACATTCTGTTGTTACGGCAAAATTTAAAAATCAGAACTTGTTTGCTGCCCTAAAGTTAATAATCTGTCCTTTATTATATATTATAATACATATTATAGTAACTACATTTGTTGTATTTAATCTCCTCCCCAATAAAAGGAAGTTTGATGTAATAATTTATCCTCATTTAAAGATTAATGTCTCAATGTGAATAAAGCATCTGAATGAGACCAGGCACCATGGCTCATGCCTGTAATTCCAGCAATTTGGGAGGTGGAGGCAGGCAGTTCACCTGAGGTCAGCAGTTTGAGACCAGCCAGGCCAACATAGTGAAACCCCATCTCTACTAAAACTACAAAAATTAGCTAGGTATGGCGGTGGGTCCCTGTAATCCCAGCTACTCAGCAGGCTGAGGTAAGAGAATCACTTGAAGCCAGGAGGCAGAAGTTGCAGTGAGCCAAGATCCCACCATTGCACTCCAGCTTGGGTGACAAAAGTGAAACTCCATCTGAAAAAAAAAAAAAAAAAATCATCTGAAAGTAATTGTGACTGGCTCATGAAGGAAAGGAGAACAATTGTTCATCATTCCTGTATACCTTAGAGGACGTCCTGGGTTCTGCAGCTTATGCATGTATCCGTGAGCAAGGCAGATGAGAAAACTACTCTTAAGCAGCTCACATTTTAATAGAGAAAGACATAAACTAAACAAATAAAAGGATTAATAATAGCATTTAAGAAAATGGTAATGGCTACAAAAAAAATAGAATGTGAGTACTCAAAAGAATGATTCTATATCAAAAACGTATCATTACATGAGATGCTGAAAAATCAGTGCTTAGAGGGATAGAGCTGAAATCTTTACATTAGAAAATTTTTAAAGCTAAAATTAAATAGCAACCAAATTAGGAAGTTAAAAAAGAACACCAAGAAAAAAATGGAGAAGAATAAAATGATAATGCTGAATTTGAAATTACTAAAATAGAAGGCAAAAATGAATTAGGGAAATTATCAGAGCCATTATTAATCTCTATAAATGCTAATAAAATTGACAGCATCATGGCAGAACTCATCAAAACAAAAAGACACATTTTTAAAAAACCATATTATCAAAATTGACTCCAGAAAACATGTAATAGAAAACTAGCCTTTTAAGACAGTAAATCATTAATTTAAAATTTTTTTAAAAAAGGGAAAAATATACTAGGCACATCAGTGTAGCTACTGTAAATCAGTCTAATTTACAAGCAGAAGGATTTGGTGTAGGGTATTCATCTTTATGAAATTTCTGCTAGGGTTGAAGAGCAGACTCAAGGCCAGGAGTTGGCAAACATTTTCTGTGAAGGAAAAAATGATAAATTTTTTAAGCTTTATGGGTCATATACAATCCCTGTCCTGTATTATTCTACTTTTGTTTGTTTTTATTTTTGTTTTTGATTTTAACAACCCCTTAAAAATATAAAAATCGTTTTTAACTCAAGGGTTATATAAAAACATGGCGTGAATTAGTGCTGCAAGCTGCAGTTTGCCAAGTCTTGCTCTAGGCTGAACATTCTGGAAGGATTCCCAGAAATTCATTAAAGGATCTTTCAAAGGAGTACAGCAGGAAAGAGGAAAATGCGGGATCCAGGTAATGGGCAATCTAACACATGAGAGAATTGAAAGACATTCTCTAGTGGAAGAGAAGAAATGCTTGCTCCAAGAGGACATCGTGCAGCAGGACTGGAGGGCAATCAATTCATGTGAGAGCAGGAGGAGGAAGGTTCTGGAATAACTGACTTCAGGAAAAAGATGAAACTGATAGGTTCAACTGATATATTTGACTACATGAAAGAGAGTTTTACTGATTATTGGTGAGTCTGAGGATGAATTTGTGTTCGCTGCATAGAAAACCAAGCAAACTAAAAAGCAGAGCAATAATTGACTCCAGGAAAAATGATCAGCTATACAAAAAGGGAAATGAAATCATAGTACCCTACATGGTTCAATGATTAATAATTAGGGTAAAAATGAAGAAGCATATAAGAATGTTAAACACTCATTTTTTAAGCAAAATGTCAATAAATAATTAGCAACTTTAAAATTGACAAATGCTGGGCATGGTGGCACATGCCTGTAATTCCAGCACTTTCGGAGGTCAAGATGGAAGAATCATTTAAGGCCAGGAGTTAGAGACTAGCCTGGGCAACACAGTAAGAGCACTCTCTTTAAAAAAAAAAAAAAAAAAAAAATTAGCCTAGAATGGTGGCATGTGCCTGTAATCCCAGCTACTCCAGTGGCTGAGGTGGGAGGATGGCTTGAGCCCAGGAGGTCAAGGCTGCAATGAGCTCAGATTACACCACTGCACCCTAGCCTGGGCAACGGAGAGAGAGCCTTATAATAAAACAAAATATAAAAAAATAAAAATTAAATTAAAAATAAATGAACTTCTAGAAATTGTCATATAAGCACATACTTATTTAAAACATGATACTAAATATGAGAAGGTAGCCAATATTTTAATTAAAAGTTCCTACCTTCCAGTCCTATATCATCTGCCTCTTAATAATGGCAAAACAGATCTGATTTTCAAGGAGGTAATAATTCTGAGGCTCTCAAAGATCTATTATTAGTTCTCTGCCCATGATGTATAAAACTGATTTATATTATTGGATACGTACATTTTTAGCTTTATGTAAATGCTATTACTCTCTTAGTATTATAATATTTAAATGCTCCAAATGTCTCTTCATGAGCAGTACTATGTTCCAGAGGCTATGCTTAGTGCTAAGCTATCATCTGTCATTCCCGATAAGGGATTCCCTTTCAAAACTCAGTAGCCTGACGTATACATGAAACATAATAGCAATAATAGCAACCCACACATTTTTGTCTCCTGTTCATTCAGGACCTAGCCCTGTCAATATCTTCTGAAATGTCTTTTAATTTCCTAAAACAAACAAACAAAAAACATAATTATTAAAACCTGAGAAGAATGGAAGAGAGTGGTTTTGTTACCCACAATTACGTGGGTCACTGCTAAATCTTCGCTTTACTTCTTGTTCTTTACAATTAAAAGCACTTTATTTTCTACCCTCAGGAAAAGCTAATTAGGGAAATAAAATGTCCTCAAAATTCTTATGGCTTTTGTGCTACTGTGTTCAACAGGAACTAAAGTTAAATGATTCGTTCCTTTCCTATAGTTCAAATAATTTTTATGTCCTTCTTTTCCCCAAATGTGTGTGTTTGTTTATTTTGTGTATTAATATACATGTTTAAAACAGACTATAAAAGCTATGTCTGTGCATCTATGTAGACAATATATGTCTCAACCACTGTATATTATCATGATATATTTTTTGCAATTATAAAAATATATAAAATATTATTGATTTATGTCACTCTATTTTCCCATAGCTGTCCATTTCATTTGAGCTTTCTATGGCCGTTGGTTTCTGATAATTGCATGTATTTATTTATTTATTTATTTATTTATTTGAGGCGGAGTTTCACTCTTGTTACCCAGGCTGGAGTGCAATGGCGCGATCTCGGCTCACCGCAACCTCCGCCTCCTGGGTTCAGGCAATTCTCCTGCCTCAGCCTCCTGAGTAGCTGGGATTACAGGCACGCGCCACCATGCCCAGCTAATTTTTTGTATTTTTAGTAGAGACGGGGTTTCACCATGTTGACCAGGCTGGTCTCGATCTCTTGACCTCGTGATCCACCCGCCTCGGCCTCCCAAAGTGCTGGGATTACAGGCTTGAGCCACCGCGCCCGGCCAATTGCATGTGTTTATTGATATACTTATCACTTCCTTATTGTACTACCTACAGTGTCATTTGTAGTAACAACTACAAATACATTTTGAAAACAATGAGGTACAAATAAATTCAATAAATAAAATATGAATCATAAAACAGTGTCGAAAAGATATTTAAGGCATATAGTTAGGAGGCTTTACTGTGTTCAGGAGTTGATACAGACTACTGAAACCACAGTTGATAATATTTAATTGAAATGAGATACTTGGATTATGATCAGTGAACCGTATGCTTACATACACCAATGGCTTTTAGTTTAATCACTTTTGTCTAGACCTGTCATGTCTTAAATATGTGTTGATGCCATGGTAGTTCTTGGATATCTATAATTTTCAGCCCAATGAGAAAAAATGCCATTTAATATTTTTATACATTTTTATAAATGTTAAAAATGTGCATGAAGAGCTATCAAAATGGAGTTGCTAGTCAAAGTCTACAATCTTTCAGTGCCCCCTAGCCCATCTCTTTAGTACACATTCTTACTGGCGTATTTCCAAAGAGTTGCAAGTTTGTGTTGAAAGCCTACGGCACATCCCTGTGACTGCAAAGCCATGGCACAGTGGACAAAGTCCCTGAGGTAGAAAAGACATTAAACGGCTTTCTTTCCTTGAGTTCTTAGCTGGAGAGCAAACAAAACAATCCGTTCATTGCCCTCTGCAGAAATTTGAATCTAATCAAGGGCAAAAAATTAATCATGTTTTTACAGGAAGAACGACACCAGGAAGTTTTTCTAGCTAGGGGGGAAAAATGAGGGTGGAAATAAAGCAGTGCACTTCAGAAATGTGAGAGTTCTGAAAATGACTCATCAAGCAATCACGTCAGGAATGCCTGGCTGTTAGCAGATGGCTGGTTGGGGTGTCAGACTGGCTTCTTGAGATCCAAGTTGAGGGACAGTGTCTCTCCTTTAGACCAGAGGTTGGTGTAAACTTGCTGAGATCTAGTCCAATCTGAGGATGGAGACTTGATCTTCCAAGGGTGCTTGGAGGGTGTCTTGCTCTCAGCTGTTAGTTGAATTTGGAAGAAGCAGATTTGTCGCAACACTCCTGTCTGTATCCTGAAACAATAGAAGCAGCCCTGCCTACTGTGTTGGTGGGGCTCCAAGTTGATGTAGCACATTTCTGGAAGTGCATATTTCTGAGAGTGTGGGTAGTAATTTATTCATACAAATATATTCACTTAGATATGACAAATACCACCTTGTCTATTACCTTTTAATCTCAGTTAATCATGCATCATGATTAATTACGATGCTTCATATTTACTTTGTAATACAATGTTGCTTTTCTATCATTTAATTTTTCATTTAATTCTCTTACCTACCTAAGCCAACTGTTAAGCTCATTAAGATCAGGAATTGTGTTTTTTACTCTTTTGTGATCCCCCATCGCATCTTATTGTCATCTTTTCAATCAAAACATTGTCATTAAGAGTCTCTTAAGTCCATGGACTCTTACTCAGAAGTGATAATTGTTAAAAAATAAACAACAGACTGTCACAACATAACACCAAACTTGGGTATCACTGTGGCGTGAGAATATGGTTTGTAGTATACTTATTTGGAAATAAGCCTTAAGATTGAGTTATTTAAGTAGGGTACCTACTAATTTAACTATTCACAAGACACAAGAATCACGGCAGTAAAAACCAGGGAGGCATTATTGAGTTTAACAAAGCATTGTTTGCCAAACTGCCCCCTTGGTGCGCCAGTTACAGCCTAAATCAGTAAATGTTGAATGCATACAGTGTTTGAATGATTAAGTTTGGGAAATGGTGCCTATTATATCACTCATAAGAAAAAATTCTCAATCCATGTAATTATAGTAATGATTCTGTCAAGTCCTGTTAGGAAATCTGCTTAGGCCGGGCGCGGTGGTTCACACCTGTAATCTCAGCACTTTGGGAGGCTGAGGCAGGTGGATGACGAGGTCAAGAGATCAAGACCATCCTGGTCAACATGGTGAAACCCCATCTCTACTAAAAATACAAAAAAATTAGCTAGGCATGGTGGCGCATGCCTGTAGTCCCAGCTACTAGGGAGGCTGAGGCAGGAGAATTGCTTGAACCCAGGAGGCGAAGGTTGCAGTGAGCTGAGATCGCGCCATTGCACTCTAGCCTGGGTAATAAGAGCGAAACTTCGTCTCAAAAAAAAAAAAAAAAAAAAGAAAGAAATCTGCTTAACTTTGTTTCACTCCGTGTTTTCTTGCAGACCACCCCCATTTAATTTTTGATAACTTATGACTATTTCAAAGGGTACTTGTGTTCCAAGGAGCACAATTTGGAAAAGGTTCCCCAAGGAGTTTATTGTTTAAATCAGTTCTTTTTGATGACAACAAAGGGATTTATTGAGGAAAACCACAGCTGTTCTCTGTAACGAGATCGACATGCAGTTTACTCTGCCTGTGGTACATTGCCTCTCCTTCCTGAGAAGCAGACACAAAACTATAACCAGCAGTATAAGGGAATAGTTTCTAAGCTGCCTAATTTTTATCTTTTCTCCTTCTCACCCACACTTACTGGTCTTGCCTATCCTTTTTTGTAGTGGATTACTTATTTTCAGCTTCTCATCCCATATTACTAAATGTCAAAAAAATTATTAATATTTCCTTTAGTAACCACAGGAATGACTTATTGTTTATTGCTGAATTTCTTAATCTTCTCAACTTGTCTATGTTCTTTCTGCAAGATCAATATTCTGTGATGTTGGAGAACGAGAGAAATATAATACCTGCTCTCTTGAAAGTATTTTTTTCTTTATCCCCTAGAATATTTTATGATGATTAATAACCCATGTCTTCAATTTCTTCCCACAACTAGCTTCATTGCCTTTCCCCATAAACATGTTCAAGTCTCCTTTGTGCTAAATCAAACTCTCTTGACTCTGCTTGGTTATAGCATTGTTTTTCTCATTCTATTTTCAGCCAAATTTCTAGGAAAAGGTTATTTTTACTCTTTCTTCTGAAATCTTCAATTAACTCTTCAGTCCCCTACAATCTAGTGTATACCACATGCTTCCCCAGTCCACTCTACTGGTATTGTTCGACAAACACCAATAACCATGTCACTGTCATCATCCTGCTTGATTTTCCTGCCACTGCCAACCTATTAGCCGAGTCTTTGTGAATTCTATACTCTCGTGGTTTTGTTTATACCACAGTTTCTCGGTTATTCTCATTCTTGGTCACTTCATGGGATTCTCTCTGTCCATCCAACCCTAACTTTGGTGCTTCCTGGTGTCTGTTCTTGTTCACACTTATTGCTCACCTTGTTTTTCCTGGAGAACTTATACCATTCTAAGATATTTAGCCTCCTTTTGTTTGCTGACGACCAGCAATTGTCAGTCTTTAGCATGGGCACCTCCCTTGTATCTCAGACTCATGGAATCAAATGTCTTCCCAACACCTTTATCCGGGTGCATCACATGAACTCACACTCAACATACTCAAAATAGAATTCTTTATTCCTTCTTTATATCTCACAAAGATTTACTCTTCCAAAGGGTAATCCTTACCACAGTTGATGTCAACATCATAGTCTTTGTCATCCTCTACAGGAACATGAGTTCTACTTCCACTCTGTCAGCTTTTTTTTTTTTTCTGTCAACTTCAACATTAACGGGTCACTTAACTCTTTCGATTCCACTACCTCGACATACAGAATATCCTCTGAATGGTGGTCTTGCTCATGCAAATTAATTGACCTGTTAGAATAATCTACCGACAATATAAATCTTGCCAGAAACTGGTGCAAGATTCTGGTAGGCTACTGTCTACAACAGCAGTGCCCCTTCAGGTAGTCTACAGATTCTTCATTTTTTCAACTACTTATCTCTGTGAGACTGGATTTTTTGCAGACATTTCAAGGAAATCAACATAACACAGCAGATTAAATGCAGAAACAGATTTGAGAACCCAGCTGTCTTCTGTTAAGCCAGACATTAAAGAGACTTGCAAAAATATAAAGTGATGCCACTCTTCTCACTAAATTTGTTTCTTGTTTTGAAAAATATAGTTTTTTAAAAATAAAATATGTTACTTATGTTAACATATAATGGAATTGCTTATTGTTATTTTTAAATGAATGATTAAATATATTTAATGTCTCAGTTGTCATGTCTAACACAGTAAATATAGATTGATGCAACTCATGTCATCCAAAATTCTTTGGGATCTCAATAGTTTTTAACAGTGCAAAATGGCCTTGAAACCAAAAAGTGAAAACTTTGTATCTAAAAGATACAGTGCAAGCTCCCTAGCATGTAGGTGTTCATTCACCTGTTTAATGCATTTATTCATTTATGATTTATTAAACAAGTAATAACGTTACACTTGATCTATACCTGACCCAATTAATTCTGGAGTCACCTCCTTGAGAAAGGAATTCTCAAACTACCTACACTAGGTTGTTGTTTATTGTGCTTCAATTGTACTGCATAACATGTTTTTGTATATCTCTACTAAAGGAATATCAACATCTGAATAAAGTACTGTATTAAAAAATATATTTAATTATCAGTCCCTAGCTCAGTGCTTCAAGATAACCAATAACTTACAAAAATTAGCCTACTGTGGTGGCATGTTCCTTTAGTCCCAGCTACTTGGGAGTCTTGAGACAGGATCATTGCTTGAAACACAAAGGTGGGAGGATGTTGGTCAAAGTGTACAGAGTTGCAGTTACCTAGAATGAAGATCTAGAGATCTAATATAGAGCATGATGACTATAGTTAATAATAATTATATTGTATACTGAAAGTTAACTAAGAAAGTAGATCTTGGGTCTTAACAAAAAAGGTAACTGCATGAGGACATGGACTTATTATTTATATATTTATTCACCCATTTATTCAACAAACATTTATTGAGGACTATGTCTCAGGCACTGAGCTAGGCACGACATTTACAGTGGGGAAACAAAATGGACATGTTCTCTTCACATATGGAGCCAATTGTCTGTTAGAAAAACTCTGCATTGCATCAATAAATACACAAATACATGTATATTTCATATGGGTTGCTAGAAAAATGAACACAGTAGTAATCATTTTACTACTGTGTAAAAATATATCAAAACATCATGTTGTAGACCTTAAATATTTAAAAAAATATTTAAAATAATACTTATAAAACTCAAATGAAATAAAATGAAATGTATCCTAGTGCCCCTTTTCCATTTATATAATCTGACATAATCTTCATCCCCTGTCTCCCATAAAAAACAGCTTATATTTTTGATACAAAAAGAGGTTAGAAATTGACTTTTAACTTTAAATTTTGGAAATCTTGCTATCTCTTGTTCTTGGGCAACGTCAATGAATGACTATATTGAATTCTTTAAAAGACTGAATTTTTAGCTTTTTCTGGGTAGAACTTGTACTAAACAGTTATTGTATTCTTTAGAGATCACTTCTGGAAAAATTAAATTACTTTGCAAGTCTAAGAGTGAGGTCAGTTATTCTTTACATTAACCTCATGGGGAAAGTGTTTATAAGGTTAGGAATCTATTTGGTTTGTGAAACATCATGCCCTGATATTTTCTTTGTGAAGTTTGGATTTGGTATACCAAGTTTACTGGAACAGACAAGACCTAAATTTTGTTTTTAAAGCTGATATAGTTATTCTCTTTATGGCAAAAAGCCTGCCAGCCTATATAAGTCAAAGTCACTTTATTAATTATGGGTGGGTCCCTTTTCACATTTAGACTTCAAGCTAAAACTGAAATGCTTAGGTCATTAATCTTTGTACTGCAATGTTCATGTAAGAACTCATGCCTGTGGAATTCTCTAATGAATTAGCAATTTCAAGAATTTTGGAGAATATTCTACTAAATCTCCCAAAGGCTTTACCTTTCCAATTGGTACTTGCAACACATAAATAAAAAAAAATCAGCATGATTTGCTAACAAGGACATTATACTGATAAACTTTTACTACTAAATGAGAATGGAAGGCATGTGTGCTCCGAAAAACATGTCTGGTTACGTAGTTTATAGTTTACAGAGTTATTAGCTTCCAGTTACGATGCATAGGGATCTGAAAATAATGACATATTACAAAACTTTTCCTCTACCCCTTGAAGATTTTGATAAGAAGAACAATATCATGATTCTGGTTAATATGCATGTATGTACATAGCTATGCATGTGTACAGGTATGTACTGGTATGTGTATATGTATGGGTATGAGTGTGTATGTGTGTACATGTATGGCTGTGTATCTCTGTATGTGTACATGGATGGGTATGCATATGCATTTATGTATGTCTGTGGCTATATGTGTATGTGTATGGCTGTAAGTATATGTATATGTATGGGTATGGGTATGTGTGTGTCTGTATATGTGTACGTGTGCAGCTACAGTTATGTGTATATGTACAGGTTTGGCTATGTGTCTGTGTATGTGTATCGCTATAGGTATGCAGTGATATCTGGGTGAACAAATCTCATGGGATTGGCATGGAAATGGGTTTTATTCCTGACAAAAAAATGTTCTGTTATCCCTTCGTCTCTTTCTGCTCATTACCCTAGTTCCTTCTTTCTCTTTTCCCTCTCCTGCTTTTCTGTCTTATTCTTCCTCTAGGTCCAGCAGCTCCCAGTCTTCGCTTTCAGAGGCTGTCTGCCCCAGGGCATGTGTGGTTTTTGGGAAAAGGAGCTTACTGACACCCTTCATGGTCAGCGGGCCTGCCTTCCAGGCACTGCTGCTCAGAATGACGCAGAACCCTAGTGGTGGGGGATGGCCTGCGGCTCCCAGGGATGCGCTAGAACAATCAGATTCAATCTGACAGGCAGCTTCAGTGATTAGAAGGAATTCACAAAGAGCATTTTGCCCCTCCTGGGTGATTTGAGTTGTCTTTGAAAATGCCATTCTCCTAACTACTCCTCAACCAAGGGCAAGTTGCAGACCCTAACCCACGCTCTTTTTCTATTTTTTTTTGAGACCAAATCTCGCTCTGTCCCCCAGGCTGGAGTGCAGTGGTGTGATGTCAACTCACTGCAACCTCCGCTTCCCAGGTCCAAGTGATTCTCCTTGCCTCAGCCTCCGGAGTAGCTGGGACTACAGGCAAACGCCACCACCCCTGGCTAATTTTTGTAATTTTAGTAGGGATAAGGGTTTCACCCTGTTGACCAGGCTGGTCTTCAACTCCTGACCTTAAGTGATCCACTCCCCCTCAGCCTCCCAAAGTGCTGGGATACAGGCGTGAGCCACTGCACACGGCCCAGCCCACACTCTTTAGACAAAAGTAGGGCTGTTTATTTGCCTGAGACACAGGCCTTGAAATGCCTTAAAATTGTCCCTGACCATGTGGCATTCAGTTAACCTTCTCCCAAGTCCCACATTCCCATCCCCAGAAAAAGGAAAGAAGAGGAGAAAGAGGAAGGGGAGGGGAAGCAGATAGCACTGTAATGTCTTTAAGGTAACAACATATTATCCATTTCATAGTGATAATAGGCACTGAATGATATTGGCTGTTGAGTCTTCTTGCATTTCGGGAGTTGGTTTTTATTGCTTCTGTGGAGGAAATTGATTAGAGAAACAAATGAAATCCTACTCCTTTCTATTTTAGTGTACAATGTGCCCAGAATATTGGGTTGATAAACCACTGAGATGTACCATTTCTTTAAGGCAAACCTCCTGTAGAACACTTGTAAAGTGAATCATTCTCTGAGTTTACTTGCCTCATATGAGTAATTTCATCCTAAGTTGCTGACGAGTATGAAATTGACTTTTTGGAATTAAATTTTGTATTTCATATGTTTCATGTTAAGGACTGGCTGCTAAAAAAAAATGACATTTGACTCATTAAAATTTCCTAAATGTGCATGTGCAAGATTCCAAAGGTATAGATCAGGTATTTCAAGTATAACTTAAGCCATATACCACAAACGTCTAAGACTTCCATTGAACAAAGATGACAAAATTATTACAAATAAATAAATGAAGTCAAGAAAATTTACATTTATTATCTTAACTATACTTTGGATTTCGAGCCCAATACTTTATCCTAGGGCAATTATCTCTCTCTCTAACAAAGAGCCAGAGAATCACTTGTCAGCTTGAGAAAACCCACCCAGAAATATTCACCCATTTGCATTTCCCAATAGGAGAACTGGCACTGTTCAGGAACACAAAGACCCCTCCTATCTTTAGGTGCATGTCTGGGCATTTAGCAATTTGCTCATCCCCTGGGCAACCCAGAGCATAATATTTTCTTGCACTATGTCCTTTAATGGCTTTGGGTTTGCACTACACCAGCATAGCATAGCACCCTAGCACTGCCGATTTTCAATGACTCAACAGGTTCAGACTCATAGACAAGAATTTTAGAGCCATCGCCCAGGCCTGAATCAGCCAGGACTAAATCCAATTCATCACTTTGCAGTGATATTTGTTTATTCTTGTTCCAAATGTGGTTCAAAGAAAAACAAAACCCAAGGAATCTGGGTACAATTTGTCAGCTTGCAAATAGCAATTATTTTAATGACACTGTATAGAATAGACTTGATCACCCTGCCATTACTAGGATTCTTTTGACTTCTTTTACTTGAAATGACCAAGAGAGTCAGAAACAAGTCACCAATATTATTTATTGTTCTTAAAGAAAAAAAAATGAATAATATACCTTTCAGAAAAAAAGGTGGCACACCATAATATTCATAATCTTTTCTTTGTCCCCAGTTTTAGTTACTTAATTCCTATTTTGTTTATGGGTACTCTTTGGAGCCCCATTTGTTTTTATTGACAGGAATTATCTCAGGGAACATCTATTTCATATAAATCTCCATTGAGTGTTTTGGACTTTGGTTGAAATGGCACTAATCATATTGATAAATTACCACATATATCATTCAACTGCAACTCTCTTCTGGGAGCAGTAAATCCTGAAACTCTGGAAGTGGTCCCATTGACAAATTGGGTTTTGGGGTCTCACCAGTAACTCCTCGCAATTTTTTTTTTTGAGATAGGATCTCGCTCTGTCACTGAGGCTGGAGTGCAGTGGTGCAATCACTGCTCACTGCAGCCTTAACCTCCCAGGCTCAAGCAATCTTCCCATCTCCGCCTCCAGAATAGCTGGGATCACAGGCACCACCATGGTTGGCTAATTTTTTAAAATTTTTTATTAAAGTGGGGTCTCCTTATATGGCCCAGCTAGTCTCAAACTCCTGGCCTCAAGCAATCCTCCAGTCTTGGCCTCCCAAAGTGCTTGGAATATAGGGATGAGCCACAGGGCCTGGTCAGTCTTTCCAAATTCTAACATCTTTTAGTTAATGCCATTTTATTCATTGACTTTATAAGATGATTCTTCCCACCATGGATGGAATAAAATCCCTAAAAAGGGTAGATGGGTGTGGGGGGGTGGGAGACGGTGAGGAGACAGACTCTTCCCCAACCACAACCAAAACTCTTACTTCCCTTGACTATTTCGCAGTATAACAAGGACAACCTAAACAACCTGTGATTTTCAAAGGGTGCTGTATCTTTGCTTTAAAGACAAATTTAAAAATAATCTTTTCAATCTCTTGGAAAGAATTAATGATAGGCAGAAAAATCTGTTAGAAAGCGCCACAGCTTGGAAACAGTGGAAAGTTTCGGTTTTTGTGTGATTTGAGTTGGTCAATGTTGTGGAGAAACCTGATAATTCTTCTCCCCTACCTGTATTAGGAGAAATATCCCTGAGCTTCTTTCAAGAGGGCAGGGTCTGCCTCTGAGCTTAAATCAACTACCTTAAGACACTGGGTGATGCTCTCACTTTTTATAGAGACAGTTGGAAACAAGTCTTGCAAGGTATTTGAATAGAATTGATGGTTGTGGGTTGAGACCACAGCTATACAAATTGTCCTTTAAAAACTATGACATCGATGTGGTATTTCTGAGTGTTAGAGTGAGATATTTTGTCTTATGACCTTTTGTGGGACAATGTATTTGCCAGCCATGAAAACTCTCACACAGCTTGTCCAAACACACTTTGCCTGTGACATGCAATCCATCTTCCTTCATCTGAGGTAAACATTTCTCAGAAGTCTTTAAGAAATTCCAAATAAGGCCGGACGTGGTGGCTCAGGCCTGTAATCCCAGCACTTTGGAAGGCCAAGGCAGGTAGATGGCTTGAGATCAGGAATTGGAGATCAACCTGGCCAAAAGGGTGAAACCTTCATCCTTACTAAAAATACAAAAATCAGCCAACTGTGGTGGCATGTTCCTGTAGTCCCAGCTACTTGGGAGTCTGAGACAGGAGCATTGCTTGAACCACAAAGATGGAGGATGCGGTGAGCAGAGATCACGCCACTGCACTTCAGCCTGAGGGACAGAGCAAGATTCTGCCTCAAAAAAAAAAAAAAAGCTCCAAATGCCAGTCATGAATAAAGAGATAAACTATGCTTAAACTGAAGTTTGGTTGTTTCCATTAGCAGGTAGGTTACCAAAGTGAGCACCTCAGAGATCCATACAAAGCATGGATCAACAAACAGAGCCGCTTATAAATTAAACATTCTGGTACCTGACCATACAATGTTCTGTTCTACGTGTGATGGCATGAGTTAACTTTCAAGTCTATTAATATTCAAATAAGGACTCCCTTAGCCATTTATCCATATCTGCCTTTGGGGATTTATCTTTCTCCGTCTGTGTCCCAGTCATATATGGGTTCCTACTCTAACTCTAACCAGACAATCTCTAATATGGATATGACTCGTTGGAGACAGTAATACCCATGTTGGCTGGATACAGGTCTGAATTACTTTTCTTTACTCAATATTACTCTAGTGAGCAGCAGTGTATATGTTTGGTAAATGAATTGTTAATGAGTATAAGTAGATTCTGTCTGAAGAATATTTCCTTTCTTTAAACAGAAAGACATATTTATGCAGAGAGACATATATTGATGACAACATTCTTAGGACTGAGAAAGTTTTTGTTCCTATTCCCCGGTAAATGATAATATTTATTTTGGAGAAAAATTTATATTATTGGTTTTCAAAACTTTCGAGAAGCAGGAGAGACACAGAGTCAGACTGGTTGATTTTTGGAAGCAGTTTGATGTTTCTCTGATATTGGCCTTAACTTCCAATTGGTGTTTAAGCTTATTTTCTTTTAAAAGAGAAGCTAGCCAGGCACAATGGCTCATGCCTGTAATCCCAGCACTTTGGGAGGCTGAGGTGGGAGGATCACCTGAGGTTGGGAGTTTGAGACCAGCCTGACCAACATGGAGAAACCCTATCTTTACTAAAAATACAAAATTAGCTGGGCATGGTGGCGCAGGCCTGTAATCCCAGCTACACAGGAGGCTGAGGCAGGAGAATTGCTTGAACCTGTTAGGCAGAGGGTGCGGTGAGCTGAGATTGTGCCATTGCACTCCAGCCTAGGAAACAAGAGCAAAACTCCCTCTCAAAAAAAAAAGAGAGAGAGAGAAGTCAGTTATTGCCTCGCTTAGAAAAGAAAAACAAAACTCTTAAGAAACCTATCAAAATATAGAAATACTATATATAATTAATTATGAGTTAATAGTTAATTATAGTTAATAATTAACATTGTAAATCTTAGATATATTCAGTGATCCTCAGAAAACTTAAGCTTAAATTTTACTTCTTTATTGGATTGCTCTCTATTATACCAGGCTCAGTCTAATTGTCAAAAGAAAAGTAAAATAAACTATAATTGATTAAACATTATGGACAGAATTAAAACCAATAATAATTTTTTTTTTTACCCTGCAACACCTAAAGAAAAATGCCTTCAAAATGCTGCAAGCACAATTTATTTAAATCGCCTGACTTCCAGGTCTATTGAATCCAACAGATGGACAAGGCTTTTTGCCCTATCCAGACAGCCAACAAGTTTAAAAACATTTTAAAAAGCTCAAGCACCTTTTTGATCTAACTTTAAAAAGCATTGTCAATGTCAAGAACAGGGTGACTGTGGGTTGTTTATTATGCTAGGAGGAGTCTTCTATGTTTTATTGTTTGTGTAGTATGAAGCGACATTGTATGCCTGCTGTCCCTCTGGGACCCTCTTGAAAAGGAGGTATTTTATGTCCCTGCCCGTGCCAGTAAATGAATTGCCCCCTAAAGTAAATACAACATATAAAGCCAAGTCTGGCTCCAAAGTCATGCTCTGTGTCCCCCTCTGGCTATGGAGGAAGTTACTCATGCTTATCAGAAGGTCAAATTTGGTCTAGCATTATTAGGTTGCAGGCATTATGGTAATGGGACCCAGAGAAGTGTTTTTTTTTGTTGTTGTTGTTTGTTTGTTTGTTTGTTTTTGTAATCAGAGTAACAGAGTTTTGCTCTTGTGCCCAGGCTGGACTGCAATGGCACAATCTCGGCTCACTGCAACCTCCATCTCCCAGGTTCAAGCAATTCTCCTGCCTTAGCCCGCAGAGCAGCTGGGATTACAGGCATGCACCACCACGCCTGGCTAATTTGTATATTTAGTAGAGACAGGGTTTCTCCATGTTGGTCAGGCAGGTCTTCAACTCCTGACCTCAGGTGATTCACCTGCCTCGGCCTCCCAAAGTACTGAGGTTACAGGCGTAAGCCACCACACCCGGCCAAGAAATGGTTTCAACCAATGGAGTGTGCCTCTGAATTGGCTGGCTGCCAGGGAAGTGTATCTTACCCTACACTTGAGCTTGGGGAACTTATATAAATGAAAAGAGAAGTCAGATCCTTTGAGAATTGGTATCGTATCACTAGTTCATGCAGGGGAAGTGGCTAAATACATCAATGTGAAAATACATTTTCACTTCTATGGAAATGGAAAAAAATACTTTTTCACTTCTATGGAAGTTGGAAAAACTAGAATTTATTTTATTGCTCTGGATCAACCAGGAATTACTAAGCTCCCATGAGGAAACCAAAGATGCAGGAAGTTAGCCACTTCACATGACTGCAGCCACATTACAAGCTAGACAATGAGACAGGACAGCAGAGGAGTCAGGTTCAAATTATATGGCTTCATAGTTGAACCATGCCATTTATTTCCTCTTCTTGATGCCAGCTTCTGCTCATAGGCCATCAGCTCTATCCAGTTCTTTTCTATTTCTCCAGATTCTTCAGAATATTCGTGTCTGATGACAGTTGTTAGTACAATTGCCTTGTTAGAGTTAAATAACTTTGCTTTGAAGCCATGAACATCTGGATTAAAATGCAGACTCTGCTGCTTGTGGGCTGTGTGGCTTTACGCGGCCTTTCTGAGCCCTGCTTCCTTTATGAAAACATCATACAATCTATATTAAAAAGTTAGATGGGCCCAGCATGGTGGCTCACACATGTAATTCCAACACTTTGGGGGGGCCGAGGCGGGAAGATCACGAGGTCAGGAATTCAAGACTGTCCTGGCCAACATGATGAAATCCCATCTCTATAAAAATACAAAAATTAGCCAGGTGTGGTGGTGCATGCCTATAGTCCCAGCTACTTGGGAGGTTGAGGCAGCAAAATCGCTTGAACCTGGGAGGCAGAGGTTGCATTGAGCCTAGATCACGCCACTGCATTCCAGCCTGTGGTGACAGAATAGAGCAAGACAATGTCTCAAACAAACAAACAAACAAAAAACCTTAGATGACATCTGAATTACAGAGTAGTAGTTTCATGGAAGGTGAAGATTTGAAAGCAGATCATCATTCTAAGATATGTCATGAGAAAAGCAACTCATCGTAAATACTTTTGCTAATTGTTGTAAGAGAAAGGATTAAACTGAGATGTATTTTGTTAATTACTATCCCAAACTTTTAGTGCTTACCATGTGTAATGTGTTAGCATAATAGAAGACATAATTTTTCCCAAAGGTGTCAAACTGGTCCTTGATACTCATGTGAAAATATTGGTCAGATGCTACTATTTTAATTTAAAATTCAGGAAATATGCCAATCACTGTGGCTAACAGCTATAATCTCAGCACTTTGGGAGGCAAGGCAGGAAGGTCACTTAAGCTTGGAAGATTGAGGCTGAAGTGATCCATGCTTGCACCACTGCACTCCAGTCCGAGATAGAGAGACCACATCTCAAAAAATTAAACACAAGTCCATATAAAAACATAAATAATAATGTCTTTTTCTATTTCTTTTATTATGATTATTTTAAAAGATGATGTTTTACCATGTTGGCCAGGATGGTCTTGATCTCCTGACCTCAGGATCTGCCCACCTCGGCCTCCCAAAGTGCTGGGATTACAGGCATGAGCCACCACACCCAGCCTAAAAACATAAACAATAGTCTCATACACTCTTCTTTTCTTTCTCTCCCAAGGATGTCTTTCTCAGCTTAAAACACTTTTGTTGACACTTTGCCCAATATCCACCACATTTTACATCTGCTAAGAATTTTGACTTATATCATCAGTTCAACCAACATTTCAATCATATACAAGGTGAAAGAATCAGGATTAATTCAGTCAGTTCAAACTTCATATACTGAGGCATTTGCATCAAATTTAGTAAATATCTTTGGATTTTCCAGAAACTTAAAGCAGTCTATTTGTATGTGTCTCACTCTTTTTTTTTTTTTTTTTTTTTGAGTTGGGGTCTCACTCTGTTGCCCAGGCTGGAGTGCAGTGGTGCAATCATAGTTCACAGCAGCCTCCACCTCCTGAAATCAGGTGATCCTCCCGCCTCAGCCTCCTGAGTAGCTGGGACCACATGTTTCACTGTGTCATCTCAAAGCTGAATAAGAACCTGTCAAGCCCCAAATAAAGTTGGAATAGGATGAGTGGTGTCAAACTTCTGAAGAGTAAGTTCAAACAGAATATTCTGATAAATAACTGGTGTTTTCTCTTCCTCTTGCTGATTGGAGAAACTGAAGGACAGAGCAATTAAAATTTCCCAATGCCATTCAGTGGAAGAGGAAACATGCTGTGGAAAGAATTGCTAGCAATTGTAGTCAGTGTCCATCTCTATGGATTTGGTGTGGAAATTTACATTACAACAAATGAAAAACAACTCACAGTACCCTCAGCACAATGGGCATCAATTCTCCTTCCTTTGGTGATTTAAAAACAAATCTGGATCTGGATATATGTGCTTTAGAAACTGCAATTTGTCAACTTGGTTGTTGCTATATGGCATTTGCAGAGCTTGACTTGAGCTTGTCTTAAAAAAAAAAAAAGCTGCTTAAAACTGTATGCCTTTATCAGAAGTCGCCCCTTGGCTATTTACAAGTGCCATGGTTACAGACCTGCTAGACTGATGATATTCACATGCAGGAAACAATGCAAGGAAAACAGGATTTGCACGGCTCCGACTGCACTGGCCCAAGAATTCCAGGAAGTGATTGTACTTTATGAAACCGTCTGTGCTCCGTTAGATTGTCTATAGCTTTTAAGGTCAAGTCCTATCACAGCGAGTTTGCAATGCCCTTTGTAACAAGGCAGAGTGTTTATGAAGCTGAGTACATGCTGTATTGTTTATTAGCCCAGGCAGTTGAAAGGTGCGATAGTATTCCAATCTTGTGGTTCAGGATGGCACTGGGAATCGATCACAGGCTCTTCTGACACAGGCTTGGGATGAATTCAAAGAGTCCCTGGCAACAGTGACCATGCAACAATCCAGCACATGGAGAAAGTCACGAAGCCCACAGTCCCTGACAGGAGAGATGGGTTCGTGTGGAAAATCAACGTGGGGAGCACTGTGAGTTTATGTTTTAAGATCCCCGTGCTTCCTGCTGTGGCTGAGCAGTCTCCTTGGAGAGTGAAAGGTGCTAGTGTACAGTAACTGCTGATTCTGAGAGTACAGAGAGTGAGACAACAATGGAATTTATTTCTTTGTAAGACAGCTGGGAGGCAGCCAGGCATTCCAGGGCCTTGCTCTCGAATTCTTTGATTTCTTTACAGTGCTTAATGACTAGAGACTCCTGGTGCCTCTGGACTCGGGGATACTGGAGCCGGACCATGGACGCCCAAACTGCTCACATTACTCCACAGCCCTGCCTAATCTCTTTGGAGGCGCCAGACTAGACGTGACTGGCCAGACCCCTGCTTGCTGCCTCTCCATGAATGATGTCGGTCCCTGAAGCTAGGTTAAACAAGCAATAGTCCATAGTTATTGTTAAGGACGCTGTCGTGATGGAATCAGCTGGGCATGCCTCCTTTCCACTAGGAGTGATGGCTGCTAGCCAGGCATCTGTGAACTTTCTGGAGACACTTAGGTGTTGTGGACCAAAGTCATGGCACCTGAGAGGCAAGCATGACAGCCCCTGTGTTTTCAGATGCATGGACTGAATGAACCTCAGTGTGTGATTGCTGATGTCAAGTCAATCAATATAGATTTAATGAAGTCTGTTAGTTTTTAAGTCAAGTGACTTGCAATTAGGGACTGTTTCCTCAAGGGTGCCAAAAGGACAACAATGAAATACTTTTTATCCAGGTGCCGCATTGTGTGCTCCATACTGGCTTTTGAAGGTCTGGTTTTGCAATGTAGGGTTGTATTTTATTGACTGAATTTCATTTTATTTCTAAATTCAGAGGAATCTTGAGGTTTATCATTTAATAGTTACTCTGTGGACTAACATCACATAGTTATCATCAAACCTTATAATAAAACTGTTATATTTTTCTATGAGACTCATAGAGGACTATTGTTGGATGTCTTATGGGCATAACTACCTCATAAATGTCTGCTAAATGCTGACCAAAACACTTAACTAAATGAAAATTAAAAGTGCCACTCATCAGGTAAGAAGAGTCCTGAGACCCCTGTTCTGGTCTTGACTCTACCATTAACTCCTAGGAAATTTTACCTCTACCAGTGACAGACATTGGGATAATCATTCCCTGGAACTTTTTTCTCCTCTGCAAAAGGAGGTGCTTTAAATATGTAATTGATTTCTAGGGGCTTTTCCATCTATAAAGATTAAATCTCTAACACTTGGCCTCTAAATCAGAAGACTCAGAGTTGTTTGAACCAGAGCAACTCCATCTTGAATAGGTGCTGGGTTAAAAAAAAAGGCTGAGACTTGCTGGGCTGCATTTCCAGTAAGTTAGGCATTCTAAGTCATAGGATGAGAGAGGAGGTCAGCATAAGAAACAGATCATAAAGACATTGCTGAGAAAACAGGTGGCAGTAAAAAAAAAAAGGCCAAAACCCACCCAATCAAGAGGGTGACAAGAGTGAGCTCTGGTTGTCCGCACTGCTACACTCCCACCAGCACCATGATAGTTTACAAATGCCATGGCAACATCGGGAAGTTACCCTATCTGGTCTAAAAAGGGGAGGAGGCATGAATAATCCACCCCTTGTTTAGCATATCATCAAGCTAGAGCCATAGAAGACAACCAGCAGCTCTCAGAGCTGTTCTGCTTATGGACTCGCCATTCTTTCATTCCTTTACTTTCTTAATAAATTTGCTTTCATTTTACTCTATGGACTTGCCTTAAATTCTTTCTTGTGGGAGGTCCAAGAACTCTCCCTTGGATCTGGATCAGGACCCCTTTCCAGCAACATTTAGAGAGGGAAAGTGAAAGCTTCCTAGAGAAAGTAGGAAAGTAGAAAAACAAATGAGAAAAAAAAAAAAAACAAGGCTTAAAAATTTGAGGAGAAATGCCACCATAGGGAGAAAAATAATAATTATTTACTTTGTAAAGTATTATTTTTAATGATTTTTCATATTTACTAAATCCTTAGAAAAATTCTAGGAATTTGATGTTATGATTTTTAATGAACAAATAAGGAAACTGAAGTTTGTAAAGTCCTTAAATAACTTGCCAAAGATACATGTTGATTAAGAGGTTGAGTCTAAAACAAACCAAGATCTTGGGATCAAAAACTAGACCCCCTAAAAGGATCCACCTGCAAGGGAGGAAGTGTCTAATTGGAAAGAGGATGAACCAAAAGCACATTCAGCCTTGGTTTTTCTAGCTATTTATATGATGTTCAGTCTTCTCTATGTTTTAGGTAGCATAAATACAAAAGACCATGGGCCCTGCATAAGAACATTTTCTGATTTTAAATGTACTAATTTTATTTTTTATCCTGTTAAGGCATGTACACATGAAAGGGAAAGGAAATTGTGGAGTTATTTATTTGAGGTATATCTAAGTTTGTTTTTTTTTAAGTACATTCAAAATTATGAAAACTGAATTCTGTGCCCCAGTGCTCTCAACACATTATCAAATTATGTAAATAAATACCTGGGTAAATTGCTTTATTTATTCGATGTTTATGCAGTTAGAGTTTTTTTAAAATGCTATTTTTAGGCTTGGCATGGTGGTGCATGCCTGCGATACCAGCTACTCAGCTGGCTACGATGGGAAGATCGCTTGAGCCCACAGGTTCATGACCAGCCTGGGCAAAATAGCAAGACCCTATCTGTCTCACTTTTTTTAAAAAAAGCTATATTTTAAAATTATAGAAGGCAACAAAAGCAGTTATCAGAGAGAAAAAACTATTGTTTATAATTCTTACGTTGGAAAAGAGTAAAGGCTTAAAATCGAGTGAACTAGGTACCCAACCTAAAAAAATCTGAAGAAGAACAGCACAATAAACGCAAAGAAAAAAGATAATAGAAATAAGTACAAAATCAAATTAAACCAAAAGTAAAATTTCAAAAAGCTAAAAGTTGTTCCTTAAAGAGATAAATGTCTGGTGCTATTTATGCCCCAAAAAGGAAAGAATATGAAAACAAATAGCATTAGGCATAAAAGAGAGAAGGTATTTATTCTTTCCATAGATATCAAAAAGGAAAAAAAGGATATTATGAACAATTTTAGACCAACAAGTTATGAACAGATGAAATATATGTGTTTGTAGAAAATATTACACAAAAATAACTTACGAAGAAATAGAAATCCCCTATATAGTAAAATCTAATTCAATGTGTAGTTAAAAATCTTGTTACACAGGAAATATTGTGCCAGAAGAGTTTACTCATGCTACCACACAATTCTTACATAAATTCAAGAACAGAAAAAAGGAACACTTCCCAGCATATTTTATGAGAGTTGCATAACCTTGATATAAACACTAGCCAAGGACAGAACAAAACAGGAAAACTACGGATCAGAATTATTGTAATTCACTACTTTGACAAGTTAAAAGAGATTAAACCATATAATTACATCCATATTGCAAAAAAGATGTTCAATAAAATCAACAAACATTCATGATAAAACCTTCATAAAAGTAGAAAGAGAATGAGGAAAAAGACTTAGAAAGGAAATGTCTTTAACTTTATAAAGAAGACCTACAAAACTCTAGGGCAAATATGACATATAATAGTAAAAGTTTCAAGTATTCTTTTTAAGATCATGAACAAGACAAGGATGACCACTCTTACAACTTCTTTTGCACACTGCAGTAGAAGTCTTAACTATCAAGACAAAATAAGAAAAAGGCAAGGAAAGAAATCAACTTCTTCTTCTTCCTCCTCCTCCTCTTCCTCTTCCTCTTTCTCTTCTTCTTCCTCCTCCTCCTCCTCCTCCTCTTCTTCTTCTTCTTCTTCTTCTTCTTATTCTTATTCTTATTCTTATTCTTATTCTTATTCTTATTCTTATACTTGTTCTTGTTCTTAGAGACAAGATCTCACTCTGGGGCCCAGGCTGTAGTGGAGTGGTGTCATCGTAGCTCACTGCAGCCTTGCTCCTGGGCTCAAGCAATTCTCCTGCTTTAGTCTCCCAAGTAGCTGGGACCACAGGCATACACCACCACACATGGCTACTGTTTCCTCATTTTTGTAAGGAAGGGGATCTCCCTATGTTACCCAGGCTGGTCTCTAACTCCCAGACTCAAGCAATTCTTCCACTTTGGCCTCTCAAAGTGCTGGGGTTACACGCATGAGCCACCACACCCAACTGGATGTCTCATTATTAACAGGTGATACTGTCTAAACAGATAAACATTAGCAAATAAATTATTAAAATTAAGAAGATTGACAAATTCATGAATAAACAAAGGCAATTTATATATATATATATAAAAATTCAGATACAAAATGTAATTTAAAATATATTTTACAGAAGTAATAAATTATATAAAGTACATAAACACATAGGAATAACTCTAAGAAAAACATGCAAGACATCTATAGAGAAGGAGAGAGTTTTTGAAGTTCAGTAAAGAACTCAATTATGGAAAAATATGCCATGTTCTTGGATAAAACAATTCATATCATAAAGCTATCAATTCTCTTCTAATGGACATAAATGTAAATGTAATTATGATAACAACTCAACAGTTTTTTTTCATAGAACATGGCAAGTTGATTTTGAAATTTCTATGAAAGGGTAAAAGATGGCCAACGTGTTCCTAAGAAAGAAAATACAAAGAGTTTGTCCCATTACATATTGAAACATTGCAAAACTGTAGTGATTAGCTTATTAACAATGTGATGTGCATTAGAAAAGAATTGACAATTTTATGATATGAATAGCTTTATCCAAGAACATGCCATATTTTTCCATAATTGAGTTATTTACTGAATTTCAAAAGCTCGCTCCGTCTCTATAGGTGCCTTGCATGTTTTCTCTTAGGTTTATTTTTGTGTGGTTATATATTTTATATTATTTATTACTTTGTGAAAGATATTTTAAATTACATTTTCTATCTGAATTTACATTAATAAACATTAGTAAATATTAATAAGCAAATAGACCAAAGCAACAGAATGGGACATTTAGAAACAAATTCACAGATATATGAAAATTTGATTTATGGCAGAGGTAGTATTTGAGATTAATGAGAAAATAAACTGTTCAACAAATACACAAACACCAAATTCAAAGAGGATTAAGACATAAGTATAAAAGCCAAAACCATATCCTCCCCAAAAAAGAATGTAGAATGTATCTATAAACAAAATTTAAAATGCACAACTCTATAGAAGAAAATTAAAGAATTCAATGACTTTAAAAACTCTTCTTTGTTAAAAGAATGAAATAATTAACTATGGAGGAGCAAATATAAGCAAATTGAATATATAAAAGTAAATAAAATTTAGTTAATATTTTTGCCTATCCCTATTCCTAATTTGACTATTTAAACAGCTCCAACCAACCAATTATTAAGAAAAAGAGAAACAACCCTGTAGAAAAATGGGCAAAAAGCCCAAAAAAGGAGTTCTAAAGAAAAGGAAACAAATATGGCCCATAAACACATGCAAAGAAACTCAGCTTCATCATTCATCAGAGAAGTACAAATACAAATCACAATGAGGTTTTATGATATTGCAATTCACAGCCACCAGATTGGGAGTAAAACCAGACAATAGCACATGTGAAGAGGATGTTGAGCAATGAAAATACTCATCTCCATCTGGTGAGAATTTAAATATGCACTACAACTGGCCAAGTGCAGTGGCTCATGCCTGTAATCCTAGCATTTTCGGAGGCCGAGCCCACTGGAGCATTTGAGGCCAAGAGTTCAAGACCAGCCTGGTCAACATGGTGAAAACTCATCTCTACTAAAAATTAGTTGGGCATGGTGGTACGCATCTATAATCCCAACTACCCAGGAGGCTGAGGCAGGAGAATCTCTTGAACCTGGGAGGTGGAGGTTACAGTGAGCTGAGATCACGTCATTGCATCCACCCTAAGTGACACAGCTAGATGCCATCTCAAAAAATAAAAGTACTACAACTTTGGAAAACATTTTGGCATTACCTAGAAACTTAATTGTTATACTTTCTGTCTCAGCAATTTCACTTTTAGGTTTATACTCTAAGAATCTCATATATATGCACCAGAAGAAAAATACCTGAAAATTCATAACCAGGCCGTCTGCAGTAGTCCCAATGCAGAAAAACATCAAATGTTTATTCAAAGCAGAGTGGGCAAATTCAGATGTCTATCAAAAGCAGAATAAAAGTTCATACAGAGCAATATAATAAACTGTAGAGACGGCGTGGTGGAGGTTGGGAGAGGAATGAGGGATAAAAGACAATCAATATGTTGGGTACAGTGTCCAGTGCTTGGGTAATGGATGCACTAAAATCTCAGGAATCACCACTAAAGAACTCATCCATGTAATCCGAAACCACCTATACCCCAATAACTATTGAAATTTAAAAAAACAAAAACAAAAAACAGGCTGGGTAGGGTGGCTCATGCCTGTAGTCCCAACAAGAGTGTGGGAAGCTGTGGAAGGCAGATCCCTAGAGCCCAGGAGTTTGAGACCAGCCTGGGCAACATGGCAAAAACCCATACCTACAAAAAATACAAAAATTAGCCAGGTGTGATAAGGTGCACCTGTAATCCCAGCTACTGGGGAGGCCTAGGTGGGAGGATGGCTTGAGCCCACAAAGTCAAGGCTGCAGTGAGCCATGAGAGCACTGCTGCCCTCTAGCCCAGTGACAAGCGAGACCCTGTCTCAAAGACAAAAAATGAGAATAAATGAATTCATGTGAAGGAATGCTGTGCAACAGTGAAAATTTAGTGAGCTACAGGCACAGGCATCAACAGGACGACTTCCCAAAACATAATTTTGAGCAAGAGGAACAAGTCCCAGGAAAACATAAATACAAAATTTCAATTTATATAAATTCCCCCCAAAGAAAAAAACTAAATTATATTTTGTTTCAGGTTATATACCTGTGTGTCAAAACCATAAAGAAAAGCAGGGATTGATGAACTCAAAATTAAGGACAGCGGTTAGTTCTGCTGAGGGGCGGGAGAAACAATCTTTGAGGTTTACTGGGAAGATTTAAGCTGTGGCATATATTCCATTTCTAAAGCTGGGTGCTGGGCATATTCATTCCATCACTATTCTTTAGAGTACATATGTATTTTAGATTCTTCTGTGTGTGTGATATACTCCACAACAAAATTAAATCTGTGCTTACCATGGCCTACTCATGTCCAGAAATCCCTCAAAATACTCTCATCTGTTGCCATTGGACCATTTGGGTGGAAAATGTTTAGAAATCCCTGTCTTAAGCTTCATCAGTGTGAAGGATTTGTTTTAAGATTTGAATTAACAAGATGACAGAAAATGAGAGAGCCCACTGGCTGCCCAGGTGGGCGCATAGGCTCAGAGGAGAGGAATTTAGTGAACACCACTGTCAACATGCTTCACATAGTTGGCAGTTTTGCCTAACGTGGTCTCTGCCTGCAGAATTGCCACAAGTTGGAAATCCCACATCAGTCACCACTTCCTCAGGGACATTAGTTGTTCATGCAAATTCCGAACAACGGAAAGCTGGCTTTTACTCCGTTCGGAAATGGAGCACAAAGACAGAGCCCTAGAAGTGGAGTGTGAGTGCTGAGGTTTTTCCCCAAGTCTATTCTCTTCCACATGTGCTGATGTTCTCCTTGGCTAAGTGTTTGGAAAGCACATCAGGTTATTTGTTTTTCCCTGAAAAGAACAATTTGCTCCTAGAAAAATGACAGTATTTTTCCCTTATTACATGAAAGCACCCTCTGAACCCCTAAAAAGCAGAGATCTTTTGTAGGGATACACACAAGAATGAAAAACTGAAAATCAGAGCTGGTAATAAATGGACAGAAAATTAAAAAGAGCTATCACTGCTGGCAAGGGGAAGGAGGAGGACATGATCATGGAGACTGACCAGAAGAGGAAGGTGATTCTGAAATACTGGCAATATTCTAGGGCCTAAGTGTTTATTCTTTAAATGGCACATAACAGTTTTATCGTCTCCTTTGTATGTATTATTTATTTCACAATACATTTTTATTTGTTTTATTTTACCTGAAGTTCTATCTAGTTGCCAAAAAAAAAAAAAAAAAAAAAAAAGCAGAAGTAAACAAAGCGTTTCCAAAGAACCAGGATCAGAACGAAGTAGACCAGTTGGAGAGAGATTTTTTTCTTTTTATAATTTTTAATTGCTATTTTTTTGTGGTTACATAGTAGCTGTCTATATTTATAGGTTCCATGAGATGTTTTGATACAGGCATGCAATGTGACATAAGCACATCGTGGAGAATGGGGTATCGTCTCCTCAAGCATTTATCCGGAGAGAGATTTTTCATATACACCTGTACTCTTTTCAGGTTTCAGCCTTTTCAATACATAACTGTCACAAGAGATGTTTTGTATGTTCTCCCTTGACCTTGAGAAAGAAAAGCATTTGCTGGGATGCTACATATTGAGGAGGGGGAGGGGAATCCTAGAGGAGAAGCCACTGAGTTTGCAACCCAGCTGACACACAAGAAGCCACTTGAGAAGGACTCCAAAAGCAGCAAGTCAGTAAGTGGAAACCAGCATTGAATCAGCTGAATGGGTACCTGGAAGTGGGGTAAATGTAAGTTACCAGTTTGCCTGCGATCACCCCCGACTATGTATTCCTGTCCCAGAGTAGTTATTAACACACTCCTGTTAGTGGCAGCAAATTGGTTCGAGTCTGCAGCAACCTCAATTCTTGCCTCCTCAGAAGAAAGCATTCGACTGAGGGGCATCAGGCAGAGTGAGAGACCGAGGCAAGTTTGAGAGCAGGAGTGAAAGTTTCTTAAACAGCTTCAGAACAGGAACAAAAGGAAGCAAAATACACTTGGAAGAGGGCCAGGTGGGCAACTTGAGAGATGAAGTGCACTGTTTGACTTTTGACTTGGGGTTTTATACGTTGGCACGTTTCCCAGGGGTTGTATCTCTCCTCCCTGATTCTTTCCCTAGGGCAGGCTGTCTGCATGTGCAGTGGCCTGCCAGTTCTTGAGAGGGGTCACATGTGCAGGGTGTTCGCTGGATTTGTGTGCGTGCTCACTTGAAGCATTCTTCCCTTATCAGTCGAGTGTTTCTGTAAGGTCATATCCAGTTAAACTCTTCCATTGCTTCCTAGTTTGCAGGTGCGAACTTACTCGCCTGAGATCTTCCTGGGCAGCTGCTGATCACAAGTTTCAGGTGTTTCCATTGGGAGACTGCCTTTCCCTGGCATGGGTTGCAATCAATTATTGCTTTAGAGAGACAATTAACAACTACCTGACCATCATCTGATAGTCATCTTACTTTCTCATGTGGGGCAGTGGGGAAGCCTCTCTTGCTCTGCTCATGTGTGCCTGACTACCTACTGTGACACTTCCTTTCACTTTCCAAAGTGTCCCAATCTGACCATAAATGATGTGGTCAACCTCTACATGAAGGAAGAAATGTAATGTGCTATGGGAGGAGAACAGCTTATCCAGGAAGACCTCTTGAAAACGGACCGGCTAGGGCTTAGATGCTGTGGCTCTAATTAGCAAAAAAGCGTGGTAAAACTTTAAAAAGAAAAAACTCAGCTAGAGAGAGAGAGCAAAGAAGAAGGGGAGAAGGAGGAGGACTATTATTTTTGTGTTTGTTTAGATCTATCCAAAAAGAAAAACACAATGGAAGTAGTTATTTCTTTGACCAACTTTCCTTCTGCTTTGAGCTTCTGAAGAGCATGCCTGGGCTTGCTTTCCCCTCAATTTTGTTTTCATCTGAGATGAGTGAAATATCTATGGGAACTGGCATTCTCTAAATTAATTTAGATATCAGTGAGTTTTTTCCATCTTGCCTGTGGAGGAAAGGTTGGAAGCTTCCTACTCTTTCACATCACAGAGGTTGTGACCTGTAATTTTTGCTATTTCTCCATCTGCATTCTTGTGGCTTTGTTCATTAATAGAATGCTGTAATTTATGAGCATTCCTCTTTCAACTCCTCCAGAGAACTTTATCAGCATTCTCTAATTTTATTACAAAAGAAACTATTTTTAGGGACGATGATCAAATAAGGTTGAACCCGGATCATCTCGAGCAGATGTTGTGGTTCTGCAAAGTGGTCCCATTAGGCAGTTGCTCCAACACGTGGTCTCAGCTCAGAAGTCATTGTTTTTGCAAACCCTGTCCTTAAAGGAGGAACAAGGTACAGAACTTTTGTTTCTCTTTTCCTTTCTTTTGAAATACCAATTTGCATGTAACCATATGGTAAATAATAGCCTATAGGAAAAAGGGGGAAGGGATGGAGACTTAAACAGAGGAAGCAGTAAACAGAAAAAGTAACAGGTCACACAGAAACCAAGTTGTAATGGTGGTGATTCCCTTTTCTCCCTGTGTCTGCTCTTTCGAAACAGTGGCTATATTGGGATGGGTAAGACCTAATTGGGATTCCTCCAGATGCAACTCTTTGTGAATTTGTGGATGGGACCAGATAAGAACCTCATGGAGGAAGGAGGTTCAAAATAGCAGATTTCAGTATCCTTCAGGCAAACCCAGCCTTGAATATTTCTCAGCCTTCAGATATCCCAGGAAAAACATAAATGATGGAGATAAACAATGTAATTTGACTCAAGAGAGTAGGTAGAAAATCAGACACCCCTAGGAGAAAAAACCAACCTGCTAATTGTGAATTTATTCATGGTGGTCAAGATAAATAACAACAATCAAATTACAGTTTAGTTACATGGAAGAAAATTTTATTTACTACTCCCAGACATGCTAACCTCTGCATACCAATTTCCTGGGTGCAGGAGGATCACCTAGAATGATTAAGTTCCCTCACATCCAAGAGAGATATTTGTCAGCAAAAAGACTCACACAACAAGTTTAAACTGATGAATGCCAAGTGTGATGACTCAGTAAATATGATCAATGATACCTTAATTTTTCTTCGTTTTAAGGGTGACTTTCTTCTATATGGGCGCTTCAATTCTCCCTTTTAGCTGCTTTATACAAGAGTAATCAATTCATATGTTAGACTTTCACAGGACATTCCATGGCAAAAGGAATATTGAGCCAGTATTGACACTAATAATATGCATAAAGGAGAACAGCAAGGAAACCTGCAAAAATGTCTCCATATCAACACAGACTCCAGTAAAAGTTATAGTAAAGTGAAACATTTACAGATACGTGAAAGGTATTGACAGAGTTTAGCATGGAGCAGGGAAGAGAGACATACATACAATTTGTGTTTTAGAGCATAGCTGTTCCTCATATACATGCATGTTAATTTTTATTAAGGCAGTGTACCAAGTGTTTACTTTTTCCCACTCCTCCAAATAATGAGCAAAGCCATCTCTTTCCAAGAATGGAAAAGGTGGTAATGGCAGCTTCCTCCTTGAGAAACTAGTTGAGCCTAATATCAGGGAAACCACCCAGAGGGAAGGCTTCCACATGTCAGGATGGACTCTTTCTCTTTAATATTTGAGCTCATTTGCTTCCCTGGACAAATCATAATATGTCTCTTTTTTAAAACGAATACACTTCGGAGGAGTCTTATTTTAAGTGTTGTTGACTTTTGGATTAATTGCTGAAGTGGTGTTTAAGACGAATTAGAATATAGTCAGCTGAGAGCAAAGATGACTCGAGGGGTAGGCAACTATTGGTGGGTATGGGAGGTAGAGCTGAAGAGAGATGGCAGAGACATCAAGAGAAAGAAAATGATGGAAGAGAAGAAAAGTGGAAAGAAGATGAAGATAAATTTTATGGATTTAAAATTTTCATCTAAATTAATTCTGGCCATTCTTCTGGGAATGAGCTCATGCTCTTCCATGCAATGCATGTTCCCGCGGCAGACATTTATTGACCACCTGCAATGTTCCCGGCACTTGACAGAAACATAGCGATTCAAAAGTGAGTAAGTTATAGGGATGGCTTCTATCGCAGATAGCATGCTAGAGGAAATGACACCTAACTCTAGCTGAGAAGGGTTAAATAAGCATTCAAAAAGGAGGCAGTAGCATGGAGCAGGACAGGGCCATTTGCGATTCCCAACTCAAATGGACACTCAAACATTGCTTGCAGTTTTTTCAACTCTTCTTCAGAGTCACTGACTCTACACTTTGTATTGTTGAGGCTTCAGTACTGCCCTATGTCTATTTACTGTCAGGATATGAACTAATTTTCTGTTTCTCAAAAAAAGAGGGACCATTGTTCATGAAAATCTTCCATTTCTTTTTGTCATCACCTATCTGTCCATATCTCCCCTCACCCCATCACCTGGTCTAGTAGGAAAATGTATTCCCTCTTCCTCCTTGACAAAACCAAGCCTTTCTTCAAGTTACTGAGACGTAGACCTTTCATATCTCCCCTGGAAACTATGAAATCATCATCTCCATTATCTTTGCATCTTTATTATCTTCCTAGGTTCAGCATGAACAAAAGCTCAGCTCCTCTCCATTTCAAAAAGCAAACATATGTGCACACATGCACACACACAGAGAACCTCTTATTAAAATAATTCCAATATGTTTTTCCCCTACCTGTACTTAGTTTTATTAATTTCCTCATTGAAAAATCAATGAACTCATCTTAATTCTCATTTCCAGTGGACCTTTCTGCACTATTAGATATTGCTGATCTTTTCTGCCTTCTTAGAATGCTCTCCTTTCTAAGGAAGGTACTCATGGAATGCTATCTTTTCTGAAATGTTGAATCATTCCCAGTTCCTTTCCTTTTAGCTATCTTCTCTTGACTTATTTTTTATCCCTTAAATGTTTGTTGTCTCCAGGATTTAGATCTTGACCCAATTCTCACTCTATTACCTTTCCCAAGCACTTTTATTCACTTTTAGGGCTTACTCTCTCTGACTTCTCACACTAAGCCGACAGCAATCTTTGTTAGATCTTCCTTCCTAACATTCATCAATTCTAACCTCCTATCTATATCCCATCTACTGTCATTACTCAGCTTTGCCCATGTTCATCTCCCAACTGGTGTAGAATAAAAGCTTCATAATGCATCCCTCTGCCTCTTCTGGCTACCTTTCAATTTTTTCAAGCTGTGCAAGAATGATGTTTCTAAGTGATAAATCTTATCTCTCTGCTATCTTTCTTAAAACACTTGAGAGGTTCCTCATTGCTTTCAGAATAAAGTGCATATCTTTATCAAAATTCTCATTGTGATGCAGCAAATCATTTAAGCTTTTCACGCTATGCTTTTCTAATGTCTCTTCCCCTTCTCTACCAACCAAGCATACACTTGAAAAGGTTTTTCATCATCTTTCAATCATGCCATGATTTTCAAACCTCATGCTTTTACTTCTGCTTAAAGTTGAGCCTGAAATACCTTAAATTTACATATTTGAAGAAATTGCATTTATTCTTCAAAATACAAATAAAAAACTGCCTCTCTGAAGCATTTCTTGATATTACTTCTTACTCTTTCCACTGTGCAAATATATTATCTCCCAACCAAAGTTAGTTATGGTTTCCTTTAACCCCCTATCATATTTAATTCCTTCCGCTATTTATCACCCATACCAGATAGTTTTGTGGCTCTGTGATAGCTGTGTTCCTCCTGGGAAATTAAAGACTTAATTCAGCATGGCATGGACAGTTAATGTCACAACCAGCACAACCATGATCTAGAGTGCATAAGCCAGTTAGCCATCTCTTAGGCCATGCTGTGTGGTTGATATCATCTTGCCGGAAGGGAAAGACGTAGATCTGATAACCTCTGTAAGTCTCTGTCTGCTACCACCGTGATTCCGTGAATAACCTCCTTAAACGTTGCTTCACCGCAGAATCTACATAGCCGATGCCTTCATTTCCTAAAGGCTGCCCTGGGAACAGCAGCAGGAAAAACAGCATCTCTCTCACCACATCATTGTCATCATTAGTGAAGGTGATATCTTGGTGGCGTTCAGACTTGCCATCATTCCCAGAAGCCTGGATAAACAGAATGGCATTTTTAGGACTGCCCCATAAACTGAATCATTTTGAAAAGTGCCCCAGTGACCCAAGTGGTTGGGCTTTCTGAGTGGTGACTTACTGTGTCTTACGGGGTAGTTGAAATGAATTGTGTTTAATTGAGTTATTAGTTCAAATGATCTTTCGGAAGATCAGTCCAGTATGAAAGTCCTTCTGAAGTCTAAAGAACTTTTTATTTTCTAAAATGGGAATTGGGATGAAGATGTGGTTACAAATCTAGTGAGCTTGTATGTTTTAATCTAATTGCAGATACTCGAAAACCCAGTTGTAGGTAAACCATAAAAAGACACATTTACCTGTGCAAATAGAACTGTTTGTAAAGAATTTAAGTCTCTTGGATAAATACTTATTTTAAGCAAGTCTTATAATATGGAATGGAAGTTCTAGGCATCGGGAAAAAGATATGGGCCGGGCACGGTGGCTCAAGCCTGTAATCCCAGCACTTTGGGAGGCCGAGGCGGGTGGATCACGAGGTCAAGAGATCGAGACCATCCTGGTCAACATGGTGAAACCCCGTCTCTACTAAAGGTGCAAAAAATTAGCTGGGCATGGCGGCGTGTGCCTGTAATCCCAGCTACTCAGGAGGCTGAGGCAGGAGAATTGCCTGAACCCAGGAGGCGGAGGTTGCGGTGAGCTGAGATAGCGCCATTGCACTCCAGCCTGGGTAACAAGAGCGAAACTCCGTCTCAAAAAAAAAAAAAAAAAAAAAAAAGAATAAAAATAAAAATAAAAAAAAGATATGATCCACAAAACATGATAGCACTTCAGCTTTGCAAATTTACTCTGCTCTTATGAGGAGCTGAGGGAGTGAAGGATGTGAAAATTGGGGTCCAAAAGCTGGAAGGAGCTTAGGTTGATCGTGAAGTTCCTCTTTGACTGCTTTTATTACTTAAAGGAAGACAGCCACCTGGCACGTCGTTTTGCCCCAGTAAAATGTGGGTTAAAAACACCTACCTTACAAAAAGACTATGAATTAAGTACACTAAGTGAAATGGAAGTTTCCTGGGTTCTTAGGAGAAGCCACACATTCTAAGGCTGAGGTATCTAGGTCTCTACTGTATCACTTACTCATTCAGCAAACAGTCGAGCACCTCCTATATGTCAATCACTATTCTAAGCTCTGGAGATGAACAGACAACAAAAGAGACAAAAATTCTTGGGACTCTCAGAGGAAAGAGAAGAGGAGGGAGGCAAAAGTTGAGAAACTACCTACTAGGTACTATACTCACTACCTTGGAGACAAGATCATTCATATCCCAAACCTGAGCATCGTGCAATGTACCCACATAACAAATGTACCTTTGAATCTAAAATAAAAGTGGCAATTATAATTTTAAAAAGAGTTATTTAATGGGGGAAGAGAAAAGCAACCAACAAACAAAGAACTAAGTAAAGTATGCGTTAGAAGATGGGAAGATGGGAGATGGTGTGGAGAACAATACAACAGGAAGTGGGGCAGCCAATCCTGCGCATTGTGGTGGATTTCAATTTTAAACGTAATGCTGAGAAAGGACCTCACTGACAGAGTGACTTTTCAGAAGCACATGAGCAGGTGAGTGAGAGGTGGTGAGAACATTAAGATATTGGAGGAAGAGCATCCCAGGCAGAGAGAACAGAGGCATGGGAGACTTGAGATGCGACTGTGACTGCGTGGTTCAGGAATCAATCAAAGGCCAGCATGGCTGCATGGGGAAAAGAGTGAGTTAACAGGGGATGAGACATATAAGCCTTGTGGTCTGTTGAAGAGATTTGCTTCTCTGAGAAAGATGAGAGCCATCGGAGCATTTGAAGCAGAGGAGGAGCGTGGTCTAACTTGCATCTTGAAGGTATCCCTCTGGTTGCTGTTTTGAGAATAGATTCGTGGGGAGATGTCCAGGTGGAAGCCGTTACGAGGCGGTTGCAGCAGTGCAGTTAATACCCAGGACCAGGGAGGTAGCAATGGAAACCATTGTGGTCAGACTCTGGATATAGGTATGTCACAAACAGAAAACACACAGGACTTCCTATTGGAATGAATTGGGAGCATAAGAGAAAGAAAGAAGTCAAGATTGACAGCAAGGCGTTTGTCCTGGCAAGTGACCATTACAACTCCATTGGTGCCACTAGTCCAATTTGGGTGGAACTTAAAGCAAATCATTTAGCATCACCTCTTTATCTGCCTTTGTATGTACCTTTCTAAATCATAAAATGGGAATACTCAACTGAGAAATTTTTAAGTCTTTAATTGAAAGATGCTATCTAATAAATTTTTTTCTTACATCTATTAAAAGGCTTATTTGGTTCTAATAAAATATCTATGTTGTAAAATGTGTTTATAAGAAAGAAACGATAGAATATTATTACTCAGGTTTTATAAGTGAGGAAACTGAGGTCCTGAGAAATTGGCAGGCACTAAGATGCAGTTCTTTTGATGTCTTCTTCAGAGAACTTTCCAGCATAACCATTACCTCTCTGACAACAGTAAGCCCCATCCCTGGTACTTTTTATAATGTAATGATTTTTCTTCAGAAAAGCTCTTGGTTTTAACAGCTAATGAACCCGTCAACTAGAGAATATTGATTATTATGTAGGACACAATATATTACCAAGTTTTCTCTTTCTTTTCCTTTAAATTCTGTTTTCCTACCTTTCAAGTGGAAAAGAATCTTTAACATATGACTTTTATTGTTCTTTATATATAAGGTAAAATGTGAAAATTGACTTGAAATCCAAATGCTATTTTAACATCTTTCCGGCAAATACTATTTCTTGTACTAATGCTAGAGAGTGTGAGATAAATAAATTGGAGTTTGATATTTCCTCCTTCTCAACTCTGTCTGTTTGCCATTTTAGAATATCGTGAAAGGCAGCAAGCTATGCTAGAAGATAAAACTTATAACAATTTTTATTTCCTCTGTTGTGCCCACCCCCCGCCCCAAAAAAATCTTAACTGTTGGTTTTATAGACTTCTCTGCTCTCAAGGGATTTGAGGTATGCAAAGCTTTGGCTGAGATTAGAAAGAAACAGCTCAGAGGTGGGGACTGCTGCTTAAAATGTTCCTTTGTTTCATTTTTTTCCTGTTATTGTATATGAAGCTTTGAAACTATCCTGACTTTCCATTCCAAAGGCACAGGCCAGGACAGGTGCCAATGGCAGTGGCCGTTTGGTGGAGGAGCATATACATGATGATTGGTTTGGATGGGGGTTCAGAGTGAAAGCAGAGGGGATTCTCCAAAGGTTTCATTATGAGATTAAGACGTTGGCCTTGTTAGGGTAAACAGTAATCCTCTGTCACCTTTTGGTGAGGGGGATCCTGTGAGAACATTTTACAAGGGAGATCTTCAGGTTTAATACCAATTAGCACAGTGCTGAGTCCTAGCAGAATTGAGTGGAAACTCCAGGACCAGGGATTCTAAACTCCATCTGTGTTGACTTGCTTTGTAACCTGAGGCTAGTGTCTTTAAATTCCCTCAGCCTCCACTTCTTCATCTAAGTCAGGCTTGCCAGAGGCACAGGTATTATGTAAATACATAGATACCATCATTCCTTGGTGGATGGGGGTGGTGGGGGGGAATACTTTGTTTAACCTGCAGGTCTCTCTACTGCTAAAAGCAGGGTATGAATCAGAGCTCCTGGGTCTCTAACCAAATTGTTGAAGATATTTTGAGATGCTGTAGAAAAGGTGCTTTCATGGCTTTAGACAGTGCACAACCGCTGCTTAGATTCAGTACACAACAGCGTATCTGTTTAATGGCAGGGTTGGGAAGGTGTGTTTTATTTTTCTTTTGGATAAGTCACTTGGAAGTGATGGACTTATGGGTCTGCTGGCCTGGCTATTTGACTATGTTGAACAGTAATCTGCCTTTAACTTGTTCAACTCATTTTCCATACTCCCTTCTATTCTCTCTCCCCTCCCAAATACACACACACACACACACAGACACACACACACTCATCTCTGCATTTGCCTAACCTGTAGAGTATGATTTGAGGGATGCCAAAGTGCTTCTTGTTGCCACATATATGCATCCCTAAACTTTTCTCCTGTTGCATCATTTAAATATGTTGTTTAAATAGAAGATAAGTCAAACAGATCCCATTGTTGTTAATAGAATCCGATTTGTGTTTACAAGTGTGTGCTCTGCGTTTGAATCTCAGCCCTGTCACTCAGCTCTGTGAATTCTCTGAGCCTCAATTTTATCTTCTGTAAAATGGTAGCAGTAGTGGTACAGCCATCATAGGATTGCTGTATAAAGTGAAAATGGTAATGATGCAAAATCCTTAGAATATTGCCTGATGCATAATAAACACAAAGTAGACACAGCTGCTGAGGTTATTACTGAAACGGTACAGAGGAAAGAATTGGTATAGAGGAGGGTAAATCAGGACAGTGAAAGGGGACAGAGCAAACCATAGACTTGTACTGACCATGTATGAACATGTAAGTTAACTTTTATTCTGCTTCTGCTGATGGCGAATTGGGAGGGCTTGCAAGAGCTGCCTTGTCCTATAAGACAAAGACTAGGCTAACCAGTCTGTTGCTAATAACTGGAGTGACCTCTAGTGGTTCTGATTTTTTTCATAGTTGAAAACACAAAATGAACCAGACTCACCCAAACTATACACTATTTTGCTTGTACAACCAAAATTCAGAAGCTGATTAAATGGAAACGAGTCCAGTGTTTAATTGATTGACTGATTTATTAATAGAAACCTTGTTTCTACTGGATAGTTTCAAGAATCCCTTCTGAGTATGACCACACTCTCACTTCCATTTGGCCTTCTGTCCATTATTACCAAGTTGGGGGAGTAATTTATTAGCATTCAATTAAAATATATAGATGTATTTACAATGTACATGATGCTTCCCATGGGCAAGACACTGTACTAGGCAGAAAAGGACACATCAAGATGAAATATGGACAGATCCTTTGAAAATACTAAAAAAGTATCTATTTTTAAAATGTACTAAAATAGATGTCGATACGAAGAATTACTACCATCTTATGCCTTATGACTTTGTGGGCATCTTTGCTTTTTGTGCTATAGGAAGAAACAGATCCCCTCAGAATTAAGCAAAATAAAGCTATATCCATTGATACACAAAAGAATTCATATTCATGGGCTGGAGTTTGGCCAAGAGTAGAGTCAGGTAGCAAAAGAAAAATGTACCCTGCTATGGTTTAAAAATAATTAACATTAAATAAAGCAAAATTAAAAATTCAAAAATTATTTAAAGAAGTCATTTTTAATTTGTTTATTCAGCAACCATACCTCATTTATGTTCTAGGTAACTCTACTTTCAAATAAATATAGTCCTTTTTACAAGAGTAATGCATTAAATATGCAAGTGATAATGGAAACTTTTTATGCCTTTATATGATTTTTATATAAGTAAGTCCACAAGTTATTTGTATTGCCAAATTATATTATACCTTGTAGAATATTAGTAATGTACATATGGTCTTTGTATAAAAGTAAGAGTCCCAAAGAGAATATCAATGTCCTGATATAAGGCCCATACTCTGATTTTTTTTTTTGTACTTGATGGGTATTTAAGACTGAAAAATACTTTTAGCTATTCATGCAAAGTGCAATTGTCTCTTATTTTTCCACTTGTACTTCATGAAGACCTTTGGTGATATCTAGTTGACAGGCTAATAGCCTTACTACAAAGAGCTATTTAGACTTGGCAGAAATTTAGAAATTCCTGAAGCCTAAATCAATTTAAAAGCCTAAAAACAAATTCACAAATCTTCAAATTCTGCCCTGGCACAACTTTATTTGGTAATAGTGTGTAGGGGGATTCATTCCAAACACAATGTCTTCTAACACTGGAATTTTCCTGAAGCACCAGGTTTCGTCATTGGGAATTCTGTTCCATTTCTTTTTAGGGTTTCTATTTAGTGTCATTTATGTTCCTCTTACACCCTGGGAGTACAGAAATAGCCAGTTGAGAGTATATAAAATGTTCTGTTTTTAAAACTTATTTTTAAAATTTGTTTTTATTCTTTTAAAATTATTTATTTGCTTTCTTATTCTTCTTTATTTTTATTATTTATGATTTATCTTATTTATTTTTAGCTGGTCATCACTTTAAATAAACCTTAAAATGTTCCACTCCTAAAGATGTTGACTTCTCCAAGGTGGGGCTAGGTCTGATTAGGAGTTAAAACTGAGTGGAAAAAACGATTCACACAGAAATATCACAGGAAGCATTTATAGGAAAAACTTGAAAGTTAGAATGTCATCTGTATCAATACAGTAGGATGGTCTTTGAATTCTCACTGTCAAATCTTATTTGGTTCTATTTTTAATATTTAAAACTATATTGACAATCTATTAGTCTTTCATAAGAAATTAATACTCTTAGCAAACATTGAGTGGTACATTGTACACAGTTAAACATCTTATACTTTTTTCAGCATTTTTACTTAACTGTTGGGCTGATTGTATTAATAAATATGGGTTTTAGTTATTTGAACTTAACTATTACCCCTTAAAACAACTATAAACACGTTTAAAACAACAAAAAAGAGAGATTGTTTGACAATACAGATTTGGAGTTAACCCTTCACGATAAATGAGAGACGCTATGATATCTGGTGTCCACCTTTGACTCCAGAGAACTAACAAAATTGGATATGATGTTAGGGCCACTGGGTGATAACTGCTCCCGAGACGTATTAAAGAAAGTAAAATTAGTTTCAAGCAGCTTCACACCATTTTGGGGGATGCACTAGTTATTCATGCCTTTGAAATTTTGCAAATGCGTGTTTTGTTTCATTCCATTCAGTTTTATCCGCCGGTCGTTTTCATCTCCCTTTTGAGTATTGGAGAACAGGTTTGAGCCCCTTGGTCCCTTGGCTCATGGTTTATCTCAGCAGTCTGCTGCCACCTAGTGTCTAGGAGAGAGTGTCATCTACTAACTCACGGTGACTGAAGGAAGAACTCCACCTGCTCACAAGAAAGTACATGCTACAGAGGCAAGCACACATGGGTGATATGATCATGGTTCCCAGATTGATCCAATGATGTCATCACATAATAGTCAGTTCTCATTCACACATGTGTTACAATAGGAATGGCAGGACATGGATGGGTAGGAGGGGGTGGGGGCAACAGTTTCAGATTCACATTAAATTAACAAGCCACCTTATAGATTTTTCAAGCATCCGAGTCTCAAACCCCATTAAGTTAATGACGAGCATCCTCATAGCTCCAGCCTTACCTGATGAGTTTCACTAATGCAACCATGAAAGCTTTGGTAGAATTTCACAGGGATTTACATTGAATTAGGTCTACCATTTTCAGAGGTACTTTTGGCTACTTGGTCTTAGCATAAGAGAAATTTATCTTTATTTTGCCAACAAAATTATGGATCCCTTTCACTTAAATCTTCCATTTATATCCAGCTACAGTGGGATCATATGTTACTTATGAAAGTCTACTTGTTACTAGACTATGACAAACAGTATCTGACATCCAGTCTTCTTTCCGAGCCTGTTCCACTTATAGCTGTTCTGAAGAATGTATTTCATTTCGGGAGCCAAACACAGTGCTGTTACATAAAGTCTGATTGATAGGAGTTAAGGTGGGCAGAAGTTATCAAATCTGAAAATCAAGTGTTCCAAGGAGAAGGAATGCATTATCATTAGAGCAGTGGGAAGACAGAATTGCCTGTGCTAACTAGATGATTGGTGGGGAGCATCAGCCTCCACTGTGGATCCCGAGAACTGAGCCAGCCTAGATTCCTGAGAACGGCTGACCTCAGAATGCAGGAACAATGTTGCCAGACGAGGTCCCCTTCAGCATTCGATGGGCTCACACTGAAGTCTAAGTCTTGTTTGCTCATCTCCCTGTATGTCTCACTAGACTAGAATACTAGAACTCATGCAGGAATGGCCTCAGCAACTTGCAGCCAAAATGAGCACAGAGAATAAGAAAGAGAAATTAAAAATACCAGCCTCACTGTGACAGTCACTCTAACATCTCCCTCCCTGCTCCTGTCTCCCTTCCATCCCTACTGATTATCTCAAAATTCTTACACTTCCCTTTTCTCTCTCCCTGTCATACACAGACACATGCACTCACATACTTATCTCTCCTCTTTCTTTTCTGCCAGAAAGACATTCCACAGAATCACTCTTCTGGTAGTAAACAACCATTGAGTTTGGTTAAAGTCCACAGTGTAAAGTTTACCCATCCTCATTCAGTTTCCCAGTTGACTGCCAATCTTCCTCATCATTTCCTACATGGATATGGGCTTTAAATGCTACAGCATCATACACAGGATCAGTAAATAGAGCAAACATAACATTTATCTTTACTTTTACAATTCTGAATATTTTCATTTAAACAGTCTCATTGATTAAGTTTAACCTCTAGCAAAGGCAAAACTCTTTTTCTCTTCTGATCATTAAATACTTGGCTACCAGAAGGAAAACTGGATTTTGGATGAAGAATTTATTCTGAGTGTGTTAGCTCTGCTGTGTCCCTTTATGTTCAATGATATACTTAATGAAGATGGCCCACTAAACCTATGTCATTGATGAGAAAAAGTTTCTAGATGATAAATAGCAATGCAAATTGCATTCAGGTAGGAGTATATATGTGTATATGCATATGTATACACACTCACAGAGAGAGAGAGAAAAAATATGTTAACATACTACACAGATACTGAAGCCAGGAACAAGAATCTTGACTTAAATATTAGACAAAGAAAAGCTTCTTTTGTGAGAAAGCCATCCTAAAATATAAATTTTCAGTAGAGTAGTACCAATCACTAGTGTTCATAGTAAGTCTGATGATAAAATGTTTTTGTTTTTTTTTTGGAGACGGAGTTTCGCTCTTGTTACCCAGGATGGAGTGCAATGGCGCGATCTCGGCTCACCGCAACCTCCGCCTCCTGGGTTCAGGCAATTCTCCTGCCTCAGCGTCCTGAGTAGCTGGGATTACAGGCACACGCCACCATGCCCAGCTAATTTTTTATGTTTTTAGTAGAGACAAGGTTTCACCATGTTGACCAGGATGGTCTCGATCTCTTGACCTCGTGATCCACCCGCCTCGGCCTCCCAAAGTGCTAGGATTACAGGCGTGAGCCACGGCGCCCGACCTGTTTTTTGTTTTTTTTTTTTTTCAAACAGTGTCTTGCTCTGCCACCGAGGCTGGAGTGCAGTGACACATCATAGCTCACAGTAACCTCAAACTCGTGGGCTCAAGCTTTCTGCCTCAGCCTCTCAAGCAGCGTGGATCACAGGCTTGCGACACACACCAGCTGATTTTTTACTTTTTACTTTTTTTTTTTTTCCATAGAGACAAGTTTCATTATGTTGCTCAGGCTGTTCTTGAACTCCTGGCATCAAACTATCCTGCTTTGGCCTCCTAAAACACTTGGATTACAGGCGTGAGTCACCGCACCTGGCCAATAAAATGTCTATTCTTGTTTTAAAAAAAAAAAAAAAAAAAAAACAAAAAAAAAAACTCTGTCTGTTGACACTTCTTGTATTATGTAAAGAAGGCTGAGAATCCTTTTGCACATTGTTTTATGAATATAATAGATGATACCCATCAGTTGTGATGGTGACTATACTGATGTGCTCTTGGGTAAGGTGCTAAGAACAATCCTTTCTGTAAAAGGATGAAAAACCAAAACACTTGAGCCATGGAAGATGGCACATTCCACAAATGTTAGCTAATTTCCTGCCATAGAGCATAATGAAAGTGCATGTGGACAGGGTGTGCATTATCTACAAAAAGAGAAACAAAAGGAAACAAAGGCATCATCATATCTTTTGGTATCCAGAAATAAAGTCCTCTTAGTTAAATGGTAATTATGAGCAACTTTGAAAAGATTGTCAAAACAGAATGCTATTTTTAAACAACAAAAGTTTCTCTTCATACCTCCAGCAGTCTTAGGTTTTAATGAAACAGGCTCAAAATAGCACATATTTCTAGGTTTTGATCATGAAAATTCTTCATCTGTGGACTGCTAGCCATAAATAATCAACTGGAGAAAATAAACCAGACTTGATGGCTTTCTTGTATCTTCTTACCATTTCTAGATCTTTGAATCTTCCCTTCCACTTTCTCAACCAGAGATAGCCTAAACAAAGAAAGCCAGCTGTTTGCCCAATCTTTCCAATTGACCTGCATAAACCAAACTAGAGGTGACCTTATTCCTTGTTTCACTGAAAGGGGACTTAGTGACATAGCTAAACCTTTTACTGGAGAAGAGAAATGGGGTTGGCCAGAAAGACAAATTATAAACCTGTCAGTCAAGGTTTACCATAAAGAAACAACAGTAAATTGTCTATGAAGCTGTTTACAGATAGTCAAGATGACCAATGGAAGACCACATGTATGACTTCTTGACAGTAGCTTAAATTCTGGAATTTTCTTCCACTGTAGTAAGTTTTATGATGCCCTAGAACCAGGGAAGCAGTGTGCTGTGTGTGGTGGGCAGTTGAGGGACAGTGGTGGAGGACAGGCTTTGCCGATAGATAAACCTAGGTTTGAATCCTCCAAAGTCTACTTACCAGCTGGATAGCTTCTACAATTTTTTAATGAGTCTGAACGTCTTCATTGTCAAATGAGTATAAAGTCTAGACCTAATTGTATTGTGTGAGGAACTAGAGATAATATGCAGAAAAGTACCTAGAGCACATCTTTAAACACTGTAAAGGGCATTCTGGGAGTGGAGCTTTGCTAAGTCTTTGTGAAGATAGAGTTGTCCTAAATTGAAGTCACTCTACCACAGTATGTCTCATCTCAGATATGTTTTTGAATGGCCCTTTCAAAGAGGCTCTGTAAAAAGTAGTGCTAATGGGGAAAGTCTTATTCTGAAATCACCCTGCTTGAAATCAACTTTCTGAACTGCCATGCAGTCTTGGCAAAGACTAATTTCCATCACCCCTTTGCTATGTGCCAAGTTGGAATATTGAGAATGTTGTCTATTATTCAATCTAAGTAAGTACATTACTTTTAATTGGACGTTGTTTCACTACCATTTGAATTAGGAGACTAATCATTCATCAGAAATGCAATTAAGGTCTTTCGTGTTAATTTCGAATTATTGCCATTGATCCAAAAGTGTTATCTTTTAAGCAAGAGCTGAAGTGAATTCCTCCCATATGCTTTGGCAGAATCGGTGCGACTGTAGGATTCAGCACTAGGCCTTCCATGCCTTGGCATAGCAGCTTCACAGATCAGTGCTCCGGGGCTTGTTCCAAGCACAGCACCACACAGATTTGCAGCAATAAATCAGAAATTTCAAATCTACTGAACAAACTTTGCTACCGGATCTGTAAGTTGATTTACTTTCACAAACATCTATTAAGTATCTTTTCACATAGGTCACTGTATCAATACTATGTAACTTTTCAGAGATCTTGCCCAGAGCCCAAAAAGGCTGCAGAAAATGTCTTATTTTACCTCAAAAAGCATTTTGTGCTGGAAAAACAGAACACATACAAAATTTCCAAGCTTCAAAGAAGGAAAAAATATTTCAGAAACCTACCGATATTTACTATGGTTTGATTAGAAGTAAATCTTAAATAGGCAAAGATTTCTTCAACCACACAGTAAAAACACTCCCAAAAAGAAAAAAAAAATTAGACTTTATTAAAACTAAAAACGTCTGATTATCAGAAGACTCCGTTAAGAAAATAAATAGACATATCACAGAATCAGAGAAAATGTTTGCAAGACATATTTGAAGATGGACACATATCCAAACATATTTAAAAATTGCTACAAGTCACTAATTTTAAAGGTGCATACATATTAGCATAAGTTTTGAATAGACGCATTCCACAAGGAGATATACAAGTAGCCAATAAACACATGAAAGAGTTTTCAACATCACTAGTCACCCACAGAATACAACTTATTTATTTATTGAGACAGGGCCTTGCTCTGTCTCCTAGGCTGGGCACTGAAACCTTGACCTCCCTGGCTCAAGCCATCTTCCCACCTCAGCCTCCTGAGTACCTGGGACTGCAGGTGCACACCACCATGCCCAGTTAATTTTTGTATTTTTTGCAGAGACTGGATTTTGCCATGTTACCCAGGCTGGTCTCAAACTCCTTGGCTCAAGCAATTCACCCACCTCAGCCTCCCAAAGTGCTGGGATTACAGGCATGAGCCAGTGTGGCTGGCCAGTAAAATGCAATTTAAAACAAATAAAATACCATTTATACTCACTAAGATGGCTAAAATTTAAAGCAATGACAACACCAAGTGTCAGCAAGGACATGGAGCATCTGGAGCTCTCTGACCTTGCTGGTGGTAATGTCACATAGTAAACCACTTTGGAGAACTATTTGACTTCTGGTAATTCCTCTCCTACCTATTTATGAAAGAGGAATGATAATCCATGTCCACAAAAGAAACTGACTTGTATAAGTATATTCATAGCAGTTTTATTTATAATAGACCCAAACTGAAAATAGCTCCAGTGTCCTTTAACAGGAAAATAGTACACACATTGTGGTATTTTCCTGTAAGGGAACACTCTTTAGTAATAAAAAGAAAAGCACTGCGGACACACATGACCACCTGGATGCATCTCAAAAGCATCATGCTGAATGGGAGAAGCTGGGTTCAAAAGGCTGTAGAGAGTACAACTCCACTTCTGTGAAATCCAAATTCAGATGAAACGAATTTATTGTTCTAAAAATCAGCTAGTGGTGAAAGGAGAACGTGGCTGAAAAGAAGCACAGAGACATTTTTAGTTGGATTGGAGAGGCTCTCATCTTGCTTTGGATGTAGGTTACAAGGGTGTATCCAAATGTCAAGTCTCAATGACTGAAAGGGCTCCACTTCTGCTCATAGTCAAGTAGCTCCTACAGATCATTCTATCCTCTAATAATAACTATAAACTCTGGGGAAAATGTTTAAAAAACAAACTATCTGAAGCTCCAGGAGAGTGACGAAATCAGACAAATACTGGAAGGCGAGTATTGTTTGGATAGAGAGAACAAGTGAGAGAATTTGGTATTCGTATGGCTTTAGCCTAAGGGCTTACCACAGTCTATACCATGCAGAGCAGCTAAAACTCAGAAATGTCTTATTAGCTTGTAAACACAATATCAGAAGTTGGGTTGACTTCTACATCTAGAAATGAGGAAATCATCCACCAAAAAGGAGAAAAAGAGGGAGCCTCAAGTACTGTGTGTACATTCTACCCAAACCATCTCTTGGCCGCCAGACCACACGGGGCAGACTTCCAGCCATCCACAGCTGAGCCCAAAGAAAACAGCTGAACGTTTAGCTGCCTGTAACTGCAGTGCACATAGTTTACAGTTTGAGTCTAGATATCTGCCTGCTAGCATGTCTCTACAACATATCATTTGTCCAGAATGTAATACAAAATTATTTAACAAAGAAAGAGGAAAGCATTACCCACACTCAAGAGAAAAGGCAATCAATGGAGACCGACCCTGAGGTGTTCCAAATGTTGGAATTAGCAGGCAAGAAATTTAAAACAGCCATTACAACTATGCTATAGGATGTAAAGGAAAGTGGTCAGAATGAAGAAAAAGATAATAAATGCAGTCAAGAAATCAACACTAGATTAAAACAACTAAGTGGAAATTCTGTATCTAAAAAATCAAATACCTGAAATAAAAATTCAATGGATGAGCTTAACAGTAAATTGGAAATTTTGAAAGAAAAGTGTTATTGACCTTTAAAACAGAAAAACAGTAATTATTTTATATGTAAAAAAAAAAAGAGTGGAAAAAATTTTGCAAATAATGAATAAAATCTCAGAGACCAGCAGGGCAATATTAAAAGGTCTAACATACACAGGATCTTTAGAGTCCAAGAACAAGAGGAAAGAGGGAATGAGAATCCCAACAATGAGAAAAATACTTGAAGAAATAATGGCTGAAAGTTTTCAAATTTGGTGAAACACAAAATTTGTAGATTCAAGAATCTCACCCAACCCTGAATCTAGGTGATCAGATATGAATGCTCACTGTACAAATCTTTCCAATTTTTTTCTGTCAAAAACTTTTCATAATAAAAATGTTTACAAATCATAAAAACTCACCAAAACAAACACCTAAGATCTGCGTATTTTGTATGTTAATTATATCTCAGTTTTTTTAAGTAACTAATCTAATTATGGAATGCATTAGGTGGATATTCAAGCATCAGGAATTAACTGGAAGGTAGAATATTTATCACCTTTTTGATTCCTGCTTAATGTAGGTAAAGTATTACCCATGGGAGTGGGGTGGGTGATTGGCATTGTCTGAGATGAGTTTGCTCCCAAATCCTCTGCCCACTCATCAATTCTCCTGTCATTCAGTAAAAGCTCTTGATTTTGTCTCATGGATAAATATACACATCTAACCAAGAGGTTTTAAAAAACCAAGGAAAGAAAGATGAGTGACAACACGATGGCATGCACAACTTCCTCCCACTGGGCTGTTGGTGACCTGCATGTGCGTAAAAACGATAAATTGGAAAGCCCACCCTTTCAACTCTGTATGTAGGTATATGATGACAAAGAATACAATTCAGAGGGTTAGTGTCCTACCTTTGTAATTAACTACTTACGTGACTATTACGTGACTGCAAGTAAACCCCTAGATTTACTCGGAACTCCATTTCTTCTCTACAATATGTATAGAAGAAAAGAATTGCTCCCTCATTCCCCTTTCATGTCTAATACTTGTCATCACTGGGCTCTTGAGAAAAGGGTAAGAATAATTCTGCAATTCTGGGAAATCAACTGTGATGCAGGGTGAACCAAGTTAGTTTGAGACAATCACTGGCCAAAGTCAAGAATGCAGTTTCAGTTGACCCCATTTGAACGCAGCAGATTTGAACATTTTCAGATAAGCATCCCAAACTATTAACAATTGTTCTTTTTACAAAAAGGGGAATTGACAATAACAATCAGGTGGGTTTTTAAAGATACAAAAATCCCCAAGAAAAAGTCATGTGCTAGGATTCAGTTCGTACAGAACTGACATCATGTAGGGGGAGAGGGAAAAAAACCACCTACAATAAAATGTTATGCCTGTCCCTGTTTTCAACGTCCTCCCACGCATCTACTGCTTCTGTTGAAACTTGTTATTGCTAAAGTACTTTTTTTTATTATAAAAAGAGCTACAGTTCCAAGAGAGATTATTGGCACCCAAATTCAGCTGCAGTCTTAGGGGCAATTACAGTGTGTTTGGTCATTTCTTTCCTGGGCATTCCATATTACTGTTGCCAAGGTGCCCAGAAAAGGGCTGCTTTCTATTACTCATAAATACAGAAATATTATTACAAGTCTTATCATTAGAAATATTGAAAATCAGAATTATTGCACTAATCTTTGACTATTTCTTTTTGAAGGCAAAAGATTATATCAGGCAATATTGGAAAAAGTAAAAACAAAGACCTAGCTACTGATAAAAATAGATATATGTTCAATTGCTAATCAAAACATACAAGTAATTCCAAAGGGCTCATCCATTAATTCAGGGTGCTTTATATTCAGAAGATTATTTCCAGAGTAAATCTAAAACATAATCAAAATTTGTTTAAACAATAAGCCCTCAACTCTGCAAGACCACAACATGGTGAGACCATGAGGTTACAGTTCTGGGGCGCATCCACAGCCCGTGAGCCCGTGAGACTGAAGACCATGCAAAAGTGGGACAAGGCAGTAATGAGATACTGAGACCACAAGACGGCAACACAGCAAGTCTCACGATTGCAAAATGTCCATGTGAGATTGTGAGACCTCCGAGTTTGTGATGGAATGCACAGTTTCCATTCCTTTTCTGCGACATCTAACTTACTGTTCTACCAAGCAGTTAAGTTAGCAAAAAGAACTTAAAGGCTAGGCATAGTGGCTCCCGCCTGCAATTCCAACACTTTGGGAGGCTAAGGCAGGTGGATCACTTGAGGTCAGGAGTTTGAGACCAGCCTGGGCAACATGGTGAAACCCTGTCTCTACTAAAAATATAAAAATTACCCTGGCATGGTGGTGCATGCCTGTAGTCCCAGCTATTCGGGAGGCTGAGGCATGAGAATCACTTGAACCCGGGCAGTGGAGGCTGCAGTGAGCCAAGATCATGCCATTGCACTCCAACCTGTCTCAAAAAATACAATAAAATGAAATAAAATAAAATAAAGTAAAACTTAAAGAATTCTCTTAATTTATTTGGAAATAACTCACCTTGGATCTCTTTGTCTTTTTAAAGTAATTCTTTGGGTAGTTAGTTTAGATTCATTGAAATTATAGGAGACTTCTGGCTTTAGGATAGTCAAGCAGAGACATTTCTTCATGTGTTTCCTCTTGACAACCACCCCATACCATATTAACCAGAACAAGAAACACAAACTCCTGTTCTGATGAAATTTTCAACCCCCAACCACAAAGTAGGAAGAGAGAAAACAGTTGGTGGGTTAGTATAACTTCGCAGGACAGTGAAAGGTCAAACTAAATTTTTCAGAAGTGATGCCGACAAGCAGCAAGCCGATTTGCTTTGCAGACCCAGGGAAAGGCTGAGGAATTGGAGGCATTGGATACCTTGACAGGCGAAGGTCAGGGAGAGGAGCTAAACACAGTGGTTTTATTGGATATCTGTTTCAAAAGCAGTTAGATACCAGTGTTTCATCCTTTCTAGAAAAGCAGGCCACTTTTATTCCACTTCTGCTACTGTGTGTAAGAGGTAATTTATTTAGAATAAGAAAATCAAAGAGGCTCGATATTCAGAAACACCAAGCACAGAGAAAGGCAGCAGTAAATCACTACACTGCGATCAGAAGAAAACTCTGTATACTACATTCCTACCTCTGTCAATTCCCAACAAACAGAATGCCAGTAGTCAGGCTTATACATCCTTCCAGACAAGAGATGAGAGTATACATCTCTGGAGAAAGTGAATCAAGCCAGAAAATAAACCCAGATACTGACATTTTGAGGCTCACTCAGCATATCAGAGATGGTTAACTGCAATAACAAATAGGCCCCCCAAAAGCCGGATGGTACAAACACATCCATATTTAATTCTTGCTGTGTAAGAGCCATGCCATCATCCAGGCACCTAAGCTGACAGAATCTCTGCCATCTTCGACATAATGATTTTTTTTTTTCGTGGAGACAGAGTCTGACTCTGTTGCCCAGGCTGGAGTGCAGTGGCATGATCTTGGCTCACTGCAACCTCCACCTCCCAGCCTCCAGAGTAGCTGGAATTACAGGCATATGCCACCACTCTCAGTTATTTATTTATTTATTTATTTATTTTGTATTTTTAGTAGAGACTAGGTTTTGCCATGTTGGCAGGCTAGTCTCGAACTCCTGACTTCAGGTCATCCACCCGCCTCAGCCTCCCAAAGTGCTGGGATTAGAGATGTGACCCACCATGCCAGGCCCATAAAGGCATTCTTAACTATAAGGCGGCTGGGAACGGGTTTTAATGAGCAGATAGAAGTTTTTGCCACACTCATCCAAACAGCATCAGATCTGTGACTGATGACTTGACACAGCCGTTCACTCAGGAAGCCCTGTCTCTGCAGAGAGGCTTTTAGTGTTCATGCCTGGTCAACTGTAAGCAAGCATCCATGAAACAAGAGTAGGACACAATACAAACAGCATAACTAGAAACGATTTGGGGAAAGTAAAAGTGTTAGAGCCAAAATAAAACAATCCATTGAAATGTTGAAAAATAAAACTAAAGAAATCTCCCAGAAGTGGTAACAAACAGAGATGAGAGGAATAAAAAGAAAGGAAAGGAAAATTTATATGAAGAGATGTAAAGACCATTTCAACACGAAGTTGGAAGCAAGAGATCAGTATTCTCAGAACTCTGAGTCAAACTATCCACCCAGCCAAATGATTAACTGAGGGTGAGGACAAAATAAAGAAAAGGTCAGACATGCAAAGCTTCGAAACATCGATCTTCTATCAGTCCTTACTCAGGAAGCCAATAACAAAGAGAAGAAACAAAAACAAGCAAAACAAGAGGAGAAGCTAAGAAGGAGGTAAACACAGGATTCAAGAAATGGGGCACCCAAACAGGAAGAAGGAGGTGCAGAAAAGTCATAGAAGAGTGGCAAAGAGATGACTCAATATGAGTGTTATGTAGCAGGCCCGTGGAAAAACAAATACACATTGAGAAATTGAACGGAAGTTAACAGGAAAGGTTGTCTTGAGAGAAAAGGAAAGTGGAACTGATTAGCAAAATAGATTTTACCATATGAAAAAATTTTATTGAGAAGTGTTTAACATAGTGGGTAATAGGGCAAAAAGTGGCAAATATGACAAGGTCATAGAAAACTAAGCAGGGAGGTGAAGGATAACAGAGTACACTGCTCAGGGGATGGGTGCACTGAAATCTCAGAACTCACTATTAAGGAACTCATCCATGTGACGAAAAACCACCTGTTCTCCAAAAATCATTGAAATTAAAAAGGAAAACTAAGCAAGTGAAAAAATAAAATTATTAATTCCAGAAAGAAAAGTTATACAAGAAGAAATGTAATCACAGCATACAAAAAGATAGAGTAAACAATATTTACACAGTTTATTAGTTACTCTAATTTGGTTCCTAATGAAACTGGAGCATGATTTAATGGGATCTTAAGCTTCACAGTTTCTCATAGGCTGCAGTCAAGATGGCCAGTAGCCCAGATACTATAGTTTCATCTAAAGAATTGATCAGAGTTGGAAACGCTTCCACATTCACTCAATAGCTGTTGGCAGCATTTGGTTTCTCAGAGGCATTACAAAGGGCCCCTAGTCCCTCAATGGATGTTGGTCAGAGGCCACCTTCAAATCCTAGCCACGAGGGCCTCTCCAATACGGCAGTGTGATTCACCAAAGCCAAGAAAGCAATATAGCGAGTCAGCTAGAAAGCCAGAAGATACAATCTTATGTAACATAATCACAGGTGCATTCTTTCAAATGTTGCCATCTTTTATTTTTTTTATTTTTATTGCATTTTAGGTTTTGGGGTACATGTGATGAACATGCAAGATTGTTGCATAGGTACACACATGGCAGTGTGGTTTGCTGCCTTCCATCCCCTCACCTGTATCTGTCATTTCTCCCCATGCTATCTCTTCCCACATCCCCAACCCCCCGCCCCTCCCCCATTTCCCCCCAACGGACCCCAGTGTGTAGTGCTCCCCTCCCTGTGTCCGTGTGTTCTCATTGTTCAACACCCGCCTATGAGTGAGAATATACGGTGTTTGATTTTCTGCTCTTGTGTCAGTTTGCTGAGAATGATGGTTTCCAGGTTCATCCATGTCCCCACGAAGGACGTGAACTCATGGTTTTTGATGGCTGCGTAATATTCCATGGTGTATATGTACCACATTTTCCCTATCCAGTCTATCATCGTTGGGCATTTGGGTTGGTTCCAGGTCTTTGCTATTGTAAACAGTGCTGCAATGAACATTCGTGTGCACGTGTCCTTGTAGTAGAATGATTTATAATCCTTTGGATATATACCCAGTAATGGGATTGCTGGGTCAAATGGGATTTCTATTTTTAGGTCCTTGAGGAATGGCCACACTGTCTTCCACAATGGTTGAATTAATTTACATTCCCACCAACAGTGTAAAAGTGTTCCTATTTCTCCACATCCTCTCCAGCATCTGTTGTTTCCCGATTTTTTAATGATCGCCATTCTAACTGGTGTGAGATGGTATCTCAATGTGGTTTTGATTTGCATTTCTCTGATGACCAGTGATGATGAGCATTTTTTCATATGTTTGTTGGCCTCCTGTATGTCTTCTTTTGTAAAGTATCTGTTCATATCCTTCGCCCATTTTTGAATGGGTTTGTTTGTTTTTTTCTTGTAGATCTGCTTTAGTTCTTTGTAAATTCTGGATATCAGCCCCTTGTCAGATGGGTAGGCTGCAAAAATTATTTCCCATTCTGTTGGTTGCCGATTCACTCTACTGACTGTTTCTTTTGCCGTGCAGAAGCTGTGGAGTTTGATTAGGCCCCATTTGTCTATTTTGGCTTTTGTTGCCATTGCTTTTGGCATTTTGGTCATGAAGTCCTTGCCTACACCTATGTCCTGAATGGTTTTGCCTAGATTTTCTTCTAAGGTTTTTATGGTATTAGGTCTGATGTTTAAGTCTTTAATCCATCTGGAGTTAATTTTGGTGTAAGGTGTCAGGAAGGGGTCCTGTTTCTGCTTTCTGCACATGGCTAGCCAGTTTTCCCAACACCATTTATTAAACAGGGAGTCCTTTCCCCATTGCTTGTTTTTGTCAGGTTTGTCGAAGATCAGATGGTTGTGGGTATGTTGTATTTCCTCTGAGGCCTCTGTTCTGTTCCATTGGTCTATATCCCTGTTTTGGTACCAGTACCATGCTGTTTTGATTACTGTAGCCTTGTAGTATAGTTTGAAGTCCGGTAGTGTGATGCCTCCTGCTTTGTTCTTTTTGCTTAGAATTGACTTGGCTATGCGAGCTCTCTTTTGGTTCCATATGAAGTTTAAGGTGTTTTTTTCCAGTTCTGTGAAGCTTGGTAGCTTGATGGGAATAGCGTTGAATCTGTAAATTACTTTGGGCAGTATGGCCATTTTCACGATGTTGATTCTTCCTAACCATGAACATGGAATGTTTCTCCATCTGTTTGTATCCTCTCTTATTTCGTTGAGCATTGGCTTGTAGTTCTCCTTGAAGAGGTCCTTTACGTTCCTTGTTAGTTGTATTCCTAGGTACTTTATTCTCTTTGTAGCAATTGTGAATGGCAGTTCGTTCTTGATTTGGCTCTCTTGAAGTCTATTACTGGTGTATAGGAATGCTTGTGATTTTTGCAAGTTGATTTTGTATCCTGAGACTTTGCTGAAGTTGTTTATCAGTTTCAGGAGATTTTGGGCTGAGATGATGGGGTCTTCCAGATATACAATCATGTCATCTACAAATAGAGACAATTTGATTTCCTCCTTTCCAATTTGGATACCCTTTATTTCTTTTTCTTGCCTGATTGCTCTGGCTAGAACTTCCAGTACTATATTGAATAGGAGTGGTGAGAGAGGGCATCCTTGTCTAGTGCCAGATTTCAAAGGGAATGCTTCCAGTTTTTGCCCATTCAGTATGATATTGGCTGTTGGTTTGTCGTAAATAGCTTTTATTGTTTTGAGATACGTTCCGTCAATACCTAGTTTATTGAGGGTTTTTAGCATAAAGGGATGTTGAATTTTGTCAAAAGCCTTCTCTGCATCAATTGAGATAATCATGTGGTTTTTGTCTTTGGTTCTGTTTATGTGGTGAATTACGTTTATGGACTTGCGTATGTTGAACCAGCCTTGCATCCCCGGGATGAATCCTACTTGATCATGGTGGATGAGCTTTTTGATATGCTGTTGCAATCGGTTTGCCAGTATTTTATTGAAGATTTTTGCATCTATGTTCATCATGGATATTGGCCTGAAATTTTCTTTTCTTGTTGAGTCTCTGCCGGGTTTTGGTATCAGGATGATGTTTGTCTCGTAAAATGATTTGGGAAGGATTCCCTCTTTTTGGATTGTCTGGAATAGTTTCAGAAGGAATGGTATCAGCTCCTCTTTGTATGTCTGGTAGAATTCAGCTGTGAACCCATCTGGACCTGGGCTTTTTTTGTGTGGTAGGCTCTTTATTGCTGCCTCGACTTTAGACCATGTTATTGGTCTATTCAGGGTTTCGGCTTCTTCCAGGTTTAGGCTTGGGAGGATGCAGGTGTCCAGGAATTTATCCATTTCTTCCAGGTTTACTAGTTTATGTGCATATAGTGGTTTGTAATAATCTCTGATGATGGTTTGGATTTCTGTGGAATCTGTGGTGATATCCCCTTTATTGTTTTTTATTGCATCAATTTGGTTATTCTCTCTTTTCTTTTTTATTAATCTGGCTAGTGGTCTATTTTGTTGATCTTTTAAAAAAAACCAGCTCCTGGATTTATTGACTTTTTGAAGAGTTTTTTGTGTCTCTATTTCCTTCAGTTCTGCTCTGATCTTAGTTATTTCCTGTCTTCTGCTAGGTTTTGAGTTTTTTTGATCTTGCTCCTCTAGCTCTTTCAATTTTGATGATAGGGTGTCAATTTTAGATCTCTCCTTTCTTCTCATTGCTATATATTTTCCTCTAGAGACTGCTTTAAATGTGTCCCAGAGATTCTGGTATGTTGTGTCTTCGTTCTCATTGGTTTCGAAGAACATCTTTATTTCTGCCTTCATTTCATTGTTTATCCAGTCAACATTCAAGAGCAAGTTGTTCAGTTTCCATGAAGCTGTGTGGTTCTGAGTTAGTTTCTGCATTCTGAGTTCTAACTCGATTACACTGTGGTTCTGAGAGACTGTTTGTTATGATTTCTGTTCTTTTGCATTTGCTGAGGAGTGATTCATTGCCAATTATGTGGTCAATTTTAGAGTAGGTGTGATGTGGTGCTGAGAAGAATGTATATTCTGTGGATTTGGGGTGGAGAGTTCTGTAAATGTCTATTAGGTTTGCTTGTTCCAGGTCTGTATTCAGGTCCTGGATATACTTGTTGATTTTCTGTCTGGATGATCTGTCTAATATTGACAATGGGGTGTTAAAGTCTCCCACTATTATTGTGTGGGAGTCTAAGTCTCTTTGTAGGTCATTAAGAACTTGCCTTATGTATCTGGGTGCTCCTGTATTGGGTGCATATATATTTAGGATCGTTAGCTCTTCTTGTTGCAGTGATCCTTTTACCATTATGTAATGTCCTTCTTTGTCTCTTTTGATCTTTGTTGCTTTAAAGTCTATTTTATCAGAGATGAGAATTGCAACTCCTGCCTTTTTTTGCTCTCCATTTGCTTGGTAGATCTTCCTCCATCCCTTTATTTTGAGCCTTTGTGTATCCTTGCATCTAAGATGGGTTTCCTGGATACAGCACACTGATGGGTTTTGGCTTTTTATCCAATTTGCCAGTCTGTCTTTTGATTGGGGCATTTAGTCCATTGACATTTAGGGATAGTATTGTTATGTGTGAATTTGATACTGTCATTTTGATGCTACCTGGCTGTTTTGTTGGTTAGTTGATGCAGCTTCTTGATTGTGTTGATGCTCTTTTACCATTTGGTGTGTTTTTGGAGTGGCTGGTACTGGTTGTTCCTTTATATGTGTAGAGCCTCTTTCAGGAGTTCTTGTAGAGCAGGTTTGGTGGTGATGAAATCTCTGAGTGCTTGCTTGTTCACAAAGGATTTTATTTTTCCTTCACTTATGAAGCTGAGTTTGGCTGGATGGGAGATTCTGGGTTGAAAGTTCTTTTTTTTAAGGATGTTGAATATTGGCCCCCAATCTCTTCTGGCTTGTAGGGTTTCTGCTGAGAGATCTGCTGTGAGTCTAATGGGCTTCCCTTTGTGGGTAACCCGACCTTTCTCTCTGGCTGCCCTTAGCATTTTCTCTTTCATTTCAACCCTGGCGCATCTGACGATTATGTGCCTTGGGGTTGTTCTTCTTGAGGAATATCTTTGTGGTGTTCTCTGTATTTCCTGGATTTGAATATTGGTCTGCCTTGCTAGGTTGGGGAAGTTTTCCTGGATAATATCCTGAAGAGTATTTTCCAGCTTGGATTCATTCTCTTCATCACATTCAGGTACACCTATCAGACGTAGATTAGGTCTTTTCATATAGTCCCACATTTCTTGAAGATTTTGTTCATTCCTTTTTGCGTTTTTTTCTCTGTTCTTGCCTTCTCTTTTTATTTCATTGAGTTGATCTTCGACCTCTGATATCCTTTCTTCTGCTTGGTCAATTTGGCTGTTGAAGCTTGTGCATGCTTCACGAAGTTCTCGTGTTGCGTTTTTCAGCTCCATCAATTCACTTATACTCCTCTCTGTGCTGTCCATTCTCGTCAGCAGTTCGTCCAATCTTTTTTCAAGGTTCCTATTTTCTTTGTATTCGGTTAGAACATGTTCTTTTAGCTCACTGTAGTTTCTTACTACCCACCTTCTGAAGTCTGATTCTGTCATTTCATCACCCTCCTTCTCCATCCAGTCTAGTTCCCTTGCTGGTGAGGAGTTGTGATCCCTTTTAGGAGGAGAGGTGTTCTGGTTTTGGGAGTTTTCATCCTTTTTGCGCTGGTTTCTTCCCATTTTTGTGGGTTTATCCACCTGTTGTCTGTCTCTGTCCCAGGGAGTTGGAGCTTTATGAGTTTCCGTTGCACTACTGCCTTTTTTGATTTTTCTTTCAGGTCTGACCCGCCCAGCTAGCAGCACACCTAGCCACTGCCTGCCCGCAGGGGCTTTGCTGAGCTGCTGTGGGCTCCGCCCAGCTGCCCTGAGCTCTTCCCTGTAGTCCTTTTTATATGGGCGTAGTTAGAACTGTCTCGGCAATGGTGGCCCCGCCTCTGTTATGGCGGACTCTCTCTGTTGTGGCAGGTTGCCTCGGCAACGGCGGGTTGCCTCGGCAACAGCAGCCTGCCTCCTTAGTGGTGGAGAGTCTCAGTAATGGTGGAAGCCCCTCCCCCACGGAGCCGGACTGTCCGGGTTCAGCTGTGCTTGGTTTGAAGGGCTCAACCCAGAGGGTTTCCAATTATTGTTTTTGTTTTCGTTGTTGTTGGGGGTGGAGGGGTGGGACCAACCGAACCTGATCACCTGGCTCCCTGACTCAGAGTCTTTTCTTTTAAGTTGAAGGACCCCGCATTCCGTTCCGGTCGCTTGTTGAAAAGGCGCCGGAATCTCCCGTGCTGCGTGCGACTCACGGAGTCGGCTCGAACTGCGGCACCGGCTCCTGGCGGATTTCTTGCCTAGGAATCTCCTGGCCTGACTCACTATTTCAGATGAATGGGCAACTCTGCCATCTCAGGGCTCTGATCGCCAGCTAAGAGGGCTCCCAGACCAGTGGCTTTTGTATGGAGAACCGCAGCAACAGAGAGTGGTCACAGCAGCCGCGCGGGCGGAATCAGCCCCGCGGGGGCCAAAACAGCCGCACCCGCACCGGCTGGGACTGCGACGCTGGCGACCCCTCTGCCTGGGTATCTCCTGGTCTGTGGGCAATAAGAGTTCGTCTGGAAATGCGGTGTCCACTCACCCTCTGCACTTTCACTGGGAGCTGAAGTCCTGAGCTGTTCTTAGGTGGCCATCTTCCCAGCATTCTCCCCAAATGTTGCCATCTTTTATTGATTAGAAGCAAATCTTTCCAGGAGATGAGATTACACAAGGCCATGAATACCAGGAGGTGAAACATAATTGGGGCCATCCTAGAAGCTGCCTAACATACACAGTTAAAATAATTTTTCAATTTTTGTGGGTTGAATTCAATGTTACAGATTAAACTAAAAATCAGAGAAGATGCTATTGAGAGGATGGAGGGAGAGGAAAGGAAAGACAAGAAAGTTAAAAGTTCTCATCTACCATGCAGGAAATCCATAGGCAGTGTCTTACAGAGCTTAACCAAATGATAGCATAAAAAGAGCATTTAGGAATATGAAGGTAAATGCCAAAACAAATCTCAAAGAAATTGACAATTATCATCTCTGAGGAGAGGATAGCGTAGATGACTGCTTTTCTGTTACTTTGCACTGTTTTAGCATGTATTATCTAAGAAAATAATCATTATACCTTCTAGTAGTTAGATTAAGAAAACCATAATAAATATGCAACTTTCCCAGCCGGGCATGCTGGCAGGTGCCTATAATCCCAGCTTCTCTGGAAACTGAGGCAGGAGAATCACTTGAACTTGGGAGGCAGAGGTTGCAATGAGCTGAGATCACACCATTGCACTCAAGCCTGGGTGGAAGAGTGGGATTCTGTCTCAAATATATATATATATATATATATATATATATATACATATATATATATATGTATATATATATGTATATATACACACACATATATATACACACACATATATATATACACACACATATATATATACACATATATATATACACACATACATATATATATATATATATATATATATATATATATATACACACACATATATATATGCAACTTTCCTTTGAGCACCGGCTAATAAAATCATGAGGAAATATAAATTAATACCAGGAATCCAGGGAAGGACTTTTTTTTTTTTTCCTAAATAACATTAACTAAGGAAAGAGTTGACATTTCTCAACTGAATCTCAATGAACTGGATTTTGATTGTTAAAGGAAAATCTTTCACGTTGATCACATTAATTGGATTTTAGAATTTTTTAAAGCCTTTTATTACTTTATGTTATGATTTTTTAATGTCATTCGCATTGATTTTTACCTCTTAACATGTAAAAAAATACTGCCAGATAGTCATTGTTATTTTTATTTTTTTATTTAGTAGATGCAACAGGCTTTGCTAAATTCTCCGTGTGTGTGTGTGTGTGTGTGTGTGTGTGTGTGTGTGTGTGTGTGTTTACAAATACAAAAGATAAATTGCAAAGGACATTTAAAATTTTTTACATTTTCTCATGAAAATATGAGAACTTTCTTGAATAGATTTCCCTTTTAGAAATAGTACTGCGTCGTTAACTATTTTCATAAAATATTCCTTTTCTTCATAGAAATTAATAAAAGCTTTTCCTGAGATTATGAAAAGGTAGGTTTGCAACTCCAATTTCTCTTTGCATTTCTTAGAAAGTATAAAAGAGTCTACCTAATAAGCCTGTGTTCTTTTTTATGCATAGACGTTGATGTAAGGATGACAAAAATACACATTTTATTTCTGGTACAACTTTTAATTATTCCTAAAGGCAACTGAGTATTATTTTTATTTGTTATTGTAATCTTCAGTATTTTTTTTAAACTGGATTTTGTGTCAGTTTCCTTGACCTAATGGATATGCTACTTTTGGATTTTGGCTTACATTTTAACTAAAACTAACTCTGACTCACTATATTATATCAAATTCTTAGAATGCTGTTGCATGCTGACCTTTGAGTGAGGGGTCAAACTCACTATGTACAAGAAGGCAGAGGTGAAGCCCCTTGCTCAAGGCGACATGTTTTGTTAGTACCAGAATTGAGAGGATGCCCTGTGCCCGGGTGTTCCTACAGACTCATATTCAATGTTTTTTCCACTAAGTTTAAAATTCTCCCACCATTTCTTCTGGTAAGCAAAGGTATTTGAGGGATATGTATTTATTTAAAAATAGGCACCACTAGTCCTAGGTGAGAAATTAAACATCAATCCACACAAAACGTATACACAGATCTTTAAAGCACCACTATTCATAAAAGCCAAAAAGTGGAAACAACTCAAATGTTCATGCATTGATGGATAAATAGCATGTGTATCTATATACAATGGATTATTATTCAGCAATAAAAAGGAACAAAGTATTGATACATGCTACCACATGAATAAATCTTGAAAATGTGTGTTAAGTGAAAGAAGCTAGGCACACAAGTCCATAGATTGTATGATTTCATTTATATGAGATGTCCAGAATAGGCAATGCTAAGAGGCAGAAAGCAGATTCATAGATGCCTATGGCTGGGGGAAATGGGCAGGATGGAGGGAGGAGGTGCTGGGGAAATGATGGCTAAAAGGTGTATGATTTCTTTTTGGGCGGAGGAAAATATTTTACAATTCATTATGGCAATATATACAAATGCTATAAATATACTAAAAGCCATTGTAAGTGGGTGAACTTTATGGTGTATTACATTTATCTCAATAAAACTGTTAAAACATCCCTTTGTTGGTACTCAGTGTAAAGAAAATTTAGAGTTAATTCATCAATTACTATGATGAGATGAAACAACTATCAGTAGTCTAGATAAATGGCCAAAAAAATAGCAAGGTGGCTCAGAAGTAGAATAAATTGAATCTATTTTTTATTTCCTGCTCTTTATCTTATTTACTAGATCATCGTTGTAAACTGTGCTAGGAAATAATTTGAACGTCAGTTTAGCACTGGGATAGGCTCACTCCATCTGCAAACATTATGGACCACCTACTTGATGATGAAAATTGCACTGGCCACTAGAGGTAAAATGATAAACCAAAACATAAAGTTCACTCAGGGAGTTTATGGCAAAAATTTCCAGTTTTTAGAAGACAATTGCATTCGTTAATTTTCACATTGCTATAAAGAAATACCTGAGACTAATTTATAAATGAAAGAAGTTTAATTGACTCAGAGTTCCAAATGGGTGGGAGGCCTCAGGAAACTTACAATCATGGCAGAAGGCAAAAGGGAAGCAAGCACCTTCTTCACAAGGCAACAGGAGAGAGAAGAGAAAAGGAGGAACTTCCAAACACTTATAGAACCATCAGATCTCATGAGAACTCACTCACTATCATGAGAAAAGCATAGAGGAAAATCCCTCTCATGACCCAATCACCTCCCACCCTCAACACATGGGGATTGCAGGTCTCTCCCTTGACACATGGGGATTATGAGAGATGAGATTTGGGTGGGGATACAAAGACAAACCATATCAAAAATGAAGGAGATAACATATGTTGAACACATTTTTTGTGCCAGACACTGTGCCAGGTATTGTGTGTAGCTTTTAAGTTGTAACAATAGTCAACTGAAAAACTTTTCATCACACTGCATTTAACATTAGTTGGCTACAAGAAAATCGAAATCATTAAATGGTTCAGTTAACTTTCATGTATTTCACAAATAAACTCATTCATTTCTTTTTCATTACTGCAATTCAAGAACCTCCTCCACTAAAAATGATCAAAATATAGTAGACATGATAAACATCTGTTGAACTCTCAAAGGCAATTAATGATTTAGCAATATGATTACCTGGTGACTGTATAGTTCATTAAAATCCAAAGTGCCACCAAACAGTTGTCTTATTGATTCTTTTAATCTCCAGTTCAAGAAAGCAGAAAAAGAAAAAGATTTGCAAAGGCAGCATATGGAAAGTTCTGAGCATTGTTTGTAAGCCTGAGTAAGGCCAATGCCAGGGTCTGGGCTATCATGGATATTGTGGTCTGATGATTTTTCCATTGATTTACAAGACCAACCACTGCTTTCTGCTTTAGTTCACCTAGCTTCCAAGACTCCCTCAAGCACAGGATTGCTTTATTCTTTTGTACTCAAGCTTGAAAAGCGAATTTCTTTTTATTACAAATGCATTTTGTATACAACATCTGAAGGCAGAAGCTTAGCTAGGGATAACATTTGCCTCTTGTGCAGTCAGGTGGATGATACCAACCCTTCTAAGTCCAACATTTCTTCTGAGAACAAAGTGCTTTACAAATATTACCTGACTGATCTCAGAACTCCAGCAGAGAAGCTTGGAGATAGAGACCAGTATTAAATTATTTCACACCTGGGTGAATCAAATAAAGAGAAACTTTTCAACAAAGATTTGAGAACATTTTAACCTCTTAATCACTAGAGGCAAATTGTCCAAGAAATAATTTGAGGATGAGTTTGCCTCCTACATACAGACAATGGCTAACATAGCCCACAGTGCTTGAGTGTATTTTGCTGAAATGGTAACCATCTAATCCTGGAAATTGCCTGACAGTGCCTTAAACTTAGTGGGCTCTTGATAAATGAGTGTTAAATTGATTTTGGAAACTGTGATAGTGATTCTTGGCATAAAAAGTAGAACAACTGCTGCTATAAGCATGATACATAGGACAGTGTCTACAATAATTGCCACTGTGAACTTAACAAGGAGATATAGACACACACCATGAAGTCACTTGCTATGAATTTAGATTGCATCCTCCCATAGCAGAACTTGGGAGGTATGTATATACAGGTGTTATATACACCTATATATGTATGTTAACATATACATGTGTGCATGTATGTGCACATGTGTATATGTAAACTAGCACTTATATACATAGTATATGTGTATATATGCTTAAGTAAATATATATATAATGAATGAAAAGTACAACCAACCTATTAGAGTTTGAATTAAAAGAATTCTTTGTCCATTGATCTCTGTGACTGAACATTTTTACTAAGCTATTCATTGGAATGGTAACAAATTAGTAAGCAACCCACCCTCTAACTCTGTGAACTTGGCCAAGTTACTGGATCTCCCTATGCCTCAGTTTCCTCATCCAAAAAATGAGGTTAATATTAGCATTTACGTCATTAGGTTATGTAAGAATTAAATGAGTTAATAATGACAAGTACATATTCCAGTGCCCAGTAAAGCCTGTGATGGAAGTGCTGGTTATCTCTGTTATTGTTGTTGTGGTTGTTGCTAGGTGTTCATCATAAGAGAGTGGAAATGAAAACATGGCTTGTATATATAAACATACAAACACACACACATATATACACACACACATATACACACACATATATACACACATACACACATATATGCACATATATACACACACATATATATACACACACACACATACACACACACACAAATATATACACACACACATACACACACACACAATGGGATATTATTCAGCCTTTAAAAAAGAAGGAAATCCTCCATTTGTGACAACATGGATGAACCTGGAGGACATTGTGCTGAGTGAAATAAGCCAGGCACAGAAAGAAAATACTGCATGATCTTACTTATATATGGAATTGAAAAACACTGAACTCAGTAAATCAGAGAGTAGAAGAGTGATTACCAGGGACTGGGGGGTTGGGGAAAAGAGGAGATGTTGGTCAAAGGGCACAAGCTTTCAGCTATAAGAGAAATCAGTTCTGGAGACTTAATGTACAGCATGGTGACTATAGTAATAATAATGTATTGCATACTTAAAATTTGCTAAGAGAGTAGATTTTAAGTATTCACACACAAAAAAACAGTAACAATGCGAGGCGATGGGTATGCTAATTAGCTTGACTGATTAACATATGGAAATCATTTTGCAGTGAATATGTATATCAAAACGTCTGTTATGTAGAAGCAAAGAGTAGAACAGTGGTTACCAAAGTCTGGGGTGTAGGGGCAGGAAGAGAAGACAGAGTTTGGTCAATGGGTACAAAATTAAAATTACCCCAAAGGAATAAATTCTGGTGTTCTAATGCACAGGAGGATGACTATGGTTAATGGTAAAGTATTGTATATTACAAAATAGCTAAAAGAGAGACTTTTGTTTATTCTCACCACAAAGAAATGATAAATGGATAAAGTAATAGATAACACTACCCTGATTTGATCAATATACAACATAGATATGTATCAAAACATCAAACTACATCCCATATATATGTTCAATTGCAATGTGTCAGTTAAAGATCATATTGTACACCTGGCATATATACCATTCTTATTTGTCAATTTCACCTCAATAAAACTTAAAAAAGAAGGAAAGATAATGTTGTGTTATTCTAATCCTGGAGTACCAACAAGTGAAATAAAACCCCCAAATTCATTGTAACAAAGTTTTCTCTAGGCTTCTAAGTGATACTGAGATTGTAATTTTAAAAACAGCTTTTACTGTTATTTAAAAGACAAAGATAAGAGATGTTGGTGAGGTTGCGGAGAAAAGGGGACGCTTATATGTTGTTGGTGGGAGCGTCAATTAGTCCAGCTACTGTGGAAAGCAGTCTGGAGAGTTCTCAAAGAACTTAACCACCATTCAACCCAGCCATCCTGTTACTGGGTATATACCCAAAGGAAAATAAGTTGTTCTACCAAAAAGAGATGCCCATCAACAGTGGTTGGAATAAAACAAATGTGGTACATATACACTATGGAAACCATACACACAGTCGTAACAAAGAATGAAATCATGTCCTTTGGAGGGTCATGGATGGAGCTGGAGGCCATTATCCTAAGCAAACTAATGCAAGAACAGAAAATCAAATACCCCATGTTCTCACTTGTAAGTAGGAGCTAAACACTGAGTACACATGGACATAAAGACGGGAATAACAGATACTGGGGACTGCTGGAAGAGTAAGACAAGGGGACAGGGTTGATAAACTACCTGTTGGGTATTCTACTCATTACCTGGGCGACAGGATCATTCATGCCCCAAACCTCAGCATCACAGAAATATTTATGTAACCAACCTGCACATGTACCCCTTGAATCTAAAAGTTGAAATTTCAACAATAAAAAACAAAGTAGCCTTTTATATGGTAGAATTATAAATAGCCTGATGTTTTATTTGTTTGTTTTTGCTATAATGATTATTTCAAACAGGTAACCAATGACCAGTCCAAGTCGGGAATATTTACAGTATAAATAATGAAATGCTTGCAAGTCTGGCCTCACATATCTGTAACTACAGCTAGTACAGCACATTGTTTCTATATGTCTTGAATTAGAAGAATTAATTCAAGTTTCTAATTCAAGACATATAGAAACAACGTACTGTAATAGCTGTAGTATATATTTTTTAATGCTTGAGGATATGATTTTATTTTTTCATTTTTATAAACTTACCAATCAAACAATTTTTACCTTAGTCAAGGTGTTTTAAGTATCTGTTTCTTGAGTCATGCTTACCAAGGACAGAGACTCAGGATTGGCTTTAGATAAAATTGTAAAAAGGCAGCATTTGGTTTTATGCCCCCCGTTTACCCAATCTGTTTAGTTTCCCACTTGTTGTCCAGGCTGGAGTGCAATGGCGCGATCTCGGTTCACCGCAACCTCTGCCTTCCAGATTCAAGTGATTTTCCTGCCTCAGCCTCCCCAGTAGATGGTATTACAGGCATGTGCCACTGTACAGGGCTAATTTTGTATTTTCAGTAGAGACAGGGTTTCTCCATGTTGGCCAGGCTGGTCTCGAACTCCTAACCTCAGGTAATCTGCCCACCTCAGCCTCCCAAAGTGCTGGGATTACAGGTGTGAGCCACCGCACCTGGCCAAACCCATGTAACTCTTCTAACAGGTTTTCCCCCTTGCTGTATCTTTATTTCAGTCTTTTGCCAGAAAGACTATTTTTTTTCTCCCTCTCATCTTTTCCTCTTTCTACAGCCTTTTTGTGTTTCATTATTAATCACATTTTCTTCTTCTTCTTCTTGCCTTTTTTTTTGAGATGGAAACTCACTCTGTCTCCCAAGTGGAGTGTGGCAGTGCAATCATGGGTCACTGCAGCCGCAACCTCCTGGGCTCAAGCCATCCTCCCACCTCAGCCTCCCAAGTAGCTGGGATTATAGGCTTGTGCCACTATACCAGGCTAATTTTCTATTTTTATTTTTTGTAGAGACGGGGATCTCACTATATTGCTCAGACTGGGCTCAAACTCCTGGACTCAAGCAATCCTCCTGCCTTGGCCTCTCAAAGAGCTGGGATTACAGGCATGAGTCCTCACAACTGGCCCACATTTTCCTTTATACTTAAACTTTTTTCTCTACTTTTTAATGTCAACTGAAAAGAATTATCTTTCAATTCCTCTTGCATAAGATGAAAAATGTAGCATTACCTTTTATTCTTTTCTCAGCTTGATCTAACCTGGAATTTTAGATCAGAATTACGATTGTGTGATTATTATTTAATTAGCTAATTATTTGTGTTTTAATATTATATAAAGCTTCTCTGTCAAGACCTTCTGATATTTTTATCATGTTGTAGGTGCATATTTATGCAAATTGGGTGCCTGTCTCATATTAAATTAGTTTCAATGCTCCTGTTCTTTGCTGTTTCTTTTGTTACTAACCCACACATTTTCCAGTTGTCTATTTTGATTTCTTGTTCAGTTACATGGCCCAACTGGTGGAGACCCAAGTTTATGTTCTATCATCTCTGTGCATGACATACAGGTATGTGGCATCACTCTCTTTTTCTCAGCACCTGGGGTGCCCTTTTCATCTAGAATCTGGTGTTTAGGAAAACATTCTTCCTTTCATCATGGCCCTGAGTCCATCAGAAACACTCTTCTGGAAGTCATAAACAAGAACTCTTCATTATGTTCTGTGTGGCTCAGGATTCTTTTCTTCCTTCATTTTTATCCTATGTTTTCTGCCTTAATCTCAAAAATTTCATTTTTTTGGTGTTAGATCTACTATGCATACATCATGATTTTTTTATTTGAATACTTGTGTCTTTAATCTCTTTATATACAACTCTGATTTTAGAACTTCATGGCTCCTTATTTTGGATTCATGTATGCAAGTTCTTTTAAGCCATATTGATAACATAGTCAAAGCCATTAAACTTTTTTCCTACTGTTTCTCGAGGTAAATCTGTTTCAGAGGGAAGCTCTTGCTTTAATTCTTCACAGCAGTTCTTACATTAGATTGAACCATACAAAGTTGCCAGAATCTCAACAAGTTTTTACTTACAAGTGTGGCAATTTTACAAGATTTAATCTAAAAGTAATGCTTTATCTTTCCTAAGATGTGTGACTTACTCATCCTTTTAGAAAAAGTCTCTGCTGCCCAGGTTGGCTTATAGGCAAATTGAAGTTAAGATGAGTTTGTGGGACTTGTTTGTGGTTTTGTTGTTAATTCTTCAAGTCCAGGTGCATAAAGAGAAGTGCTTTTCTTTTCCTTTTTGTAATTCTTTCCAAAAAAAAAAAAAAAGGATACATGTGCAGTACATGCAGGTTTGTAGCATAGGTACACATGAGCCATGGTGGTTTGCTGCACCTGTTGATCCGTCCTCTAAGTTCCCTCCTCTCACCCACCATCCCCCAACAGGCTCTGATGTATGTTGTTCCCCTCTCTGTGTCCATGTGTTCTCATTGTTCAACTCCCACTTTTGAGTGAGAACATACAGTATTTGGTTGTCTGTTCTTATGTTAGCTTGCTAAGGATGATGACTTCCAGCTTCATCCATGACCTTGCAAAAGACATGATCTCATTCCTCTTTATGGCTGGATAGTATTCCATGGTGCACGTGTACCACATTTTCTTTATCCAGTTTACCATTGTTGGGCATTTGGGTTGGTTCCAAGTCTTTGCTATTGTAAGTAGTGCTGCAATAAACCTATGTGTGCATGTGTCTTTATAGCAGAATGATTTATATTGCTTTGAGTTTTTTATATATAATGGAATATAAGTATTCCATTATATATAAAATAATAATGGAATTGCTAGGTCAAATGGTATTTCCAGTTCTAGATCCTTGAGGAATCGCCATTCTCTCTTTCACAGTGGTTGAACTAATTTACATTCCCACCAACAGTGTAAAAGCATTCCTATTTCTTGACAGCCTCACCAGCATCTATTGTTTCCTGACTTTTTAATAATTGCCATTCTGATTGTGTGAGATGGTATCTCACTGTAGTTTTGATTTGCCTTTCTCTAATGACCAGTGATGATGAGCTTTTTTTCATATACTTTTTGGCCACATAAATGCCTTCTTTTGAGAAGTGTCTGTTCATATCATTTGCCCACTTTTTGATGGGGCTCTTTTTTTCTTGTAAATTTGTTTGAGTTCCTTGCAAATTCTGGATATTAGACCTTTGTCAAATGGATAGATTGCAAAATTTTTCCCCATTCTCTAGGTTTCCTGTTCACTCTGATGATAGTTTCTTTTTGCTGTGCGGAAGCTCTTTAGTTTAATTAGATCCCATTTGTCAATTTTGGCTTTTGCTGCACTTGCTTTTGGCATTTTTGTCATGAAGTCTTTGCCCATGCTTATGCCCTGAATGGTATTGCCTAGATTTTCTTCTAGGGTTTTTATGATTTTGGGTTTGACATTTAAGTCTTTAATCCATCTTGAGTTAATTTTTGTATATGGTGTAAGGAAGGGGCCCAGTTTTAGTTTTCTGCATATAGCTAGCCAGTTTTCCCAGCATCATTGAATGACTAGGAGATCCTTTCCCCATTGCTTGTTTTTGTCCGGTTTGTTGAAGATCAGGTATTTGTAGATGTGTTATTTATGAGGCCTCTGTTTTAGTCCATTGCTGTATATGTCTGCCTTGGTACCAGTGCCAAGCATGTAGTATAGCCTTGTAGTATAGTTTGAAGTCAGGTAGCATGATGCCTCTGGCTTTGTTCTTTTTACTTAGGATTATCTTGGCTATGCAGGGTCTTTAATTGTATGTGAAATTTATTTTTTTTCTAATTCTGTGAATTTCACATGCAATTGTGGATGCTGGACAGTAGAATTGACTCCATGTCTCCTTGGGACTGTGGAGTTGGCATTTCTCTTTTCAGTAATCATGGCAGACAAAGTCAATAGTCAGCATGTTTTTCACTGCTACACATGATTGCCAAATTTGATAAATAAAAATACAAGATACCAAGTTAAACTTGAATAATCAACAAATAGGTTTTAGCATGTCCTGTGTAATTCTCGGGACATAACATGTACTTTAAAAAGTATGTGTTGTTTATCTGAAATTGAAATTTGTCTGGGCATTCTGTATTTTATCTGGCAACCCTACTGCTCAGCTCAGTCACAGTATTAAATTCTTCTCAACATAAGCATGCAGTCAGTATAAATCAACTGCTGTTGACATGTGAGTTGATGTCTATTTGACATTCCACATTCCATAATAGAGCTTAGCTGGTGGGGTCCAAATCTTACAACACAGGCCTTGCTTATCTCTAACTCTTGCTTGATTAGTTTTGGATGTTAGCCTGGGTCTGGCAGAATCTTCTCCCCTCCTCTCCAGGAGCACGGCTTTTGTACAGGAAGGGTGGTGTGAGTCACTCCAGAACTTTCACCAATCTGGGTTTATCTCACCACCTCTCTAATAAATTCTCCAAATGTAGTGCAAATTCAATAGTGCCCTTCCTACCTTCCAATAGCCATGTGGGTTTTCTCTTTCTTAGGAATTTGGGGGAAAAGAGCATTAGATGACTGTGTTGTAGTCATCTTGCCATCTAATCTGAAAAATCAAGGTAATTTTCTTGATCTGAAACAAAATAAATCTTTGCACATGGTCAAATGTACATGTTCCACCATGAACCCTAATACTCATATAAGCCCAACAGTGAAACTTATACATAGGTTGGTCAATATTTTTATGACTGAATTGTTCTGGGTTTAACAACACAAAGATTTTAGAAAGTGCCATTCTGAAAAAAATTGCCCCCTTCTATCTATTTTGAGTATGGGCAATATGCAGACACTAAGATTTGCAAACAAGAATCATGAAATAGAGCCTGTAGAGAAACTCAAATGGAACTTCGGAAATGTCACATTAAGGTAATTTCTTATATCAGTATACATTGACATCAAACTTCAAATAAGAATCAATTAAAAATAAAAATTAGATAATTTAGGTAGCACCTCAAAAACTGTCATATATGGTTTCATTCCTTCTCTTCCTTTATCTTTTCCTCTACATGGGTGATATATGACAAAAGAGGAGTATTCTGTAGCATTAAATCAGATCTCATACTCATTACTACGATTATATGCACATCAATAGTGCATGCCCTACTTTTGCTTAAATCATGGAGATTATGAGAAAAGCATTCCTTTGGAGAATTCAGTTTGTTTTCCAGCTTTTATAGATATTTCATGAGAGAAAAATTGGAGCTCTATCTGTATATTCAGGTTTCATGCTTTCATCTGTAAATTTCAGTAACTACTAACATCACCTGGTCAAACAGATCATGAAGCTATAATGTTATCTGAAATTTCAAATTCCATTCATTTTCAGTTCAAAAAGTATGTTGTTAATGATGCCCTACTGTTCCTGCAGTAAGAAGACTACTTTTCTTTTTTTTTTTTTGTATAGGAAATAGCTTTGATTATTTTAAGTTTTATATGTCCTGAATATTTAAAGTATAAATTCAAATATATAAAATGGTATAAAGAAAATATTTAAAAATTAACTTTAGTTACAACACTGTGAGATAAATAGCCTCATTGTGTTGATATATTCTTTACTTTTGTTCCTGGACAGAAATGTAAGTGGGAATATATTATATGGGCACAAAAATACCATTAAAAGAATTGACTTTTTTTAGGTGTAGTGAGCTTTAGCCCTTTATTTGCATTCTTTTTCATATTTAAAGCCACCTCATAAAGTAGATGCTATTATCATTTCCTATTTAGAGATTTAAAAAATTAAGGACAGAAAAGGTCAGCTTACTCAAAGTCATGTGCTAGCAAGTGAAGAAGCCAGAATTTGAAACAGATTGACTCCAGAGCTCATGATACACTAAATGCTGTTTAATGACATGTATTTTTTCACCTAATGATATACCATGATTACCTTGCTATATTGATATATATCAAAATACATACATCCTTTTTATGACTACATAGTATTCCATTAGGTGGTCATACCATAGTTTACATAAACAATCTCTTCGTAATGGGAAGTGCTTTTTTTTTGCCACTATAATAACACTTTGGGGGAAAAAAAAGACTCCTTGCAGTTATCTTCGCTATTTTTTTTACTACTTGTTTAGGATAAATTCCTAAAAGTGGGATTTGGGAGTTCAATTTAATTTTTTGATACACATTGCCAGAATACACTTCTTGATGTTAAACCAACCTATGCTCCTACAAACAGTACATGAGAATAACTTTTCCACACTCGCTCTCTTTAGAAAGATAATTCTTAAAGTTTCACATTCCAAGACACTTTGAAAGCAAAAAATCTCTTTCCCTAGTGAGTCATCACTGTAATTTCCATATAGCCAAACTTCTTTAAAGACTATGGTACCCTGTCTAGGCACCAATGCTTCTCTGTAAAACAGCTTCCCAGGGTCATTTTTTCCTATGGTAGCCAGCAGGCGGTGCTCACACACAGATTAGAAAGATGTCTGTGGTCACTTTGATTCTCTAATGCAAAAGGCTTCTTTCATATTACTTCAAACCTTAGACAACACAACGTGGCCTGTGAAAACCACCCGATTGCTCAAACCTTATATTATGGTTTATTCAATAATCTCTGAAATTCAGGTTCTTATTCTTATACCAATATCTTAGGAAGAGTCATGAGAGCAATGTCCAAATATTCTTGACTATGAGTGAGGTCCATGTATACATACTACCAATAGCTCCCTAGGATCCAGACAAGTTTTTAATATACTTAAAATACTTAAGTTTTTAAGTATTCAATTTCAAATATGTATCACAACCTTAACCACCAACTCCATATCTATACTCCTTGCCTGTAAGAAGTGGCATATGCCAAAACGCCACCTAATGATCTCTTTTCCGTATTTTATTTTTCTTTAACTATTACATATTTCTTATTTTAAAAGTAGATAATTTATTTGTTATTTATGCAGTCTATTTTTCTTTTCTGGTTTCATATATGGAGTAATCATACTGCCTTGTGCTTAACACAGAAAACTTTTGGATTCCTGTTATAGTTTGGTTGCTAATACCTTTAAAAGTAGAATTCAAATTAAAAATTGACTACGCAAAAATAGAAGTTTTGAGTATTTTAATTTTTAAATTCGGTCTGAACAACCAAAATACCAGGAAAAAAACTGAGAAAAATGTTTAAAACCAATATGACCCACAAAAAGTCATGTCCTTAAAAGATAAGGGAGCTCATATATCTATTAAAAATACAATACTGGATCAGGCCTGGTGGTTCATGCCTGTAATCCCAGCACTTTGGGAGGCAAAAATGGGAGGATCTCTTGAACCCAGAAGGTCAAGGCACAGTGTGTCATGATTGTGCCATTGCACTCCAGCTTGGGTGACAGAGCCAGACCCTGTCTCAAAATAAGTAAAATATTCTAATGGAAAAAAAAAAATGGACATGGTGCCTGAATAGAATTTACAGAAACATGGGTAACTATAAACATATTTTAAGAAAAAAATGTAATTTAACTATTTATAGAAGAAATTAAAATGACCTTTGTTCAAATTAGCAAAGACTAATTCAGTAATTAGCAATTATGCTTAGGGTATGGCAAAGATCAAAGTCGCACTTTACACATACTTAGTGAAAACAGATCATCATTCTAGGAATTTCTTAGCAAGGCGATTAAAAATTTTAATACTCTTTGACTAGCAATATGCCTTTGGAAATTATCGGAAATTTAGTCAAAGAATATATACGAAGGGCCGGGCGCGGTGGCTCAAGCCTGTAATCCCAGCACTTTGGGAGGCCGAGGCGGGTGGATCACGAGGTCAAGAGATCGAGACCATCCTGGTCAACATGGTGAAACCCCGTCTCTACTAAAAATACAAAAAATTAGCTGGGCATAGTGGTGCGTGCCTGTAATCCCAGCTACTCAGGAGGCTGAGGCAGGAGAATTGCCTGAACCCAGGAGGCAGAGGTTGCGGTGAGCCGAGATCGGGCCATTGCACTCCAGCCTGGGTAACAAGAGCGAAACTCCGTCTCAAAAAAAAAAAAAAAAAAAAAAAAGAATATATACGAAAAGTTTATTCTGGTATTCTTTATTCTAACAATAAATTATACACCATAAACTATCCAATAATGCAGCATAATCTTTAACGTACATATATATCAAAATGAAAATGTATCCTCTCTTTCATACTTGTTTTTCTCTGGGTATTGTGTCACAGTTTTTGTTTTTAATTTTACATGCTGTTTCTCATACTTTGTAAAAAAAAATTGTATTGCTTTTACAATCAGAAAAAAAACAGACTTCAGAAATCAACTTGAGTCATAATTACCATACAACAAAATGTATACATTCTAAGTATAGAATTCAGCGACTTTTGACAAACGATATCCCAATGTAACAATCGTGTGACATCCCCCATAATTGAGACATAGAATAATTGCAGTCAAATCTCACCACTTCAATTCCCATCAACACATGGGCAACATTCTGTCACTATAGACCAGTTTAGATTTTCCTAAAATTTAATGTACATGAAATTATACAATATATAATCGTTTTTTGCTTATCTTCTTTCCCTCAGCATAATGGTTTTGAGATTTAAACAGGATGATGCATAAGTTAATAGTTTGTTCCTTTTTATTGTTGAGAATTGTTGATTTTTAACATAAGTAACAATCTGTTTATCTAATTAACTGATGATGGACATTTGGGTTGTTTCCTGTATAAATAAAGCTTCTAATTACATTTGTGTAAAATTCTTCCTGTGAACTTATGCTTTAGTTTGTCTTAGGCATATACAGTGGACTAAAATTTCTGGGTACCACTGTAAGACAATATTTAAATTTATAACAAAGCATCAAATTGTGTTCCAATGGAATTATGCCAATCTACCTTACCAACAGCAATGCCTGAGAGATTTAGAAGTTCCACATTCTCATCAACACTTGGTATCATCAGTCTTTTTAATTTTAGCTACCCTAGTGGTGAGAAATGGGATCTTTTAATTTTTATTTCCCTGATGACTAATGATATTGAGCATCTTTTCATGTGCTTATTGACCATTTGTATATACTTTTTTTTGGCCCAAAGTCTGCCCAAATCTTTTCTCTGTGTGTACCTGGTATGTTCAAAAACTTATTATTAAGTTGTAAAAGTACAGCATAAGTTCTAAAGTCCTTTCTCAGATATGCATATTGTAAATTTTTCCTAGTCTATGACTTGACTTCTCATTTTCTTAACAGTATCTTTTGAAGAGCATTTTTAGGTTTTAATGTCATGTAATTTGTGAATTTTTTTCTTTTATAATTTATGTTTTTGGTGTCATATTTAAGAAATGTCTTTCTCCTACAATGAAAGAAAATATACTCCTATGTTTTTTAAAAAGATATCAGACTTTTAGCTTTTATGTTTATGTGAATGTCTATTTCTGTTTATTTTTATTTATGTTGTGAGGTAATTTGAAGATTCATTTTTTTCATGTGGCTATTCAACTGTTCTGGCACCATTTGTTGAAAAGACAAGTTTTTCACCAGTTAATTATCCTGAAATGGTTTGATAAAAAATCACCCACCCCTAAATGTAACAGTCCACTTCTTGACTGGCCATTTCATTGCATCGACCTATATGTCTATCCTTACACCAGGAATCATCGACTTTAATGAACTTCAATTTTGGACTATCATATTGGAAAAGTGTACACATTACTTACTCCAGATGAAACTATTAGAATCAAGCAGACAATATCATTGAGGGAAGAGACAGATTGTTGTAATGCACATTCATCCGTTGACTGTATGTATGGAGTAGTCCTCTCCTTATAGCAGTGAGCTCCCATCACTGGAAGTGTTCAAGCCAATCTCAATGATGTTCCATAAAAGAGTCATTGTCTCTGTTTGCAGAGGACATGTCTCAGCCCAAAATCTCCTTAAGCTGATAAGCAAATTCAGCAAAGTCTCAGGATACAAAATCAATGTGCAGAAATCACAAGCATGTCTATACACCAGTAATAGACAAACAGAGAGCCAAATCATGAGTGAACTTCCATTTACAATTGCTACAAAGAGAATAAAATACATGTCTTTTTACTCTAGGGATACAAGTTACAAGGGATGTAAAGGACCTCTTCAAGGAGAACTACACACTACTGCTCAGGAAATAAGAGGGGAAACAAACAAATGATAAAACATTCCATGCTCATGGATAGGAAGAATCAATATCATGAATATGGCTATACTGCTCAAAGTTATTTATAGATTCCATGCTACTCCCATCAAGTTACCATTTACTTTCTTTGCAGAATTACAAAAAAAAAAAAAAAAAAAAACTACTTTAAATTTAATATGGAAACACAAGGATCCTGTATGGCCAAGACAATTCTAAGTAAAAAGAGCAAAGTTGGAGGCATCACGCTACCTGACTTCAAACTATCCTACAAGGCTACAGTAACCAAAACAGCATGGTACTGATTCCAAAACAGATATAGACCGATGGAACAGAACAGAGGCATCATAATAACACCACACAATTACAACCATCTGATCTTTGACAAACCTGACAAAAACAAGCAATGGGAAAAGGATTCCCTACTTAATAAATGGTGTTGGGAAAACTGGCTAGCCATGTGCAGAAAACTAAAACTGGACCCCTTCCTTACACTTTATACAAAAATTAACTTAAGATGGATTAAAGATGTAAAAGTAAGACCTAAAACCATAAAAACCCTAGAAGAAAACCAAGGCAATAACATTCAGGACATAGGCATGGGCAAAGACTTCATGACTAAAACACCAAAAGCAATGGCAACAAAGGCCAAAATTGACAAATGGGATCTAATTAAACTAAAAAGCTTCTGCACAGAAAAAGAAACTATCATCAGAGTGAACAGGCAACGTACAGAATCGGAGAAAAATTTCGCAATCTATTCATCTGACAAATGGCTAATATCCAGAATCTGCAAGGAACTTAAACAAATTTACAAGAAAAAAAATCCCCATCAAAAAGTGAGCAAAAGATGTGAATGGACGTTTCTCAAAAGAAGACATTTATGCACCTAACAAACATGAAAAAAAGCTAATCATCACCGGTCATGAGAGAAATGCAAATCAAAACCACATTGAAATACCGTCTCATGCCAATTAGAACGGCAATCATTAAAAAGTCAGAAAACAACAGATGTTGGAGAGAATGTGGAGAAATAGGAATGGTTTTACACTGTTGGTGGGAGTGTAAATTAGTTCAACCATTGTGGAAGATGGTGTGGCAATTCCTCATGGATCTAGAACCAGAAATACCATTTGACCCACAATTCCATTATTTGAGTATATACTCAAAGCAATATAAATCATTCTACTACAAAAACACATGCACACATATGTTTATTGCAGCACTATTCATAATAGCAAAGACTTGAAACCAACCCAAATGCCCATCAATGATAGACTGGATAAAGAAAACCTAGGCAATACCATTCAGGACATATGTATGGGCAAAGACTTCACATACACCACAGAATACTATGCAGTCATAAAAAAGGATGAGTTCATGGCCTTTGCAGGGACATGGATCAAGCTGAAAACAATCATTCTCAGCAAACTAACACAGGAACAGAAAACCAAAACACCACATGTTCTCACTAACAAGTGGGAGGTTAACAATGAGAACAGATGGACACAGGGAGAGGAACATCACAAACCAGGGCCTGTCAGGGGGTGTGGACTAAGTGAGTCATAGCATTAGGAGAAATACCTATCGTAGATGATGGGTTGATGGGTGCAGCAACCCACCATGGCACGTACATATCTATGTAATAAACCTGCACATTCTGCACATGTTTCCTAGAATTAAAGTATCATTTTAAAAAAAGATTCCTGCAATGGGTAATTTATCTAGAGGGGCTGCAAAATCCCTTCTAGCTCTGCAAGTTCGTGATTCTGTAGAAAGCTTAGAAGAACTCAGTAGAACACTTGAAAATTTACATCACAAAAAATTTCACAGCTTCTTTAGCCAAAATAGCCTATGAATAGATCACGAATTCAAATACCAAAATAAAAGGAAAATCAAAGTTTATTTTTTTTTGTCATCTCTGTAAGTGAAAAAAAAAAGCAGTCTTCCAACTCCAGTGGCACTAAGTGCCTTGCTCCAGAATAATACAAATAAAAAGATAAAATAGCTTGAAGAAAACACATGCATGTTTTGTCCTGCAAACAAAATTAACTAGATCCCACAGGTCCAAGGCTGGAGGGAGATTAGGCCATGATATAGAAATCAGACTACAAATAGAAACTTTAAAATACAGAGAAACTATAGCATCACTGTATTTGTTACTTTCTAGCCTGATGCATATTAATTAGCATCAAATTCATGCATTATACACACACTCCTCACAGTGAAGCTCCTCATATCATGTTTTCTCACTGTATTTTGAAATACAATATCAATACAACACAAAATATTAAATAATAATTTATTATACCATGTTGTATGCATCAAGGAGCTTTATAAGTGATTATCAGAGTTTCTAATTGGCTTGAGAAGTTAAATTGATAGAATTCCTCCTAGTTCATATCTTACTTTATAACTAAGAACAATACAATTAATTGCACTATGACCCCAATTCTTTACCTCTCCTTGAATCCACACATTCTGTCAAGTGACTTTGGAGCTGCTCCTGTAAAGATAGAGTATTTTTCCATCCTATGTGCCTTGCTTTGACCTTTGGAATAAGGGGGCATGGCAGTGGACTGGTTCTATGCCTGGTACTGCAAGGGCTTTGCAAGTGGCTGCTTCCTGTCTCTTGTGTCGCTGTCATCACCATAAGAACATGCCCCCCAATATGGTTTAGCTTTGTGTCCACAGCAAATTTCATGTAGAATTGTGATTCCCTAGTGGTGGAGGTGGGGCCAGGTGGGAGGTGATCAGATCTTAGGGGTAGTTTCTGATTGTTTAACAGCATCCTCCAGTGCTATCTCCTACTATCTCACAAGATCTGTTTTCTTGAAAGTGTGGAGCACCTCTCACTTAGCTTTCTCTCTTTCTCCAGCTCCTGCCACATAAGGTGTCCTTGCTTCCCTTTTGCTTTCAGCCATGATTGTAAGTTTCCTGAGGCCTCCCAAGCCATGCTACCAGTAGACATGACAGCCTGCAGAACTGCCAGTCAGTTAAACCTCTTGTCTTTATAAATTACTCATCTCAGATAGTTCTTTATAGCAATACAATAATGGACTAATACACCCATGCTAGTCCCCTGAAAGATAAAGAGACCTATCTACCACACCTGAGTTGCCCTTTATCTCAGTCATCGCCAGCCTAGACCAACCAACTCCCAATGCATGAGTGAGCTCAGACAAGATGAGGGAGACTCCTGGTTAACCCTAAGGCTGACGCCATATTTCTACGAAATAACAGAGCTAGAATGGTTGTTTGTTGTGATGTGTCTGTTTGACAATAAGTAACTGATTCAATTTTCTTGTGAGCTTTCCTGAAGATGATGTAATATACCCATCACACTTTTTAAATACACTGAAAATACTCCCTGAACTACTTTTGTTTCCCTGCATATCATTAGAATCTTGGGCACCCTAGCTTGCAAACAGACTTCTTCTGTATGTGTGATCACAACCATTGTTACAAATAGACTGCACAATCTGTCACGTGTGTGTCTATAAAACACAAAACAGACGTGACTGCCTTCAAATGCTGTCAGGTTTATTTTTAGAGTCTCCAAAATCAATTTCTAAGTGAAATCCATTCATCCAATAAACCTGGATTCACTAACATAGATGTGTGTAGGTACATGTACATATGTGTGTGTACATGCTCTTGAAATATTTTTTAAAAGGAAAATGCATCAGTCTGCAAAGAAAATGGATCAATAAATTCTAAGAAATTAAATTTCACAGGCTATTTTCTCCAATCTTATACATTAACTTCAGAAATACGTAAAACAGTTAAACCAAAACATCAAATTACTTTAAAACTCTCTTTTAAAATATTTTTATGTCAAACAGAAAATAATTCTCAACAACTCTTAGTTAACTAGTCCTAATGGTATATTTCATAAATGAAGCATTTTTAGTCTGAAACCAGAAGCCACATCATACTTAATGAGGAAATACTTGTTCTGTCACACTTAGATCAGAAATAAGCAAAATGTATAATGATAGCACCGTTATTTATCAATATTATAGAAGTGAGAAATCATGTGGTAAACAAAAGAAGAAAGATATCAGACAAATATGTTTATCACTATTTGAAAATAATAAATTTTTCAATGTAAGGTATTCAAGAATATCAAGAAAATCATTCAAAGTTGTAAAAAGTTATGTAAGTTAGCTGATTAAAGCACAGACAAAAATCACTTGACATTGAACATCCAGCACAACATTCCTGTAATTAGGAATTGATTCAAATGATCTGGAAAAAACATACATTTTCCCAGCTGATACTTTGGTATTCAAAATATGAAGAAATAATATTTAGGAGATAAATATGTAAGGACTTGAAAATAAGGCAATACCGTTTTTATTGGGTGATAATTTGGGAGAATTGCTACTTAATATTTGAAGATATATAATATATATAAATTTATATATATAATACATATAATAAAAACATATATTTATTTTACATATTTATATATACCAGATTATAGATATTTATACAACTTAAAGCAACCATATTCCTATACATGTAATATAAAAAAGACTGTTTATCTGTTTATCAGAATGAATAATGAATGACTGACAGATGGACAGATATATAAATATGGATGTGAATATAGATTGTTTTAATAACTAGAATTAATTTTTTATAACAGGGAACCACTGTTGAGAGAATGTTGAAAATAAGTTTGGAGAAAACCTTGGAATAAATTAAGACTTGATTGAAGGCTGTTTTTTTATTTTTATTTTTATTTTTTTAGACAGTCTCACTCTGTCTCCCAGGCTGGAGTGCAGTGGTGCTATCACGGCTCAGTGCAGTCTCAACCTCCTCAGCTCAAGTGATCCTCCCACCTCAGCCTCCCAAGTAACTGGGAGTACAGGTGCATGTCACTACACCCTGCTAGGTTTTTTTTTTTTTTTTTTCCCAGTAGAGACAAGATCTCACTGTTTCCCAGGATGCTCTCAAATTGCTGAGTTCAAACGATCCCTCTGCTTTAACCTCCCAAAATGCTGGGATTACAGACGTGAGCCACTGTGCCCAGCCCGAAGGCTGGTCTTACTGTTGGTTAGTGCTAAGAAGACTAGCAGAATTTAGGCAGGGCACAGAACAAGCACTATGAAGTAAAAAGTTGGATTTTACATTGTAACTTAGTATTATGCATAATATGTCATGCATATCGTCAACTAATTGACAAAAACCAAAAAACTGTAAATATATAACAGTTATCAACATTACAATTTATACTGATTGCAAAGTAAGTTGTCTCAGTGATAATTGTACAAATCTTATATAACTATTTCAAATAGTTAGTGATACTAGAAAATACCACAATAAAACACTAAAGTGATTTTAAACATGCCTGTAGGTATGGCAAACACACTTGTACGCACTCTTTGTTTACTTTGCAGAGGAATGTTATTTTACTTGTGGTCTGTATTCTCTTCCCATAAGATTTATTCTTGGGTTGCATAAAAATGATTTCTCAGTGAAAAACAATTCTACTTTACACTATGAAATCAACAATGCTCTAGCAATATATACGAGGGAGGTAAGATTCGTGCGTCAAAACCACAGATGGATGGCTAGGAGTTCATCTTCTCTTCCTTCTTCAACCTACTGTCTGGTAGAGGTGTTAATGAACAGTGAAATGACCATATGCTTAGTGCAGTCAGAAATACAAAAAGAGAAAAGAAACCAAGATTGGCTCTTTCTAAAAACTCAGTTGTTTGCTAGACCCTAAAGGCAAGCAGGTAGAAAGTAAATAACAGAATCAATTATTAAATCACAAACAAAAATAGCATAAGTATATGAGAAGCAGATCAACCTCACCTATGACGAAAAATGAAAAATAAAGCAGGATATGTATAATATTTATTTCCACTAGATTGGAAAAATTGAAAAGAAAAAGAATGATAACATTCAATTATCAAAGAGTTATTGCTGATAACTTTTTTATTCAGTGTCAGCAATAGTGTGGGAAAATGAGAATTTTTTTTTTTGGTGGGGGACAGAGTTTCGCTCTTCTTGCCCAGTCTAGAGTTCAATGGCATGATTGGCTCACTGCAACCTCTGCCTCCCAAGTTCATGCAATTTTCCTGCCTCAGCCTCCCAAATATCTGGGATTAACAGGCACCTGCCACCATGCCCAGCTAATTTTTTGTATTTTTATTAGAGACGAGGTTTCACCATGTTGGCCAGGATAATCGCCAACTCCTGACCTCAAGTGATCCTCTTGCCTCAGTCTCCCAGAGTGTTGGGATTACAGGCGTGAACCACTGAACCCGGTGGAACATTCTCTTAACATTCTGGTAGGTCGGTTAATTGGCACAACCTTGTAGAAGATAGCTTCGTCTGCATGTAACAGAAATACCCAACTAATAACGAATTAAAGAAATGATGTGGGTTTTTTTTTTAAACACATAAAGTCTGGGAGGATGGAAGCTGTTGGCCTTGGATCAGCTTCCCAATTTGACAGCACTAACACCTTGGAGTTTAGGCTTTTTGTTTCCATGTTTATCATCCCATGCTGGAGCTATAGACTGCTACATCAAAATACTAAGCAGGAAGAAAAGGCCGGGAGACAACAGACCCTGGTTTCTGAGGTTCTGTCTTGTCATCTAGGAGAAAGGCCATTCAGTAGACTTCCCTGGGAGTCTCATTGAGTAGAACTGAGACTCCTGTTCACTTCCAGATTAAAAACAATTGAAGAACCGATAAAGATACACATGGCCTATCTTTTTGATGGAAAATAACTCTTGATTAGGATGTAAATTTGGGTTAGTCACAGATTTTAATGTGATATTTTGGTAGTATCTGCCAAAACTTAAATGTAAAAGTCTAACACAGCATAATATTTCCTCTAAGAATTTAGGCCATAAAATACTTCGGGAAATATCATGCAAAGATATTCCTGTCTATGTAAGTACTGATGAAAGTATTTCTATGTGTGCACATGTAAGTGCATTTGTATATCTTGGCACACTACTCTGGAAATACAGATATTCATACCAGTATTATTAATAAAAACTTAGAAGTAACTTTTAACTTAAATAACTATAGATACTTGCTGAAGTGAATAGTGCTAAGTATAGTAAATGTTAAATTAATATGTAGTGTTGTTTTGTTATTGGTGCAATTTTTTTTTGTTCTTATTTATTTTATCTCCCTCAATAGAAGAATTGTTCAATCAACTGTGAACACTGATACACTGAAACACGCTGCAGCAATCAAAAAGAACAACCTAGGTTTGCATTTGCTGACATTGAAAGATATTTTTCCAAAAAGAAATTGCAAGTTTCTTAATGGTATGTGTAGTATCATCTTAATTTTCTTTTAAAGATCAAGGAAAAATAAAGATGAGGAACATACTTGGAAAAGAGATTTTGCATTTCAATATTGCCACCTTTTTTAAACAAGTAAGAATTACTTTTTTGTTCTCTGATTGATTTTACATTTCCTGTTTGTTTTCCATAGCTTTACTATGAAAGGCCTAGGTATGATGTGCTTTGTGTTTCATCTACTCAGAGGTATTAGCACTTCTTGAATATATGTCTTGACGTCTTTCTTCAATTATGGAAAATTCTCAATGACTACCTCTTCAACTATCATCCCTGTCTCTTTCTTTCTCCTCTGTCACAGTGATTACACATGTTTTAGACCTTTTCACCATATCCCATATGTCTTACTCTTTTCTGTGTTTTCTATTCTTTTGGTTTTTTGTGCTTTGGTCTGGATATTTTCTTCTGACTAATCTTCAAGTTTACTAATTCCATCTGTAGCTATTTTTAATCTTTAAACCAACCATTGAGTTTGTAGTTTCAGATGTTGTATTTTCAGTCCTAGCATCTTCATTTGACTCTTTTTTAATAGTTTTCTTTCAGAATCCTCATTTATTAATTTTAATGCCTTGAACATATATTACATATTTTGAAGTCCCTGATAACCCTTTTATCTGTATCTGAATAACTATTTTCTGGCTTTTCTTATTTTTTACATGCCCGATTGTTTTTCATTGAGAGTTATATATTCTATATGAAAACCCGCAGAGGTATTTTGAGATTCTATTTAATATTATCTTTCTCCAGTGAAGTTTAATTTTGTTTCTCAATTCACTTTTCCAATGAGGAATTGGGATTATCTGAAACTGGGCTTGATTCTTTATAAGGAATTGTCTTTTTTTAGTCCCTTTTTCTTTTACCTTTGAGGGTCCCAAGCAAATAGCTGGGATGTTTGTGAGATCCTTGCCACATTGGTGGACCTTGAACTCCAATCTTTTCACCTTCATACCCATGACAGCCTTGTGAGTCTGTTGAAGAACCTTACTCAGCTTCTAAATTTTTCAGCATTGCTTTGGAAATTAGCAAATGCTTTGAAGGATCAGCTCTCTGGGCTTGGCTTGTTTTTATGGTCTTAGGCACACAAATCCTTACTCTCCAGCTTTCTTGTTTTTAGGTCAAGGATTCATGAAAAACAAACTAATATACCATCAACCAAGTATAAATCATAAGTGATAGGATTTTTAATTAAAAAAGAAACATAAAATTTTATTAGAGTCAATCATGTTTTGAGTTAATATCTGCAATTTATACCAAAACAAGAATGAGAAAAAAATTTTCAGGGAAATCTAGACTTAGAGATTATGTTCAAGGGATTGGCAACTCTATAAGATGTGAGGGGAGCTGTTAAGTGCATAAGATGATAAAATTAGAAATCTGGTTGTTGTCAGGCTAGTTTTTATTTTAATATTAATTCATCGGAGACTCAGAACTATTAAAAAGTATCAAAATGACAAAGCAGTAGGAAAGAGAATGAAATTTGTAGGTTAAAATGTCAACATGAAGCCAGATCATAATCTCTTTTTATTACCACTGTTAATACATGATATTGAATAAATTGCATTATTTTTTCTTAACAATATAGCTTAAAAATATCTATCAATGTTAGCAAATATAAGCAATCCTAAAAATTAAGGCAAAATAATGATCAACAGCAACCAAGCAAAGAAAAGGCAAATAAACTTCCCAAAAATCTGGCAACCAAGAAGCTGAAAATTCTTTTGTGACTTCACATCTCCTGATCTCACATACTAGTGAATAAAATGTTACCAAATCCTGAAATTCTCACTAATATTCACTTCCCAATTTAGGTAAGCCCAGACTCACAGTAAATAAGCAAGTGAAAAATATTCAAGGAAAAAAATCATAAATGAAACTATCTAAGATAACAGGATCTCTACAAAGACAAGGAAAATTATCATCACTTACTTGTTGGTGCTAAATGCTTACTGAAGTATCCCAGAGAACCTACAAAGATAACTGAGTACATCTCCCACATTGAAGGAGTAAACTCTGAAATAGGACACTTGAGACAATCTTAGAAGTGAGAAGAGAGTCACCGGGCGCGGTGGCTCAAGCCTGTAATCCCAGCACTCTGGGAGGCCAAGGCGGGTAGATCACCAGGTCGAGAGATCAAGACCATCTTGGTCAACATGGTGAAACCCTGTCTCTACTAAAAATACAAAAAATTAGCTGGGCATGGTGGCACGTGCCTGTAATCTCAGCTACTCAGGAGGCTGAGGCAGGAGAATTGCTTGAACCCAGGAGGCGGAGGTTGCAGTGAGCCGAGATTGCACTATTGCGCTCCAGCCTGGGTAATAAGAGTGAAACTCTGTCTCAAAAAAAAAAAAAAAAAAAGAAGTGAAAAGAGAGTCTTTGCCCTTTAATAAAGTCTGTAGTAGAAGTCTCTCCATCACTTCCAATGTTTGTCCCCCATCTAGTGTCCACAAACTTAGAAAAGCAAATCAAACCAAAATCCTACTACTCCAAAGTGCAAATCAAGGGGAAGACACATTCTTACATCACTGTCAGACAAATTGGAAGTATTATTAGTGAGTGTTAATTCATAGTGTATTAGAAAAATTCAGTTCTACACAGAATGACCCACCTTAACATGAACAACAGAAAAGAAAAGATACAACAATAAAAGAAGGCATAAACCAAAGAACAGACAAAAATTCCCAGTGGATGCCTCATGTCATAGAAAAGTTTCAGAAGAATATGAATTTAGTATGTTAAGTACTCAGAGTTAAAATAATAACACCATATAATTAGAGGAAATGTGAATGCCATTTCCAGCCTGTGTGAATTCACTCAGGGTCGTGGCAAAAATATTAAGGGAAAAATATTAGAGAAAGTTATAGAATACAGTCTTAAACCCTTTTGGAAGGCCTAAGGGTTTTTTTCTATAGTTCTTGGCTGAAGGCAGTCAGAGTCTCTTTGCAGGAACCAGAGAGATTAGGGCACAAATACAAAGGAATGTGAGTAAATTAGCTAGCTAGCTTGTTTACTCATGTGACCTTGAAACTAACATTTGAGCTGGATGGCCCTCTTGGGGGAAGGTCAACCAGGGAGATCACCCTCTAATGGTGTTTGCTTTGGGCATCAAAATCTGGCCTTTAATCTTTCTCTACAAGTGTGTTGACTTAAAGCCTCTGTTATTAAATCTATACTGAATAAATGTAGAGAGGGCAAACTAGTCAGTGTTCTATAGCTGCAATCTGTCTCTGTGAGCGGCTCATGATCCCTTGGCCAACTCAATCACTGGAAATTTGTGTCTGAGAGCATTTATTCATTCTTCATGAATGGGATTTGTGGAACAGACTCTGGTGATGGACCCTGTCACCAGCTAATAAAACAAACTAAGAGCCAAAAAGTTCACCCTTAACTTAACTTAATAAATAAGTTAGAAATCTTAAGGAATAGATTAAGCATGACTGCAGATTAAATTATTGACAAAGGGGAAAGCCTTTGTACATAATCAATGCTAAGGAAACAGGCAAACAGATAAGGCAATTAGAAAAATGATAAGATATAAGATAGGCAAACACAATCCATCGTCAAGATAGTTCCTATCCCTAGGTAGAAAACAATAAAATAAAACAAAAATATATTCAAAGGTATTATAGGTTAGAATCATGCTCTGAATAATGTAATTTTTAATCCTATTGTCCCACTATAATCACAGAATCATAACAACTATTATTATTATTCAGTAATAATAATACTATGCCAGAGAAATCAAAGATGAGAAAACTGAAACAAAATTTCAGAAGCTGAAAAGCAAATGGATCAATGGTAACTAATTTTGCAAGTACCAGAAATACAGACCTCAAGGCTGCAGTGGGGAGAGTTGAATTTCAACACGGTTTACCTCACAGAATTCCCACAAGGTACATGAACTGGCAGCCTCACAGCCCTCTAGAATTGCAGGCAAAACATAAGAGATGCCAAAATCAAGAGGGCGACTGACAGAGTTATTTGCAAAGAAGATATACAAATGGTCAACAATCACAAGAAAAGAGACTCAACATTAGCAGCTGTCAGGGAAATGCAAATCAAAACCGCAATTAGATACCACTTCACACCACTTAGATGTATATAGTCAAAAAGACAGACAATACCAGGCATTCAAGAGGATATAAAGAAATTGGAACCCTTATACATTGTTGACGGTAATGTAAAATAGTACAGCTGCTTTGGAAAACAGTCTGGCAGTTCATCAAAAGTTAAACATAGTCATCTTGTGACCCAGCAATTCTACTCCTAGGTATACACCCAATAAAATTGAAAGTATATGTCCACATAAAACTTGTATACAAATAATACATTATTTACAACACTAAAAATGCGGAAACCCAATGTCCATCAACTGATAAATGGATAAGCAAAATATGTTAAGGGCAATAAAAAGGAATAAAGCATCGGTACATGCTATAACATGGATAAATCTTGAAGGTGTCATGCTTGTGAATGAAGCCAGTCACAAAAGGTTACATATTGTATGATCCCATTTATATAAAGTGGCCAGGAGAGACAAATCCATAGGAGCAGAAAGTAAATTAGTGGGATTTTAGGGTTGGAGGTGGTGGGGGTTGGGGTTGGGAAAATAAGAACATAGTGCTAATAGGTATGAGTTTTCTTTTTGTGGTCACAAAAATATTCCAAATTTCATAGTGGCGACAGTTTCACAACTGTTTGAATGTACTGAAAATTATTTCATTGTACTTTAAGTAAGTTGTATAGCATGTGAATTATATTTCATTTAAGTTGTTCGTTTTTAAAAAATGACTTGAGTTTCCAGCATGACAGATGATTTCCCCATTTCAAAATACCAAAGGCAAAGACAAGATTTTGTAGACTTCCAAAAGGAGAAAATTAGGTTCAACACCTGTTTTGAATCAGAAATCTGAATGGCATCAGAATTCCCAACAGCAATTATAAGCATGAAGAAAATACTGCAATTTCCTCAATAACCTGAAGAAAAATATCCTTAATCTAGAGTTCTATTATTAGCCAAACTGTAAATCCAGTATGAGAGTAAGATGAAGACATTTCAGGCATGTTTAATGTCTCAAAAAATTAACTTTCTGCACCCTTCGACAAGAAGCTGCTGTAGGATGTGCTCCTTGAAATGAGTGCATAAACTAAGAAAGAGGAAGACACAGGGATATGGAAAATAGATCATCTAATGCAGGAGAGAGACAAAGAGAATTCCCAGGGAATTCCAAGGAAGAGGGAAAATCTCAGAATGATATTATGCTCTAGATTAGAAAGCAACAGTCTAGTCCAAAGTAGTATGTCTCAAAAAACAAATACAAAGAAAGTTTTCTTCACCAAGAGCTCTACAACCATCAACCCAGAATGCCTGGGTGAGCCCGCTCTGCTTCTGTGCCTCGGATTGTTTCCCCACATGCTGCATAAATTCCTGCTCTCTCCTCCATGCTCAATGCTGGGTCATGTTTTGACACATCTCAAGACATTCAAACCACAAAAGGGAACTTCATTCACCTTTACCTGGGAGCTAAAAGTAGGCCATGATGAGATGTTTTCATCAGAGTATCCGTGGTTGTGCTGTGTAACAAATTAACTCCAAACCTCATTGACGTTTCACACTTATATCCCACATCCAGAGTCTCTGAGGCACCCAGGCTGATGAGCATGCTAATATTAATTCTCCTTCTCCTTCTCTTTCTTCTTCTTTGCAACATGGCAAAGCAACGGGTTCTTGCTCTGTCGCCCAGGTTGGAGTGCATGGCTGGCTAATTTATTGTATCTTTTTGTAGAGACAGGGTCTTGCCATGTTGCCCAGGCTGGTCTCAAACTCCTGAACTCAAGCAATCTGCCAGCCTCAGCCTCTCAAAGTGCTGGGAATACAGAAGTCAGCTACCACACCAGGCCAAAATTGCTTATTCTTGATGTATTATTTCCACAATTGCTGTGGCAGTTTAGGAGAGTTAGCTGGCAGGCTGGTCATGGTGCCTCAGGCCTGTAATCCCAGCACTTTGGAGGCTGAGGCAGGTGGATTGCCTGTGATGAGGACTGCAAGACCAACCTGGGCAACATGGCAAAGCAACATGGCAAAACACCATCTCTATTAAAAATAATAATATGAAAAATAGCTGGGCATGATGGTGTAGCTGCAGTTCCAGCTACTTGTAGTGGGGCTGAGGTGGGAGGATTGCTTGAGCCCAGAAGGTTGAGGTTGCAGTGAGCCATGATCACGCAACTGCACTCCAACCTGGGAGACAGAGCAAGACCTTGTCCCCCCACAAAGACAGAGAGAGAGAGAGAGAGAGAGAGAGAGAGAGAGAGAGAGAGAGAGAGTTAGACTAGCCTAGCAGCAGCTTGTGATCTCTTACTCAGAAGTGACAATCCATCTCTTGCACTCCCAGCACATCAGCAAGAACCAGAAACATGGCCCCAACTAACTGCAAGGGCTCTAGGAAATGTGGCAGACCACATGAACAGATGGTGAGCAATCTATATCTTGGCTGCAGAAACTGAGAAGCAGAAAATACCGAGCAGTCCAATCTCTCATATTTTTGTCAGATACCCAGAATGTGGCCCACAGTTCATCTCTGCCAGACGCCCCACCTTGGCAAGCCCTGTGTTTCTCAGGACTCAGTCATGATCTCGCCCACTTACTTCCTCAGAGGAGGCTGCTGTTAATTCCAAGGGAAGCTGAAGCCAGAATATGACCCAGAGAATCTTCAGCTTATGTTTCCTTCATGCAATGTGGCTTGCCCTTTCCTAATATAACTGGGTTTGTACTTGCTACTTAGATTTTTTTAAACTAAGGGCAGATAGATAGGAGACAGAGAAAAAAAAAGGAGAGAGAGAAACTGGAAATTCATACGTGGATTTTAAAAATCTGTTTTTAAAGACAAAGAAAGGCTAACACAAAAGTCAGAGCAGTTGTTACCTCTGGTGGAGAGGGGAAATGATACAAACGGGAAAAGTACTGGTAATAGATTCTTTTTCCTAACCTGGGTGGTAGGAAATGGATTAGCGGTGTTTGTTCTACTATCATTCTGAAATCTATCTGTCTGTGATCTATACCTATCTACTTACCTTTCTCTCTACCTACCTACCTGTCTATCCACTTATCTATCATCTATCTATCTACCTACCTCTCAATCATTTGTCTATCTACTTATTTACCTACCTATCATCTATCTACTTATGATCTGCCTTTCTATTTGTCTACCTACCTACCTATTATCTACCTATCTACCTATCATCTAGCTAGCTAGCTACCTACCTATCCACCAATTTATCTAATCTACATGTGTTTTTTATGCAGTTTCCTGTTGTGCTTTTTACTAACCTTGCCCCTAAAATGGCCTGGCCCTGGGTCAGCTCCTGAGAGGTAATCTTTAATCCCTTAAAACATACTCTAATCCTGCCTGGTTAAGAGTATGTTTCTTTTCCCACACCTAGGGCCACACCAGGCAGTCCATGGTAACAATGTGATTTATGGTGGGAGCCCAGGGCTAGAGATGGCAGTTTGACCTCTGGAGGAGCCGGAGCAGAAGGTCAGCCATGTGGACAGTTGGCCGTGCCTGTGTATGTGTCTGGACACAAGCACATAAATCCTGGGCAGCAGAGCCTGGTTCAACTGCCTGTTTAGCAATACCCATGCACGTTGATACAAGTTATTGTTGGGATGGGTAAGCCCTGTCTGCACAGCTCCCATGGAGGAAGACAACTGGAAGCTCACCCCTGATGTTTGGAATGCTACCTCACATGCCCCTTTCTTTTGCTGAATTTAGTCTGTATCCTTTTGCCATAATAAACTGTAATTGTGAGTTTAACAGCTTTATTGAGTTCTGTGAGTCCTTCCAGTGAATCACTGAACCTGAGGGTGGCCTTTGGAGACCCCCAAATGGCAGCTGTATATATCTTTCATAATTAATTTTTGAAAAGATCCAACAGAAGAAAATGTAGCTAAATATAGGTAGCACTAAATCTACAGAACACAAGGACATTTTGTATTCTGTGGAAGATTTCTTTTAATAGAATATCTACATGAAGACGTGTCACAAAGAGGTTACTGAGCATTAAATGTAATGAGAGAAAAGAAATCTTTACTTATCCAAGGGATATGCAGTTCACTTACAAAAAGGAAAAATAACTGCCATGAAATTCCAGGAAATAACACAAAAACATTTATAAACAATCTGTGGAAAAGTATTACTGAAGAATATTATACTCAGCTTAAATTATTGCTCAAGTACTAAACTAACGAACATTGTTGGTCAGCAAACAATCAGAGGAGAGTGTACTCATGAGCCTTTGATGAATGCAGTGACTCCAAAGTGAAATCCATGTGAAATCAATCAAAAGATGAATCAAAATAAAGGTCTCAGAAAGATGGACACTGAACTCCAGCAGTGAATACTGAGTATTGCATTCATTTAAATGTAAAATCATGATGAAACGACTATCAGAATTATAGGCAGAGAGCAGAATGCAGATGTTAATATTCTTAGTTAAGTAAAAATAATAAAATAGAAGTCAGGATGTGGTTGGGAAGGAAGTAGGAGGGAGGGACAGAAAGCATGATAAATTTCTCCACCTTTCATAGCAGAAAACCAAATAAAACTAAATTTTTTTCAGAAATGGACTCAACTCAAAAACATGATTCCTACCTTTGTTGTTTTCATAATTCATTTTCTTTAAAATGAATCTATATAATTGAACTAATATAAAAATAAATAGCATTCATGAATCATTATATTCCAGATGCTATTCTCAATGTTCTACATTACATCTTTGCACTCCTTACAACATCCCATGATTTAGGTGCATTAAATCCCGTTTTACAGATCAGAATTCCAAAGCACAGAAATGTAAAGTAATTTGCTCAAGTTCTCACAGAAAGTTTAAGTGATGGATCCTGGAGGCAGTACTTTTTCTTGTACAGAAACAATTCTACAAAATTTGACTTTATTTCCCCCCATTATGTTCAATTATAATTAAATTGGAACATTTTACTTAATGCATATGGCCAAATTTTGTTTTCATAAAAATGATTTCTTTTATCTAGTTACTTTTCTAACTGTATATATGCATAGGAAAATGTCGGGAATGTGGCTCAGCTAACATTAAAATGTACTTCTGAGTGTTAAAATTGGGGTGACGTTTTTCTCTCTGCTCTGCAATTATCTATGCTGCTTTAACTTTTATAATTGTATAGTATATAAAATTAATAAAATATTAAAGGCATATCTTCAAATTTTTAGGAATAAAAAGTGGTGCTCTTGCACCAATGCCATGAAATTTTAAGCAGTTATTTAAAGTAATATCGTTGGTAAGATTTATTGATGGGTACACTTATTTTTGTAAGAACAGCCACTATGATACAATATAAGTAGTGCATTTTAATTATGTAAAATTAAATATGTTTTATGTGTGTGTATGTTTAGAGACAGGCAGATATTGAAGTATGCTTTCTATAAACATTGGCAGTGGTTATATCGGCATGCTGGGATTTTAGATAATTTTTACTCTAAGGCTTTTAGTGCTGATGCAATTATTAACAATAAGCCCTTTATTAACTTAATTAGAATTGTTATATTCAGTTGGGGAATAGTAAAAGTAAAAGATGCATGTTTACTTGTCCCTCGGAGAGACACCCTGATTACTCCACTCGTGATGTTAGGCAGATGCGTGGGTGTTTGGGTTTTTTCCACTATATTTTTTTCTTTGCTGATGATTGCTAAAACCTGGCTTTGATTACTCACTTTGAGATTTAAGACAGCAGGAGCCTTACAGCATTGAGTCATTTTGCCTGAGAGGGAAAAATAATGCTCTAGGGCAAGTTAAACCACAAGAAAGGAATTGATTATATTTTGACCTGTTGTTGCTCAATTAGATGAATTTGACCAGCTGTGGCAAGATTGTCTTCACGGGCTAGTCTGTTTAGGGAACACGTCATTCTTGATCTTTCTCTAAAGATCTTGCTACTCAAAGTGGATTTGGAGAACAGCAGCGTCAGTCTCACCAGAAAGCTTATTAGAAATGTAGAAGCTTGAATCCCACATCAGCCTTACTTTCCTCAGCATCCTAGGTGATTCTCAGGTGCATGAAAGCATGAGAATCACTGACTTGAGAACATCATAAGCCTATTTCTCTATGCTCTGCTGGTTAGTCAAATGGGAACCGCATCAAGATTAGAGAATCACGCATGTTCCATGGAAAAGACCCCAGCTGCCACAGAGGAGTGCCCTGGGCTGAGAAGTAAAGAGACTCAAAGGAAGAACTCACCCACGCTCTTCGCCACAAACCATACTATGGACAAATAAATGCTCCAGAACCTACAACACCAAAATTCAGAGATGGAAACTGACTTCTCTAAAGTCACATCTAAAGGCAGTAACATTTACACACCAAATTTGGAAACCAAACACCATGTGATTTAAATGTTCTGTATTGCCGCTTCAGGGTACTGATTTCCAACCTCATTTTCAAACCGACTTTTATCCGAAATGTTTCGTGTGCTTTAGACTTAGAGTAATTTAGCTGGGTTGAAATTTCTTTGGTTCACAATAATAAGCTGTCCTTTTTTTTTTTTTTTTTTTTTTTTTGCAGTGGTTTAGGAACGAATTTTAAAATGGCCTGCCATGAGTATGTGAAGAAAAGGCCTCAATGTTCTTTTATTTTATTCTTAAATGCTTATTTAATAAATAACAAAGATGAAATAAATAAAATGTATTTGAATTAGGGTGGACAGAAAATAAGCGTATTATTATTTAAATATCACTATTGTAAAGAATGTTTTGACATGCTTTGTTAGAACAAGAATTTAAATGTCCTTAATGAGAAAGGTGGAACTATAGCACACTGAGCCAATTACGTAATTACACCAAATTTTCCAGGAAATAAAGCTCATAATGTTTATTTAGAAAAACATGTGATTGCCAAGGCTGCACCTTCAATGTGCCATTAATAATTCAATTTGCCTAATCGCTACTTCTGAGGAAAATATTTTACTTTGGTAGAAGCTTTAACTTCTTCTTTTTCTCACCTACAACATGCTGGAGATGAGTCCAAGTTTGGTATCTCCATTTTACAGATGAAGAACTGAGCCCTGCAGATCAACTCTCACTCAAAGTGGTGCTGTATTTGAGGACTGATGATTCTTCATGAACTGTGGGCTCTGATTTGTTTGACCAGAAAGCAAAATACCCATTAGATAGATTACTTAAAAAATTAAAAGGATTATGTAAATTTCCAACTATTTCAAAATCATATAAGCATTCGGGAGGTTATTAGTAGTGTTTAAATTTGAGTTTTAGATCTACGGTGGATGACAATCTAAACTCTTTGTCTTTGAGAGGAAGGGATGGGGATTGGCTGAGAAAGGCATGAGGGGGGCTTGTACAAGAATAGTAATTTCTACATGGTTAGGGGGTGGATACCTAGGTAATAAAGTGAGTATAGGAAAATGTTAGTGGTAGAATCTTGGTGTGTATTCAGTGTTTGCTCTAAAATTCTTTCAACTTTTCTGTATGTTATAATATCGAATATGCTATACTAAATAATAATGTTGTAAAAAAATACATTCTTTGAGATGTTTTTACCCAGCATATTAGAAAACCCTTAACTAAGCACATAAATCATCTGTATCTGCCTAATAAACACAATGTGAATGCATGCACATAAAAATTATACTCAGGAGAAGCACTTAGAACCTCATTGTATTTTTCTTAGAAAATTTTTTTATTTATCCAAATGGTACTCTAATTTTACTAAAATGAAAACTGAGAGTATTTGCTCTTTTGTTTGGATATTCGAGAAGCATATTTCTGTTCAGAGCAACGGATAGTTAATGAATTTCCTTACCATCCTTAATATCATAATTAAATACACGTTTCTAAATAATTTTATTTTCAAAAAATTATAGATATTTATTCTTTCGTTTTCTTTTCAAAAGATCTCACTATTCTTATGACAATCTTAAAGCAAGGCAAACACATTTCTTTTTTTTTCTTTTTTTTTTTTTTCTTTTTTTTTTGAGACACTCTAGCTCTGTCACCCAGGCTGAAGTGCAATGGCACAATCTTGGCTCACTGCAACCTCTGCCTCCCTGGCTCCAGAGATTTTCCTGCCTCAGTCTCCAGAATGGCTAGGATTACAGGCACCCACCACCATGCCAAGCTAATTTTCTGTATTTTTAGTAGTGATGGGGTTTTATCATGTTGCCCTGACTGGTCTCAAACTCCTGACTTCAGGCAATCTGCCCAACTTGGCCTTTCAAAGTGCTGGGATTACAGGCACCCACCATTATGCTAGACTAGTTTTTGTATTTTTGTAGCGACAGGGTTTCACCATGTTGACCAGGATGGTCTTGAACTCCTGACCTCAGGTGATCTGCCTGCCTTGGCCTCCTGAAGTGATGGGATTACAGGCGTGAGCTACCACACCTGAGCAACATTTCCTTTTATAGTAATGTAGCAGAATCTTGCCATCTAGCTTGCTTACATTGCTTTTTTTTCTGGTGCAGTGGAAAACAAGTGCTTCCTCTTTCAAGAGCTCCAGTAACTGACAGCTGTCTTGGATTTCTCCATTCCACTTGTCTGTTGATTTCAGAGCTCAAGGAGAGAATGTAAACACACAAAAAAAAACAGCCTTAAATAAGCCAAGAGTAATTCTCAAAGAAGACCATTTGGGACAACCTTTTTAAAACAATAGGTAACGGGCCGGGCACAGTGGCTTGTGCCTGTAATCTCAACACTTTGGGAGTTCAAGACCAGCTTGGCCAACATAGTGAAACCCCTCTCCACTAAAAATACAAAAATTAGCCAGGCATGATGATGTGCACCTGTAGTCCCAGCAACTCGGGAGGCTGAGGCAGGAGAATTGCTTGAACCCAGGAGGTGAAGATTGCAGTTAGCCAAGATGGCACCACTGCATTCCAGCCTGGAAGACAGAGCAAGACTCCATCTCAAAAACAAAAAACAAAAAACAGAAAACAAAAAAACGGAATAGGCAATAATCTTTTTCAAATTACCTTATTACCTTGGTAATGCAACAGTTTCATTTTTCTAAAAGTGGATTGAGGAAAGACATATGTTTTCTCTCTTTGACTGGCATGAACACACATATACAAGCTTCATTAAGGCATATAGACCTGTACTTCATTCTTCCTGAAACTCTGGGCTGCCAGAAAATTTGCCTTTGTTGTGTTTTTCCTGCTACAGATGATGTGAGGTTGGCTTGCTTGTGTGCTAGAGATATTAAAGCTCACTAGCAATACTTTATTAACATTTATGTTCCACTTGAGGATTTTTCTGACGTTTTAAAGGCTTCACCAGGTTATCTGCCTTCATGTCACTTCATGGTGGGATCTAACCCCTGTTTTAAGGACCCCTTTATATATCAATTCTCTTCAGATGGTTTTATTGAAGTTTTAAGCAACCCAACCTTATTTGTGAGATCCTTTACTCAACCACTGAATAGCAACTGTGGTTGCATGCATTGTGACAGAGCTGATTTTTCCTGGGGGGATGTCCAGGATATTGGCATCTTTAAATCATACAAATATTAAAGGCAAGAGCTAATAAAAGCTGCTGGCTCCTTCCCATGTGCCCAAAGATGTAGATGCCACAGGACAGCAGAAGCTGATAGATCCTAGCACCTAACAAAGAACCAATGGAAATCCCCACAGAGAGAGAAGTTGTTGAGTCTTTGTTGTGGTGCATGTGTTGGAGATGGCAGTGAGGACTCAGGAGAGGAAGGAGAATGAGAGCGAGGTGAGTAGCATATGTTAGCCATGTTCTTTTCTCTCCTTTTTTGCGGGGGGATGCAGCTGTATCACTCCAGTTCCTCCCTCCATCTTCACAAGGCCTCATTCCCCCTGTGTTTATGGGCCTCCAAATCTCCCCTGCCTGATAAGGACAATAGGCACTGGATTTATCACCCACCCTAATCCAGCGAGACTTCTTAACTTGAATGCATTTGCAAAAACCTGGTTTCCAATGAAGGTCATATTCACAGGTAGTGGGGTTTAGGACTTCACCATATGCAACCTACGATAGTGATGTACGCTAAAATGTTTTTTTTTAAAATATAGTGGAAGTATACGTCTAAAAGAATGGAGACCTCTACTGTGAATCTCTAGAATGAATACAATAGCAGACACAAGTGTACATCAGATATGGTGTTAATGTGCCAGCAGCCCATGAGAGATATCACAGGTTTATTAACTACCACAATATACTCTGAAGAGAAATGTCCCAAGAGGAGTTTTGACAATGGTGTAAAGCAGATCAAAGCAAAGCAAAGGGTTTCATAACCAAGTGTGAGGATCGCGAAAGGTTTAGCTAAGGTGTTGATGTCTGTATTGAGCACTAAGTATGGCTTTTTTTTTTTTTTAAGACAGGACTCTTGCTCTGACACCCAGGCTGGAGTACAGTGGCATGATTTCAGCTTGCTGCAACCTCTGCCTCCCAGGTTCAAGCAATTCTCCTGCCTCAGCTTCTCAAGTAGCTGGGATTAGAGGCGTGCACCACCATGTCCAGCTAATTTTCTTGTATTTTTAGTAGAGACAGGGGTTTCACCATATTGGCTAGGCTGGTCTCAAACTCCAGACCTTGTGAACCACCTGCCTTGGCCTCCTAAAGTGCTGGGATTACAGGCATGAGCCACTGCAATTGGCCTGAGTTTTATCAGGAGAAATGAATAATCTATAAAGCTCATTCTCAGCACAGATACTGTGCCCAGGGGAAGGGCAGGAATACTGAATACATTTTGCTTTAGTAGAGTAATGGGTTGAAAAATAAGATTGAGATCATGTTGCAGAATCCCTTTGGAAACAAAGGAAGATCTTTTTCCTTCTTCTGTACTTGGTGGCAATTGAGAGGACTGAATGGGTTTGAGGAGAATATTATTCTAGCAGCAGTGTGCGTACAATGGCTGGGAAGATGAGTAGACAAGAGGTGCAGTAGAAGCCTGTTTTAATATGTGAGCCAAGGAAAACTAAGAGCTAAAGCAACACAACGTGTGTGGGAATAGAAAGCAGGGATATTATGAAAGTAGAATAAAATAACCTGGCATGGGATTGCCTGGAGGGACAAGTTGGAAGAATTCAGAGGGCAGTTAGGTCTTGAGACTGGGCAATCAAGGGACCAATGAAATCAGCCAGGAAAGTAGAGGCCTCAAGAGGAAAATGGAAGCTGTTCTGGTGGGAGTTTGAGGTTGGGATTTCAGCATACTGAGATTTAAGAACACCAAATGAGGAGGTCAGACAAACGGGTAGAGAAGGTGTGGAGTGCACCTGTGACTCCAGGGTCAGGAGTCATTGGGCCAGACAGAGGTGACATTGGAGGCTCTGGGGATTTATTTGCCTTTAAGGAAAAAAGAAAAGAAAAAGATGAGGTGGTACGGTGCCAGGAGTCTTTGTTTATTAATAACTAGTTCCTCTTTGACCATATACTTATTTTTTTATTCTTTGACTATTAGTTTAGCTCATTTCAAGCTCATTGAAGTGGATGTCCACAGAGAATTCTGGAGTAGGTCTGAATTTGAATAAATCTTTTGAGGGAACATACACACGTGCGCGCGCACGCACACACACACACACACACACACACACACACACACACACACATTCTAGGCTGGGATACATGGGGAACCTGAGCTTGAAGGATCCTCCAGTTTAGTGAAGGAGTTTTCAATCCCGTAGGGGACAAAGGGTAAAAGCAAAATTGAAGGTGTGTGAGGGATGAATGAGCAGCAAGGCCTTTCTATTTAGACAACTGGAAATTTTTCTTTTAATGAGCTTGGTGGTGATGCCCAGTGGGGAAATGTAGTAGCTTACAGGTTTAGCAGGAGCAGACACAAATCTATTGTTTTTGATGATGGAGAGGATGCAGGCATGATTATTCAGAGGAAAGGCGCCCATAAGAAGCCAAGGCAGGTCAGGTGAGAGAGAGGATGATGGAAAGCTCAGCCCAAGAACAGGCGCAAGTGATGGGGCCGGAGCACCGGTCCCAGGCTGTCCTTCACTCTTCTTCCTGGAGAGGAGAAGAAAACAGGAAGTTAACTTGAGGATGGAGAAATAAAATTGAAACAGCAGACATTAGGTAGTATGTTAGTTAATACAACTGGACTTCAAAGATAAATCATTGAACTTGCAAGTAAAAATATCAAGGGAAAAAGATCCAGACTGGCCCCAGACTCTGCATAATGTTAGAACCAGGTGGAGTTCTGCAGAACAGAGGCCTCAGAGGAAATACAACATACCCACAACCATCTGATCTTCGACAAACCTGACAAAAACAAGCAATGGGGAAAGGACTCCCTGTTTAATAAATGATGTTGGGAAAACTGGCTAGCCATGTGCAAAAAGCAGAAACAGGACCCCTTCCTGACACCTTACACCAAAATTAACTCCAGATGGATTAAAGACTTAAACATCAGATCTAACACCATAAAAACCCTAGAAGAAAATCTAGGCAAAACCATTCAGGACATAGGCGTAGGTAAGGACTTCATGACCAAAACGCCAAAAGCAACGGCAACAAAAGCCAAAATAGACAAATGGGACCTAATCAAACTCCACAGCTTCTGCACGGCAAAAGAAACAGTCAGTAGAGTGAATCGGCAACCAATAGAATGGGAAAAAATTTTTGCAGCCTACCCATCTGACAAGGGGCTGATATCCAGAATTTACAAAGAACTAAAACAGATCTACAAGAAAAAAACAAACAAGCCCATTAAAAAATGGGCGAAGGATATGAACAGATACTTTACAAAAGAAGACATACAGGAGGCCAACAAACATATGAAAAAATGCTCATTATCACTGGTCATTAGAGAAATGCAAATCAAAACCACATTGAGATACCATCTCACTCCAGTTAGAATGGCAATCATTAAAAAATCGGGAAACAACAGATGCTGGAGAGGATGTGGAGAAATAGGAACACTTTTACACTGTTGGTGGGAATGTAAATTAATTCAACCATTGTGGAAGACAGTGTGGCCATTCCTCAAGGACCTAAAAATAGAAATCCCATTTGACCCAGCAATCCCATTACTGGGTATATATCCAAAGGATTATAAATCATTCTACTATAAGGACACGTGCACACGAATGTTCATTGCAGCACTGTTTACAATAGCAAAGACCTGGAACCAACCCAAATGCCCAACGATGATAGACTGGATAGGGAAAATGTGGTACATATACACCATGGAATATTACGCAGCCATCAAAAACGATGAGTTCACGTCCTTTGTAGGGACATGGATGAACCTGGAAACCATCATTCTCAGCAAACTGACACAAGAGCAGAAAATCAAACACCGCATATTCTCACTCATAGGAGGGTGTTGAACAATGAGAACACATGGACACAGGGAGGGGAACACTACACACTGGGGTCCGTTGGGGGGAAATAGGGGAGGGACGGGGGGTGGGGAGGTGGGAAGAGATAGCATGGGGAGAAATGACAGATATAGGCGAGAGAACAGAAGGCAGCAAACCACACTGCCATGTGTGTACCTATGCAACAATCTTGCATGTTCTTCACATGTACCCCAAAACCTAAAATGCAATAAAAAAAAAGAACCAGGTGGAGTTCTGTTCCAAAGTCCTCAAAGAAAGAGCATGACCTATGAATGACATACATATCCATTCAAACTGTCTGTCATGTATAACGGCAGCAGGCAGATATTTTGGAACATGCAAAAAGACCCAGTGACTATAGCCCCTGCTATACTGCATAAAAAAGAATTAAGAAGCAATTGCAAAACAGAAGAGAGATGAAACTGTGTTTGAAAGCAATTAATACATATGTAAATATCCCTTCCTTTTTCTCTTATACTTCAAATAACATTTGGAGTTAAATAAAGTGTCATGGCCAAGAAAACAAACTACATGTGAAATATTTCATTCATTTGAAAAAAACCAGTTTCAAACCAATGTTTAAGGAGGATTTGTGAAACAAATTTATTCAAAGGTTGAAAATTACCTTTTACTGTAAAAATCAAAAAGAGTCTTTACTGAGTTATTATGTAATTGATAACAGTGTGTTACTTCAATTTCGAACATTATTCTTAGGATAGAATAATGTTTGGAATGAATGATTGATCACAACTTTAATAGTCTGACTTAAATGACTATATTCAGGAATTTGTCCTTTTTAAAATTTTTTATTTTATTTTAATTTTAGCTGTCTTGTACCTTCTATGTTTGGAAAAATTTCCAACCGACGAGTTTTGCTGAGAGACAGTCACTAACCAAATGCTTATTTGCCAGGCTGCCTTGAAGACAGCTTGGGGACCTAACTGAGGTTTGGCACTTCAATTGTACCAAGTCAAGACTGATTTAGGAGTTCATAGTGAAAAGAAGAAATCTACAGGGAAGCTTTGGTGGTTGTGGGCAACCTCAATAGCAGCAGGTGCATTGAATTTCCAGGGACCACAGTGGCAAAAGGACAGAGGAGGCCCCACAGCCGGTGCTGGGCAGTGGTGACCCAACCTGTGGCATCGATTATTTAGTGGTGACATTTTCAGCGTCCTCTCCTAACAATTGCAGTGTGATTGCAGCAGTGATTCTCATGCTGGCTTCCAGCCCAGCCACTCCTTTATCTACTACTGTGGTCTCTGGAAATTCACAGACAAGTCTGCAGAATATATGCATATATACGTATTCACATAGCACAGAAGGAAACGTCTAGAACTCAAACATCATGCCATTTCATTTAATGTAGTTTTTCAGTTGTATCTTGCAATTTTACTATACTCTACATCTTAGATAACTTGAATCTTGCATTTTTTCACTTTCGAGTTCCTGATATTCCTGTTACTCTTGCCTGGGATAAAATCTCCCTTTCTCTCCATTGACTTCTGCTTTTCAGAAACTTACCCTCATTTGACAAATAAGCCAAAGGTGCTGGTTGCCCCCAAGTCCTTGGACCCTAAAAGGACTGCACAGGTGGGTCTGGAGAGAAATGTATTTGTGTTGTTGATGAGTGACAGCTCCCTGCTGATTCCTAGGTAGCAGAGCACTGATCGTCTACCCAGAGAGCAAGGTAGGCTGGCTCATGGCTTGAACTGAGTGAATTTCCTCTCTACCTAACAATGAAAGGGAGAAGGCATCTTGCCATTCAATAGTGCCAGTCTCCTCCTAGATACTTTCTTACCACTTTTCTCTTTCTCCTCATGGCGATTGTCTCTCCCAAGTGCTATCCCTAAATAAGAGGCTTGTACTTTATTGGCTGATGCACCATCCCTGCTGGAATGGGAAAAGGAGTTAGATTTTCCCCCCAGTATATTTGTTACTGCTGTTTCTTTTGTTACACCTAAAAAGGATCCCTAATTAGATGGTGCTCCAGAGCCCATTTTTACTAGCCAGACCTCTTGCTGTACCCCTCAACCTCCCATTTACCCCCTCAGTGTATTTTCTGATCCTTGTCCTGCTCATTTCTCATCCCCTACTGCATGCGATCTCTTCTTTTCTTTCCAATTCCACATCCATCAGTGTTTCTCTTAAAGTATTTGCATTTAAAATTAGGTGTAACAATTACAAACGATGTGTATTCCTTTCATAGAGACCTTATACTTTACCCCTTCTTGTACTTTAATTTACCAAAGAAAACAAAGAACCAGACATGTTCACAGACTCAGCCAGTCATTCAACAATCACTAGCTGAGTGCTCACTTGGTCAAGAATTGTGCTTGGATTTGAACACATAATGATGAGGGGGTCAGTCTTTGACTTCAAGGAATTCAAAGCCTAGTGGGAGAGAAAGGCATTAACATTGCAATGCATTATTATAAGTTCAGGCAAGGATAAATGTTCAAGTTACGGGATTACAGGAGATCCCATAATCCACCAGGGTAGGTTTGGGGAGTGAGTAGGATGGAACTGTAAAGACTTCCTTAAAGTCATTTTTAAAAGATGCACAGAAAAAAAGTCAAAGTGTATGGATGGTGGAAGAGGCCTTCCCAGTAGAGAAATGTCATGAGCAAAGGCAGGGAGGTAAACAATGGTCTATGCTCAGTGTTTAGTGTTGTTAGAGTATAGAATACAAAAGATGAAATTTGAGGGAAGGCGGAGGCCAGGTCAGAGTCAGAGATATATACACTAGGTCAAAGAGCTCGGGATTTGTTCTGCAGGTCCTGGAAAGCCAGTGAAGGATGTTAAGCCATTTTTCACAATTTGCTTTGTGAAAAACGGGTGTGATAGGAAAAAGATCAAAGGAAGGTAAAATAATTAGGGACTGATAATATCCTAGAAGCAGGGATATCTGTTCTAGAATAGCAGAAGGTGAGAGAGGCAGTGATGGCTTGAATAAATAATTATCAAGATAATTATAAAGTAAACATTGATTGCTTTTGGAGATGTATTTTTGTGAGTCAGTAAGAAGGAGTAAACGTTCACAGATGCTTTCACATTTTGTTGACTGGGCTATAGAATCAACCTAGAGTAAATACAGAGCCAATGATGATACCATCAGCATGGATCTGCTGAGTTTAGCTGAAGTGGAGTTTGTGCCTAGATGGAGATTGAGTCATTAGGTTTAGCAGGAATTAGGTAAACAATTTGAATTTCAGGAGAGAATTCTGTGATGGACATATGTGAGACTCATCAGTATCTAGGATGTGGTTGTGCACATGAGAATGGGCATGTGGTGCAGAGATTATGAGATGAGGGAAAACCACTGGGCTGAAGGTAACACAGGGATACCAGTGGCAATGGGGCAAACAAAGGGACCACACAGGACATGGAGCTAAAATGCTCAGAGATGTATGAGGAGAACCAAAAAAGTAGAGATGTCAAGTAAGGAAGTGAACTGTCATGTCAAATCTGATAAGAACTGAGGAGCATCTGCTAAATATGGCCACACGTCCATGTGGTGAGGGCTAAAACCAAACCCTAGGGTGCTGAGTAGTCTGTGTGAAGTGAGGCAGTGAGAAACCATGTGAAATCAATTCTTTCGAGAAGCTTAGTTGATGAGGGATCGAGGGCAAATGGATGGTGGAAGATGACTGGGGGTTCGTATGAATCAGCTCTGCATAGTTTGAACTGCCATGTGTGCCAATCGCCCATAGCAGCACCTGACCACAATGCTCAGAGCCATACATTGACCCTGGACATCCGACTGTCACTCACATAATGGGATGCAGCCCGTAGCAGGTTCTCTGAAGGTGGATCAAACAGGCGAATAGATGTGGATGGTTAGGCAACTGTCTAGCAAAGATGATTAAAATGGATAGGCAAGCCATGTGTGCATTTGCAGTTTTCTCCAGTCAGCATTGCTGTCAAGCTGAATCGTTAGGCCTTGGTTCTGTAGTCAGGCATTTCCCACAGACACATTTTGCCATAAAAACCAGGCAAAAAGAGGCAATTAAAGAAAAGACCAGCCCTATAAAAAGGCTTTTTGATTCATATCCTAGCCTGTGCCATTTTTGCTGCCTTCTAACTCCCTCCCCGTCCTGGACTCACATTGCTGTCATCACCATGGTCCTATTTCAAGATACATTTACAGGTGCTCTCACACCAGCTGATGTCCAATGGTAAAAGTCATCTTCTCTGTTTTCTTCCAGCTTTTTCTGATAAGCATTTATAATGAACTTTGGGATCTCTTTCAATATTGAAAAGACAGAGAGAAATTCTAAATGTTAGCCTGAAGAAATCAGTCCTAGGGAACTGATACCTTTTTGCTTTTAATTGCCAGATTTGAAACACTTTTGGGTCACTAGGACTATATTTCATCAACTTTGTGATATGGTTTGGCCGTGTCCCCACCCAAATCTCACCTTGAATTGTAACTCCCACAATTCCCATGTGTCGTGGAAGGAACCTGGTGGGAGGTGATTGAATCATGGGGGCAGGTCTTTCCCGTGTTGTTCTCGTGATCATGAATTAGTCTCATGGGATCTGATGGCTTTTATCAGGGGTTTCCGTTTTTGGTTCTTCCTCATTCTCTCTTTGTCTGATGCCGTCCAGGTAAGACGGGACTTGATCTGCCTTGCCTTCCACCATGATTGTGAGGCTTCCCCAAGCACATGGAACTTTAAGTCCAATTAAATCTTTTTCTTTTGTAAATTGCCCAGCTCAGGTATATCTTTATCAGCAGCATGAAAACGGACTAATACACTTTAAAATGCAGAACTTCAAAGCCCTGAAAAGAAGGCTGAGATTCTTTTTAATTCTTTCCTCCCTTCCCTGCCTCCCTCCTTCCCTCCCTCCCTCCCTCCCTCCCTTTCTTCCTTCCTACAGGGTCTCACTGTCAACCAGGCTGGAGTGCAGTGGCATAATCATGGCTCACTGCAGCCTTAACATCCTGGGCTCAAGTGATCCTCCCTCCTAAGCCTCCCGAGTAGCTAGGACTATAGATGTGTACCACCACACATGACTATGTTTTACTTTTTATTTTTTGTAGAGATGAGGTCTCACTATGTTGCCCAGGCTGGTCCTGGTCTTGAACTCCTAGCCTCAAGCGATCCTCCTGCCTTGGCCTCACGTCTTCTGGGATTACAGGCATAAGACTCTGTACTCAGCCTAGGTTGAGATTCTACATGAGGAACTAGGTGGGACTAAAAGTCCACTCTAACTTAAGCAAGAACAGTCTCTTCTCTTTCACTACTCTGAATGCTGGCCTGCCTAGATGTGAATTCTGAGGACTCCATTGTACTGTCCAGCATAGATACCACTTGGTTGCTCCCAGGGGGCCTGCAAAAGAACCAGTATGAGGCATAATGGGAGGGGGAAGGCTGTTCTCTTCTGGAAGCCTGGTCATTTCCTCAGAGTCCTTTGCGTCTGTCTCTTAAGTTACCTTCTCCATGCTCAACCTACCCTCCTATTTCAGGAATGCAGTCTCCATGTATCCATTTGGTTTGTAGGCTCACCTTTCTCACCTGTCAGGAATTGGCAGATATTCACTGACTTCTCAGTTGCCTACCTCACATCACTGCAGGGATCTCCGACTGGGCAAGTGGTAACTGTAGATGATCATGATGTGTTACCTGATTGGGACATACAGAAAATGTTACCTGTAAAACTCACAGACCTTGTGCACCGAGAGAGGACACTTTGAAATTTGTTGATTTCTTTTTTCCTCCCTTGGATCAGGTCCTTGCATGTTTAAGAAGAAATGTCAACCCCTCTGGTTTTCTTTGCTGGAGCAGCAAAGAGCAGCAAGGTGCCCAGCAGGAGCTCCAGGCACAACAAGCTCTTGCTGTGGAGAGACTCCTCACCAGGCAATCAACAGAGTCAATCCTGCACTGACTGATGTGTTCAAGACAGAGACTAAATTGTGACTGTTCCCCCGCAACACACAAACACCCCTTACACAGCAAACCCAAGCTGTCTTCCAACAACTGGCAGCCCAGGTTGGATTGTGTGTGCAAAGAGTTAGTTTCAACCCACGATACCAGCAGTAACAGATTCCTGGCCCCCAGAGTCCAGTTTAGGAAAGGCGGAAAGTTCTCCTGCTCAACAATGAATTCTGGTATAGCTCCAAAAGACCAGAACTGGCTTAAGAAAGATTGTAAACATACTGTTCAGAAGGAAGTCCATTAAGGAAAGTCTAATGGCATATAATTCTACATACGCTTAAGAGGATGAGTATAATTTCTTCTTTCTTTGCAAAACTGGAAAAAGCAGCCCTACTTTGAAGACCGTTTTCCTTACCTGGCACACAAGCATGAGAGGGCAGCAGGAATGCTGAAGAGTAAGGGTCAGGCATAATGAGGCCTTCATGTCAGTATCCATAGAGGAAACAATACAGCCACCATAGTAATAAACGATGCAGCCGCCATAGGAAATGCACCCAGAGCCCAGCCAGGTACAGTGGCTCACTCCTGTAATCCCAGCACATTGGGAAGCTGATGTCGGCGGATCACCTGAGGCCAGGAGTTTGAGACCAGCCTGGCCAACATGGTGAGACCCTGCCTCTACCAAAAATGCAAAAATTAGCCAGGCCTGTTACTTGCCTATAATTTCAGCTACTCAGGAGGCTGAGTCAGGAGAATCACTTGAACCATGGAGGTAGTGACTCTATCATGCCACTGCACTCCAGCCTGGGCAACAGAGAGAGACTCTGTCTTAAAAAAAGAAAAGAAAAGAAAAAAACGAAGAAAAGAAAAAGAAAATGATGCATCCAGAAATGGAGTGAAAAGATGAGAGTGAAAACTGACCAGACAGTGGTCAAGTGACAAATACGACTTCCACCGAGAAGCCATTGAGGATGGCTTCAAAGGAATACCACAGAAAGGAGAGGATACAAACTGGGATTGGGAAGGGATTGGAGATGGCAAGAAGAAAGGGACAGCCAGGTGCAATGAAAACAAGGACAGGAAAAAAGAGGGAGCAAAAGACAAGAAAGGTGTGTGTGGAAGGGCAGGCATGGAGAAAGTGCAAAGCTTGGAAGGAAACAGTTTCGGTTCTGCTTGCCTGTAATCCCGGCTATTTGGGAGGCTGAGGCAGGGGGATTGGATCGCTTGAGCCCAAGAGTTCAAGAATAGCCAGGGCCACATAGTGTGACCCAGTCTCCGTAGAAAGGAGTTGGAAAGAAACGCATGAGACATATGATAGTCAAATCACATAACTTGGTTAATAAGTTTCTGATGGGTAATAGTTAACTCATTGTAATACTATCTTTTAAAAAAAATGTAAAGCAGAGTGACTGGCAGAAAAAAATGTGAATTGCAATCACTGAAAGTGATCAGATAAAAGTCAGTCGTGGTAAATATACTACTATCTTATCTTGCTCCAAGCTCTTGTTCCTCAAATGTCAACCAGCTCCTCAGGTAAACTGCCATTGCTCTATTTCTATCAGTCATCAGTTTAAGACTTGAACAGATTTAATTCTATGTCATAAGAAGCAACTAGGCCATTATATAACAGAGCCAATTTGTATTTTTTTCTCCTCCACAGTTTCTGAACACAGAATTTTTTTTCTTTTCTTTTTTTTTTTTGAGAAAGGTTCTCCTCTGTTACCCAGGCTAGAATGCAGTGACACATCACAGTTTGCTGCAGCCTCAACCTACTGGGCTCTGTCAATCTTCCTGCCTCAGCCTCCTGTTTGCCAGGACTACAGGGGCACACTGTCATGTCCAGCTAATTCATTCATTCATTCATTCATTTACATATGTATTTATTTTTGTAGAGATGGTGTCTTTCTCTGTTGCTCAGGCTAGTCTAAACTGCTGGCCTCCAGAGATCCTCCCACCTCAGCCTCGCAAAGTGCTGGAATGACAGGCATGAGGGACCGCACCCAGACTGAGATTTTTTGAGCTGGACCGATTTGTCTAATTCAGCCTAGATGTGGCACGTGGGTGACATCATCCCACAGGACCCCAGATCCACCTGCTTGCTGCACATCTTTCAACCTTCCATCTTGTCCTGGATCCCAGAAGGCAAGAGTAAGAGGGAGAAAGTGGGGAAACAGGAGGGAATGCTTTTATATTACCCATCGCAATTCCAATGCATGTTGCTAGGAGGCAGTTCTGGAACCCAGAATATCACCTGGGAAAATATTGTGGTATTCCAGGATGGAACAGAGACAAAGTGACAAATCTGGAAACTACTTAGAAGGTAACAATGAGTTCTGAATTTCCCTTGTCAGTATGCAGAGAATGAGCTTTTGGGCTCTTTTTAAACTAAGGCATAAAATTTGTTTTACCTGCAAATTGTTTGTAAAATCGTTTGCCTTAGTCATTGCTCAAATTTAAAACCTATTTGTGGAAAGATGAAATCCTACAACAAACGGTGAAATATTCAGGTTATAAACCTGGTCTCTGTAAGTGCATAACAGCAGTACTTTCATGGCTTTCTATCACAGTGCCCCAAAGAGACCAATAGCCAAGATAGATACAATGCACTTTAGTTGAAAAGTGGACTTGTCTTCCTTCTGATCGCTCAAAATTTTCACCATTACCTCTTTTCAGCTTGTTATAGCAATGATTTGATCAACTGCAAGATGCGCTATAAAGACTTAAAAATAAATACAAATATGACCACCAGAGACATCTTTATCCTTATAAGGGCAAGACTGTTCAAATACAAAGTTCAAATATACTGTTGTTCTCTATACATGGGAAAAGATAATGTCATCAGATATTAAAAAAAAAGACAGTGTCTACCCATTTAAATAAATCAAAAACCTATTCCTTTAATGTTAGAAGTTTGAAAATTTATTAACTGGATATTTCTAGATCCTGTTCCTTAAAAAATTTTACTGAAACAGATGGGTAGATCACCTCAGATACTATAAGAGAACAAGGTTTTTGGCCAGGCACAGTGGCTCACGCCTGTAATCCCAGCATTTTCTGAGGCAGAGGCAGGTGGATCATGAGGTCAAGAGATTGAGACCAGCCTGACCACCACGGTGAAACCCCGTCTCTACTAAAAATACAAAAATTAGCTGAGTGTGGTGGCACACACCTGTAGTCCCAGCTACTCTGGAGGTTGAGGCAGGAGAATCACTTGAACCCGGTAGGCAGAGGTTACAGTAAGCCGAGATTGCATCACAGCACTCCAATTAGCGACAGTGTGAGACAAAAAAAAAAAAAAAAAAGAGGTTCGTACAAGTTCTTTCCAGGCTAGGGTCAAGACTAACATTTTCAAAATCACTTATTTGGTGGGTCTTTCTGAGGAGAAACAAAATAATCATCACCCTATTGTTCAAAGAATTACTATGACATATGTCTTTGAAATAATCCTTTTGGGAGAAATAAATTTATGGAGAAGAACTATGTGTGTGTCCTCTCTCAGCCATGAACTAAACAATTAGATAATATAGAGAAGCTATCAATTTGCAAAGCACAGTTTTGTAAGGTTACTCCTAGAATTTACAAGTAAAAAACTCACAGCAGCTTATGCTAATTTTTCAGACAAAAAGACATCATTTATTCACTAGTTACCCAAAATAATTTTTTTACTGTTTACCTGACATCTAAGGTAAAATACAGAATAAAATACTTCTCACCAATAGTTCATTTGTTTTCTCCTGTTGTCTCTGAGTACTCTTTAAAAGATTTTTAATAACTTGATTTTATGGCTTAAAATATCTTAAGATGTATTGGACCAGAATGGCTAACTCTCTCATTACCTCGCCCTTCAAGGAGAGCTTTTTAAAGCTCACGATGAGGAGATGAACACGAGAGGAGGCTTAGTGAACCCCAGAAAGGGGTGGGCTACATCCATCCATTGGACGTTCATTATGTGATGCTATACCTGCAAATACTAAGGCTGGGTGCAGTGGCTCATGCCTGTAATCCCAGCACTTTGGGAGGCTGAGGCGGCAAATCATGAGGTCAGGAGTTTGAGACCAACCTGGCCAACATGGTGAAACCCCGTCTCTAATAAAAATACAGAAAATTAGCTGGGGGTGGTGGCGGGAGACTGTAATTCCAGCTACTCAGGAGGCTGAGGCAGGAGAATTGCTTGAATCCGGGAGGTGGAGGTTGCAGTGAGCCCAGATCATGCTACTATACTCCAGCCTGGTGACAGAGCTAGATTTTATCTCAAAAATAAAATTCTTTTTGTGAGTCACATGGAGAATGAGACTCCATCTCAAAAATATATATATATATTGCTTTACAGTAAACTATATATAAATAACATGTAACTCTGTCACTGCAGCATGGCTGTTTTCCTTTATGTATATATTCTTCTTCATGCAAATATATTTTTCATATGGTCATCATAACAGCACATGCATCATATTTTTCAATAACTTTTCTGTTCGTGTAAGTCATATTAGGACAGAGGAATCTAGAAATCCTGGCTTGGGAGGCCATCCATGAGTCCCTCTTATTTTCAGTACTTTGACGAGATTACTCAGAAAGTTGGACACGTGACATTGACTGCTAGAAGGAGCACTGGCCCAAATAGCTGGACCTTGGGCTCTCCAAAGACGGTGCAGGCACCAGGCTGAGGAGGGAAAGCTGTGTATGCATTGTTGCGTACAATGCTGGTGGAGAGATGGGGAAGGAAACACAAAGCACAGGAAAATCTGCATCAAGATCTAGGACAAACGAATTTATATTTGATATAGGGCTGAATGGAAATGGGTTTATGAATGGCTGTGGAAACTATTAAGACAGTCACTGGAAAAAGAGAAAGAGAAGCATAGAATAGAGATTTCCATTTATTAAAGTCACTTCTATTAGCCACTTATGTTTCTCATATAGTTATAATAACATTCTATGCCCTGATATTTTTCCATTTTTTTCTGCTTGTATAAGTTGTATTAAGACAAAGGAATCTAGGAATCCTGGCTTGGGTGGCATTCCTTGAGTCCCATTCTGTTAGTCACTTAGTAGCCACTTACTAATTGGATTCTAATTTTAAATGTTTCTACGTGTTAATGAGTCATTTGTATTTCTACTGGTTTCATGCCCTTTGCCAATTCTTCTATTGAATTACAATTGTTCTTATATAGAAGGGATGTTGATCCTTACTGGCCCACTCTGATTTTTTCTAATACAGAAGTTTTTGTTTTTTTATGTAGACCCAAACATTCTAGCATTGTTATTAGTTATTACTCGTTGTTTTGATGTATCAAAACTTTTCCCCACCTACAGATTTATTGTCTCATAAAATTTTCTGCTGTTTTTGGTGGTTTCGTTGTTTTTATGTTCATTTTTCTTTTTTTAATTTTTAATTTTGTTTTTTTTTTTAAACTGTGCTTTAAGTTCTGGGATACATGTGGAGAATGCACAGATTTGCTAAGTCCATGCAGAGTTTTTATAAAATAAAGATGTAGCCAGGCACAGTGGCTCACCCCTGTAATCCCAACACTTTGAGGCAGATCATAAGGTCAGGAGATTGAGACCATCCTGGCCAACATGGTGAAACCCTGTCTTTATTGAAAATACAAAAATTAGCCAGGCATGGTGTCACACGCCTGCAGTTCCAGCTACTCGGGAGGCTGAGGCAGGGGAATCCCTTGAAATTGGGAGGTGAAGGTTGCAGTGAGCTGAGATTACGCCACTGCATTCCAGCCTGGGTGACAGAATGAGACTCCATCTCAAAAAAAAAAAAAAAAAGTGGGGGAGGGGAGGTAGAGAAAGGGTACATCATCGGCCTCTTATTATAAATAATAAAAGACCATGAGCATATTTTTGCTACTGCTGATAGGTTACTTCTGATAAATTATTTTTTCTTTTTTTTTTTCAATAGCAACATTTTATTAACGTTGTATAAGAAGTGATAACATGATGAAAGATAGAGGTTACAATTTGGGTGAATAGGCAGATAATGAACTTGTAAAAATTCTTTTTGTGAGTAGCCTTTGTACTTCATCATTGTCTCAATTTGAGAAATATTTAACTGGTGCAAATTCCACCACAACTTGTATAGTTCTTGACCTCTTGAGCAAATTTCTCCTTTTTCCAGTATGATCCTCTGTAAACTGACAGCTTTCTGTGAGATAATAAAATAATAGTTTTATTTATAAAATAAAAAATGTGACAAGTCATATTTAGCTGCTATATTTTTTGCATACTGTATACAGCTTCAGAGACAGTTACTTCCAAAGCACCTTGAATCAGGTGTTAATACTGCTGCTTGTTTATGCTGCTTGTTAAATGTTGGCATTTTGGACCACCTGAAATCAGTGAAAGGGGAATGAGTACTTAAGATTTGTCTGTGAAGGTGCTTAAAGTTAGTAACACAAATATTTTAAAAAAGAAAAAAACTATGTAAAAGTTAATAAAGGCAAGCACTGACAACAAGAAAAATGTTTTGTTTATTTAAAATGTAAATTTCTCTGGGTAAAAATGAAGAATGCTTTTTATTTAAAGCTCATAAGATGAGCATTATGAGGTAATATTTATATCTTAAGGTAATTAAAAAACAAAATTTTTATTCATCAGAAGTGTATCCTGTTCTAAAGTTTCGTTTAATATATTAACAATTTTTTTTTTTTTTACTGTAGTTGTGTATAACAAACTGTAAGTTTGGCAAATATATAGGAAAACCTTGCAGGAGTGTATTCACATAAAACCTAAAGTTCATGTTAATTCAGAGTCTTTTTCTTATGTAAAATGATACAGTCATTCAGCCAGCTCTCACAATGACGCACAAAACAGTAGTTTCAATTAAATTAGAAATGGAGTAAACTTGGAGCTAAATGAATCATAAACCAATAAATACCTCAGCCTGCTGTCTCATGGTTTATTGATTCACAAGCTGTTTATCCCACACTCACTGTGCTTGAGTGCAATTATAATTTAATTACATTTTCTGTATGTAACAAATTGTATTTTACATGTCTTCCTAGACCAAATGATTTCAAGCTTATATCTACTCACTAGCCATAAAGTTTTGTTTATCATTTCTTGTTCAGTATGCTCATCTTGATTTCTGCTTGTACACAAGACACATCTCAGAATAGGACCTCATTAAAGCATATTTAACAAACTGTCCCTACTTATAATCATGTTTATTATTCTAATTTTTTAAATGATACTTTAAGTTCTGGGATACATGTGCAGAACGTGCAGGTTTGTTACATAGGTATGTGCATGCCATGGTGGTTTGCTGCACCCATCAACCCTTCATCTACATTAGGTATTTCTCCTAATGTTATCCCTCCCCTACCCTCCTACCCCACAACAGGCATTGATATGTGATGTTCCCCTCCCTGTGTCCATGTGTTCTCCTTGTTCAACCCCATTTATGAATAAGAACATGTGGTGTTTGGTTTTCTGTTCCTATGTCAGTTTGCTGAGAATGATGGTTTCCCACTCCATCCATGTCCCTGCAAAGGACATGAACTCATCCTTTTTTATGGCTACATATTATTCTACGGTGTATATGTGCCACATTTTCTTTATCCAGTCTATCACTGATAGGCATTTGGGTTGGTTCCAAGTCTTTGCTATTGTGAATAGTGCTGCAATAAACATACATGGGAATGTGCCTTTTTAGTAGAATGATTTATATTGTTTTGAGTATATACCCAGTAATGGGATTGTTGGGTCAAATGGTATTTCTGGTTCTGGGTCCTTAAGAAATCACCACACTGTCTTCCACAATGGTTTAACTAATTTACACTCCCACAAACAGTGTAAAAGCATTCCTATTTCTCCCCTTCCTCTCCAGCATCTATTGTTTCCTCACTTTTTTATGATCACCATTCTAACTAGTGTGAAATGGTATCTCATTGTGGTTTTGATTTGCATTTCTGTAATGACCAGTGATGATGATCTTTTTTTCATATGTCTGTAGCCTGCATAAATGTCTTTGTTTGAGAAATGTCTGTTCATATCCTTTGCCCACTTTTTGGTGGGGTTGTTTCTTTCTTGTAAATTTGTTTAAATTTCTTGTAGATTCTTGATATTAGCCCTTTGTTAGATGGATAGATTGCAAAAATTTTCTCCCATTCTGTAGGTTGCCTGTTCACTCTGATGATAGTTTCTTTTTCTGCGCAGAAGCTCTTTAGTTTAATTAGATGCCATTTATCAATTTTGGTTTTTGTTGCCATTGCTTTTGGTGTTTTAGTCATGAAATCTTTGCCCACGCCCATGTCCTGAATGGTATTGCCTAGGTTTTATTCTAGGGTTTTTATGGTTTTAGGTCTTGCAGAAAAGCCTTTAATCCATCTTGAATTAATTTTGTATAAGGTGTAAGGGAGGGGTCCAATTTCAGTTTTCTGTATATGGTTAGCCAGTTTTCCTGTGACCATTTATTAAATAGGGAATCCTTCCCCCATTGTTTGTTTTTGTCAGGTTTATCAAAGATCAGATGGTTGTAGATGTTTGGTGTTATTTCTGAGGCCTCTGTTCTGTTCCATTGGTCTATATATCTGTTTTGGTACCAGTACTATGCTGTTTTGATTACTGTAGCTTGCAATATAAAGTCAGGTAGTGTGATGCCTCCAGCTTTGCTTTTTTTTTTTTTTTTTTTGCTTAAGATTGTCTTGGCTATATGGGCTCTTTTTTGTTCCATATGAAACTTAAAGTAGTTTTTTTTGTAATTCTGCAAAGAAGGTCAAAGGTAGTTTGATTGGGATAGCATGGAATCTATAAATAACTTTGGGCAGTATGGCCATTTTCATGATATTGATTCTTTCTATCCATAAGCACAAAATGTTTTTCCATTTGTTTGTGTCCTCCTCTATTTCCTTGATCAGTGGTTTGTAGTTCTTCTTTAAGAGGTTCTTTATATCCCTTGTAAGTTGTATTCCTAGGTATTTCATTCTCTTTGTAGCAATTGTGAATGGGAGTTGACTCATGATTTGGCTCTCTGATTGTCTATTATTGGTGTGTAGGAATGCTTGCGATTTTTCAACATTGACTTTTGTATCCTGCGACTTTGCTGAAGTTGCATATCAGCTTAAGGAGACTTTCGGCTGAGATGATGGGGTTTTCTAAATATACAATCATGTCATCTGCAAACAGAGATGATTTGACTTCCTATTTGGATACCCTTTATTTCTTTCTCTTGCCTGATTGCCTTGGCCAGAACTTCCAATACTATGTTTAATAGGAGTGGTGAAAGAGGGCATCCTTGTGTTGTGCCGGTTTTCAAAGGGAGATAAATTCTTAGTATCACTAGTCTTTGGCTCTTAACTGTATTTTCCAAAAGAATTATATTAACTGAAATGTAGTTAGTAATGAATGTTGTTGGCAGGTAGTTCTGTAAGGCTTTGCTTTGTATACCTTTTCACTCCCTATTCTGAGATATGTTATGAGAGATGGATATAATTTTATTCATGGGAACAAAGACTGTTTTCATAGGGTCATAATGTTATATGAAATAAAAGCCAAGTTCCTAATGGGAGCCACCCAAAACTAACAGAAAACTTAAAAACTCACTTCTCTGGGAACTCTACAAATGCTACATGTCTAAATTTTGTGATCAGAACAATGGTAAGTTAAATAAAACTGTAACTAGTAAAATGAACTTAATAATACAGAAAATACTAATAGAAACTAGAAAAGAAGAATGCTATGTTCACTGAGCTATATACATATATATACATATATAAAAGTAGCAAGGTAATGAGGGCTACTGGGTAGGACAGCTCTAGTGGACACAATTCACATTGAGTTCTATTTAAATGGTGCACCCTGGTGATTTACAAAACTGTGGATTTGCAGGTAATATATTCATCACTGAAATTCAAAACATTGCTTTTGGATGATAGAACTGTCTTTTTTTTTTAACTTTCAATCTTTTGTATTTAAACTACATTTGAAAATAAAGTTCTGGTGCTTTAAAAACATATTTGAATGTAATTTTATAATCTCAGATAATGTGTGAACAGAGAACATTTGAATTGGAAAAGAAATCTAAGCTACCTATTGTGTTTGATAATTAAGTCTGGATTTAAACCAGTGAATAGATAACCAAATTTAGCCGTTGGATTATGAATTTTTCAATTTAATTATTCACCTAACATTTATTGAATGCCTGTATGTCAGGAACTGTCCCAGAGGGGCAAAGGCAAAAACACTTACAAATAACTATAATATAATATCATATAAGAAGGTGTCATACAACATGTAATCAGAACACAATTGATTTTAGAATTGGTCCTGTCACATAGTAAGTGCCCAATAAATATGTATGAGTGAATGATGGATGATGAATAAATGGATATTATACCAACTCAGATGTCAAAGCAAAAGTGACATTTGGAGTTCATATACAGTTCATTTTATCCACAGGGCTCGATGAAAGGTGGAGGAGAGAAGGTTTACTCAAATGCTGAAATCAAGCACAAATTGCACACGACAGACACAAAATAATGTGTCAGACATGGGTAGATTTATGACAATTATAACCGGACCATCTTAAAGCCAGCCATACATTTAGACAGTTCTTAGTAGGAGCCATCTGACTAAATGTCAAATACCTGGCAGGTACGGTGATGCTTTACTCATTCATTCTATAGATAGAATTGTTCACTTACTATGAACCACCTAAAAGTCAACCATCAAACACTATGATGCTTTATTCATTCTATCTATAGACAGTATTATGTTGAAGGCCCTGTGTTACAAACTGGGGATAAGGAAAAGAAGCTCATAGCCTAGAAGGAAATGCTGATTATCATCATCATGATTACAACACAGTGGATACATACAGTGGAAGCATGGACCGGGCATTATGGGAGTGCTAGGGAAAGAAGCATAACAAAGCTATCAACTCAGTCTTTAGGTGTTGGTGTGAGAATATTGAAGGACAAAAGAGACTTAACACAGGGAAAGAAGAACACACTGGGCAGAAAGAAGAGCATGCATAAGGATGAGGAGGTGACAGAAAGCAAAATGCCATTAGAAGCCAGCAAGTGTGTGACTAGAGGGGGTAATACTTGTGGAAATGGGATGATGGAGGGCAATTGCCAAATGGGAAAAATGTGGGGCCCCTGAATGTCATGCTAAGGAAACTGAACTGCATCAAAGAGAAATAAGAAATCACCGAAGACCACTGTTGCTAGGCAGAGCAAGCATTTGCCTGTTTTGAAGGTTTTAGACTGATTTTTAAAAATTTAGGACTGTTTGAAATAGAAGATTCTAAAAGGAAATACATTTTAAATGACCTAAGTTTTTACATTGACAAGTTTTATGTAAAAGACAGTCAGCTTGACCCAGGAAAATGACTTGCAGAATTTTAGTGTGCAAAATATTTATCTCAACCACTTGCTGAAAAGCTTCCTCTCTTCCTTGAAATTGTTGGCATAATTATCCCTTTCCAGATTACTAAACAATTTATCTTTTTTCTGTTGATGTATTAACTGCCATTTTTCTGTAATAGTCCCTTTCAAGATCAAATCCAAGTTGTCCATCCCTCTTCAGGTACCAGGGGATAAGTTCCCAGGTAAGGTGGTGCACAGAGGCTCTTGCAGTTTGAAACAATGCCAGTAAGCAGTGCGAAAACTGATACCTCTCCCTGTAAGACACCTAAGCCATAGAAAGAGACTGATCCATTTCAGTTATATATGAATCTCTCTCCTTCTCCATTGTGGTAGCACCAACAATGTTTGAAGTTTGGTTTTGTCTTTGGTTTGCAATTCCAGATTACATCTTCCTCAGCAACCAAAAAATTATACTAGTATATATACAGGAAACTGTTAGTAATAACAGTTTCTACCCTAACAATTTTGCAAAGCTTCTCTTCTGGGCGTTCTGTGTATTCACTAATTGGCAATTCTTTAGCTCCCCAAAAGAATCATTCTACCCAATTTAATTTCATATACTTGACATTTTTAAGTGTATCAAATAATCATTGCATTTCTCAGTTTTTCAGATGAAAATGCTTCTTTACAGAGATGGGAAAAACCATTCTAGTCTGAAAAAGAGTGTAAGCTATGACTCTCAGAAATGAGAGTGTACGGAATATTCCAGAAAGCCACCATGGCCACAATGTCCAGTACGTCCGAAAGGTATGCCTCCTGCAGGAGGTGGTCTGGTACACCACAGAAAGACGGGAGAGAGGGGTGGACTTCCTGGAGGCAGATGGGTGTGAGTGAAGGACTTCAGGGTAAGTCAATGACGTGCTCAATTTGAACCTTAAGGATTCATTCTTGTATTATTGAAGAGGATGGATTGAAGAGAGCATGACTTGGATCCCAGAGACCATGATAAGCCTATTCAAATATCTGGAACAAAAAAATAATGAGGCTGTGGGAATCGACGCTATAGACGAAACTTAAGGGGAGGAAATATTGGCTAGACTTAATTATTGGTTGGATCTTGCAGAATGGAGAAAATTTAGAAATTTGGGATGACTCCAAGCTTCCGTCATTGTATCCTCTGGATAATGAAGTGTCATCTACAAAAAAGAATACAGGAGTAATAACAGTTTTGAAATCTATAGTGATAACAGCTAAAATTTATTGAGTGCTTATTGATCTTTCACTGTGCTAAACACTTGGTATTCTCTTATGCCCAAAACGAGTTCAATTTGGGGCATGATGAGTTTGGGAGGTTTACAACTATCCAGGTCAACATCCTCACCATCAGCACGTGGGATGTATGAGCCTGCAGCTTAGAAGAACTGGTTGGTTTAGCATCAAACTTTAAGAGTCCTGAAGATAAGAATAGCTAACATGTATTGAGTGCTTACCACATGCCTGGCACTGTTCTAAGCACTTATGTAATTTACCCATTTAATTCTCACAACACCCATAGGAGGTAGGAATGAACTCATTATGAATCATGCATTTTTTAAATAAAATAAGAAAAAGAGGTTCAATAATGAATGTTAGCTGGCTTGCCAAGGTCACAGAGCTAATACACAGCTGAGCCAAAATCGGAATTAGGGACCATATTCTTAATTCCTCAGCCTTGAGGTTGAAGACTCAAAGAAAGTAGCCAAAGTAAGAACCCTGGACCACACTGGGCTCCTTTAAGAGTACATTCACTCTATGGCATTTTCAATTGTGTTCTGATATTCTACAACCCAGGGAGCAAATGCCATGTCCTGCAGGGAATTTAGTTTTAAAAACTGGTTTTGAGATTTTCCTTTGTGTGATTTTAGACAAGTAAATTTATCTTTGTGAGCTTCCATTTTTCCCCGTCATCTGTCGAAGTTGCATAGTATCACCCAAAAGAACTTTTCAAGAATGAAATAAAATAAATTTATTTGAAAGTGCAGCACATAGTGAGCACTTTCCAAAAGAATATCATAAATTCAACTATCCTCAGTCTCCAAGAGCCTATTCACTTCTGAAAGTAACCACCATCACAAAATACAGAGAAGAGAAAGTGGGGGAAAGATGGGATTGCAAACTACTCTCCCTTTATGTCTTTTTTTTTTTTTTTTCAAAATTAACATGTTAAGACAGCAAGGCAAGATTATTTTTATTCACCCTATGTCAAGCACTGGAGTGAGGAGTTGATTATGTCTCTATCTTAGAGAAAAGAGAATTACGAAGTGTTACTTCTCTGTGTACTACAGCTACATAATATAGTCATCCCTCAGTATCTACCAGGATTTGTCCCAGGACCTCTGCAGTTACCAAAATCCAGGATGCTCCAGTCCTTAACACAAAATGGTATAGTATTTGTGTATAACCTACATACATTCTCCCTTATATTTTGAATCATCTCTAGATTGCTTATAATACCTATTGCAATGCTATGGAAGTAGCTGTTATACTGTATTGACATTTTATTTGTATCATTTTTTATTGTTGTATTATTACTTTTTTGTTTTCTTTTCAAATATTTTTGATCTTCAGTCAGTTGAATCTACTAATTCAGAACCCCTGGATATGGAGAGCTAAGTATAATTTCCTTTAAAATGTTGTATATTAAAACATCTGCAGCTATTTTGCATTCTCATATCATCAAGAGCATTATTGCTGTCATTTAATTTTTAAAACCTCGAGCTTTAAAATCTTGAGTTTTTCTCAATTTAAGTGCAGTTTTATTGTATCTTGAAAATAAAATATTTTCCCTAAATACACAATTCTCTAATTGTTTTTACTGAGCAAATGTTTAAGTCTCTCAAGTACAGAGAGAATATCTTGCAATTATTTAATAACATCCTTAGCTATCCAGGACAGTTTGGAAAACTTACCAAGTAGTTAATTGAATACAAAAATACATTCTATACACATTTTATAAAGAATCATTATGCTAGAAGGTCACTTTTGGGATCACTGCAGTAGTTTAATTGCAGCATGATTTGGACATTTGAGAAAACTTGCCAGTGAATAAGCTTTATACTTGAGAAATTTTGCAGAACTACTTTTAAATGCATGATTTCAGTCTTTCTCCATTCTTGAAACTGGTATTATTCACCCATTTAAACTATAATAAGTAGTATATATGTTGATTCTTGAACAAGAGTTTAAATTTCTAGGGTCCATTTATGTATGGAGTTTCTTCTGCATCTGTCACTCTTGAGACAGCAAGATCAATCCCTCCTCTTTCCCCTCCTCGTCAGCCACTCAGTGTGAAGATGATGAGGATGAAGACCTATATAATGATCCATTTCCACTTAATGAAGAGTAAATATGTTTTCTCTTCCTTAAGATTTTTAAAATCACATTTTATTTCTCCAGCTTACTTTATTGTAAGAATACAGTACATAATACATATAAATTAGAAAATATGTATTAACTGATTGTTTATGTTATTGGTAAGGCTTCTGGTCAACAGTAGGCTATTAGCAATTATGTTTGGGGGGATTCAAAGTTATACACAGATTTTCAATGTCTCAGGGGGTTGGCACCCCTAACCCCCACATTCCTCAAGGGTCAACTGTCCTTCAGAATCAGTCAATATTTCCTTCTTTCCCACTTTCCAAGTCAGAGGCATACAATTCCCCTTTCATACTCTGTAATTTAGGTATTAATCTTTGACACATCCCTGACATTCTGTGCACACCTACACAAAGACTTTCAGTCTTGCAAAATGCTGCGGTTTCAGGGTTTAGCAAATTTAGGCATACAGATCTTTCCCGCGAGGAGAAAAGTATCTCTTCCTCTCCCAGCTGCTGGCTCCCTCCACTCCCTCAAACTACTTTAACATAAGACAAGTTTTTATTCTGGTACTGTCTCTACTAATTTTTAAAAATTGTTGTTTTAAGTGTTTTCAGCTAATTCTCATAAGCGCTAAGAACTTGAATGTAAAGAATATGCCATCGTTCATGTCATCATTGAGATCTTCAGAAATTGCCTTCACACCATCCTGCTGCACAGTAACTGAGGCTCCAATCATGAATACACTGCTATCACTATGCTCTCATTATATTAAAACATTTCTATGACATTTGAATTAAATTTAGATTTCTGCTTCTCTTTAGGACTTCTTCGTATAATGAATTCTTTTTTTCCCTAGCTATATAATAGAATCATTTGGGGGAGCTTTAAAAATACTAATGCCCATTCCTTACCTCTGAACAAATAAATCAGAATCTCTAGGGTAAACTCAGAATTTCAGTATATTGTTAAAGGTCTGAAGGTCCGTTAGTGGTGCAGCTAGGGTTTAAACTACTGTTTTAGCAATTTACAGGGTACTTAAGTTGAGTCTAGCTAGGTCTGCCCAATTATCTTCGGGGCAGTACAAAGGCAAGACTTTGGTCAACTATAACATATAATGCACAACTTTCAACTTTGTTTAAATCTCACACCAGCCTAGGTAACATAGGCAGACATCAACTTTACAAAAAATGTTTTTAAAAAATTAGCCAAGAATAGTGGCACACAACTGTAGTCCCAGCTACTCCAGAGGCTGAGGCAGGAGGACTGCCTGAACCCATGAATTTGAGGCTCCGGTGAGCCATGATTGCTCCATTGCACTCCAGGCTGGGCAACAGAACAAGACCCTGTTCCTTAAAAAAAAAAAAAAAAAAAAAAAAAGTTAATAATTATAAGAGAAAAATTTTAATTTCATTAAAATGCAGATTCAGATTTGGTAGGTCTGGGTGGTACCTGGGATTCTGCATATCTAACAAGCTGCAAGTGGATGGTACAAATTATGCTCTGTGGATCACTTTGAGTACCAAGGATATAAGGCATTCGAATATTTCACTTAGTGGTTCGTAACTCCTTCTGTATTCTGAGATCCTAAAAAATAATGATGATTGCGCCTAACCCCTGTGCAAATTTAACTGGACTGATTAGTCAGAATCAGAATCTCTGGGGCAGGGCATATAGGCTCAAAAGTCTCCTTAGCTGAGTCCAAAAGACAGTGACTGAAACCAGAATGTTCTAGCCTACTTTATGTAACCCATCTTGGGTAAACTAATTGCCTTTTCTACTACAAAATACTCAATTGCTAGAATTTAAAGGCTTAGACTGTGGCATTGAGGCTAATTGAGTGAGTTCCCCTAAGATTTCATTTCAGATCAAAAAAATGGGAGAAATTCAGGGAAAAGACATTGAAGAATGCTTCACTACCGGCATTAAAAAAATAATCATCATCAAAGTATTTTTACACAGTGGCATAAACCTAGCTACTAATGCAGTCATACCAAAACCAGAACCCTGTCAAGAGATTTTGAATTTGGCAGGCAGAGACGGACCAAGTTGATTTGTCTCTGGCTCCTCTGATCATCTGTGAACCTTTAATTGCCCAATGCAATAAAAAATTCTCAGTAGATCTGTGACATCTTCCATTCTCCTCTTTCACTCCTCCTTGGTTTCTGGAGCAACCCACCTCCTTCTCCTTGTTCCTCTCAATTGATGTTAAAGTCTCATCTTTCCTCCTTTAGTGTTTGGTTCCTTCATGGGTCATTTGGTAAACTATTACAGAAGAGATCATACTCATTCTCAGGTCTTCAACTTCCAAATATCCTGATTGAGAATCCAGATCTCTAGGTGTGACCTCTCCCTTTACACCCACATTTCCTACTGTCTTTAAAACATCTACTCTAGAATGTTTCTGAGACACTTGAAATTCAAAGTGATTCAAATTGGATTTCACTGTCTTAAGTCAAATCCTCATATTATGCCTGGACTCTGTCAATTACCTCTTAACAAGATTACATGCCTCAGTCTTGACACTAGAGAAGGAGGCCAGACTATATCCTTCACAACGTGGTTCCTGCTTACCTTTTCTTCCTCCTCTGCCAATATCTAAACCTCTCATATACAAGAATCTGTACAACTTCTTATTCCTCCTGAGATAAGCTGGACTCTCCCTAGCTTCCACAACTGTTCTCAGGATGCCCCACTTGTCAAAGATTCTCTTTCCCACTTTATCTTCCTGTTAAACTCAGTTCCTCAAAATTTAAGTCAAACTCTCTGAAGCCCAAGATGGGTGGGTCAAATTCCCTCTTCCTGGCCTCTGTTAAAAATAGCACTTTAAACTTTGAATTGCAAGTATTTGTTTTACAAGTCCCTCCTTTGACAAACCTAAAGCCCTTCTCTCCACCTCCCATAGAAGAGAAACTCTGTTATTTCTTATTTTGTTTTGATTGTTAGCACAATTAGAGGAACTGCAGAATGAATGGCTTCCACCAAATGGTTCCTAATGTTACCATCTTTGACTCTCTATAAGAATTCAGCTTGTTCAATAAACATTTATTTGTTTAAGCTCAAATTGATTCCTTAGCTGCCCTAGAGAGCAACAGAATTAAGAGATGTCAATTTAGCAAATCAAAAAAACAAATAGTCATTTATTAGAATGAATTCAAATGTATAAGTGGTAGTTTTTATTAGGTAATGTGGTAGCTGCTTCATTCCACAATTTAGCCCCAGAAAAATAGCATCGTGTTCACCATTACAAAACCAACTCAAGATTTGTCTTAAAAAGGTGAGGCAGTTTCAGGGGTATTTTTATTGTATCGTGTTTTGCATGGCTTTGCAGCCATTGAAGTTTGAACAATGCCAAATTTCCAAGCTAAATGCTGTAAGTGGAAATTGGAGGCTATAGTTAAGTGAACAGAAATAGAACTGACAACCTAAATGCGTCAACATCCATGGAAAGTGACATCAGAAGTTTTGGTGTGCTATTACATTTTTTTTTTAAAGGTGAGTGGGTGTTTTAAAACTTTTAAATGTTTAGAAAGTGGTTCAGCTTGGTTTTTTTTAATATAATGTTTTTAACATGAAAGAAGTTCTCTACAAGGATTAAAAGCCATGTGTGTGCCAATGAATTTAAAATGTGTTTATGGCTAAAAGCAGGGATATCAAGAAAGATGGTAGCTATTTCCCAAAAGATCTTATAATTTGGGGATTATTATAATAATGCCAAGTATATAGAAGAGGCCCCTGGAGTGTTGATCTCTTCATGACTATCAACAAAATGGACTGCCAAGGAACTGAACCACTACTCAGTTCTGCATGAATCATTTGACGACAGTCTCCTTGCTGATATCCAAAAAACCTCCAAATGGATTTGTTAAGAGGACAGAAGAACAGATCAATTTAAATTTTTTTGAGCACAAAAGCTGAAAACATTCCCAGACAATTATCCTCTATCATTCTACATATGGTTGTTGATGTTATTATGTTCAGAATGAATTTGTGAGTCCAGAAAAGAACATGTAGATTATTCTACTGAAATACTTTAACACTACTAGTGAGTACTAGTAAAATTTCTGCTGTAGCAAAGTTAGTTCTTTCACTTTCCCTGCTTCGATACACACACCTCTCTTATAGAATACTAATGTTTATCAGATTTTGAGTCTGTTTGCTTAAGTAGACTGAGTTCTTTGAATTCAGGACTTTTATTTTTTAATTATATTTTAACGTTTTAGCACTTCACTAGTGCCTGGTGCTTTTGTAGGCCCAAAGTGATTTAATATGAGGGATTTCATATTGTTTAATCTGATAACTATTCAATATTTAATAAACAATGCTCAATCAAAACTTCATTTCATTCATCAGAGTTGAACTTTTCGAGATGAAAGCCAGCATTTATTCCATGATTTTCATGTTTTATGATGTTTGTGAATTGATAACAAATGTCAATTAGTCAATTACTGGCTTGATACTATAGCAACTGGCCAGTTTTTATGGCATAAACAATTCAGTTCTCATAGACATCAAATAAGAACTCTGTGCTTCATTTTGTCTGATAAAAAAATTAAATTTGTATCTCTCTTTTGAATATGAAAATATTTGCTCCTAAGAACAGTTTTTCATTGTGTGTTCATGTTTGTGAGTTAGATATACATACATAGCTGTTGGCTTTTCTCAATAGTTCTTAAAGATAAACAAGAAACTGAAGTGGAAAGACATGTCATTCTGCTGACCTCTAGGAGATGTGAGATTTTCTTCTATGCTTGAGTGAGCTTTGGGGAAGATGCCTCCTTCTGAAGAGTTCAGAGAAGTTCAGACCAGCCAGTAAGATAAAGGATACTGGAGTCAAAATCAAATTGGACAGAGTTTTATTTTGTAATTGTATTGCTCAGGTGATCACATGAGAAATTCTCACTGCCATTCAACATCTTGTTTCAACAATAGCTCATTCTGTGACACAAGATAACCCTATTGCCATTCCAAAGACCCATTTTTCCTTTTTGATGTATACTGCTATATCATTCCAATAACATTTGGCTTTGAAACCACTATAATTTAGTCTAAAATCTCAAAAATATACTTTCCTTGTTATAGTTTCCTCTCTCTGAGAAATACCTTATTTCAGTTTGCTTAATGCTAAGCCACTCAGAGAGGTACTATTTGACTTCCACTGCTACACTAAAACCAGTTTACGTCTAGCATAAGTGGTCAAGATGGCTTGCAGCTATGAAAAAAAAAATAACTACAGCAAGAATTGTTGCATGTCTAATGCAGAAGCTTTACAATCTTTTGTACATGTTTAAAAATAAATATATGGTATAAAACCACTTTCTGAATGGAGAAAATACTTTAAGACTTAATTAAATCTTCAGAAATCACCTTTTCAATCTTTCAGAACACCAACTAAAGCAAATAAAATCGAAAAATGGACATTAAGATCAATTATGGGGCAGTTCCAGCAGAGCAATCAAGCAAAAGAAAGAAATAAAAGGCATCCAAATAGGAAAAGAAGAAGTCTAATTTTCTTTGCAAACAACATGATTCTATACTTAGAGGACTCTAAAGACTTTGCCAAAAAGCCTCCTGGAATTGATAAATGACTTCAGAGAATTTTCAGGATACAATATCAATGTATCTATTTCTATACACTAATAATATTCAAGCTGAGAGTCAAATCAAGAATGCAATCCCATTTACAATAACTGCAAAAAATAAAATAAAATACTTGGGAATACATTTAACCAAAGCAGTAAAATCTCTACAAGGAAAACAACAAAGCGCTGCTGAAAGAAATCATAGGTGACCCAAACAATGAACCCATGCACACAGGTTGAAAAAATCAGTATCATTAAAATGGCCATACTGCCCAAAGAAATCTAGTTTCAATGCTATTCTTATCAAACTTCCAATGTCATTTTTCACAGAACTAGAAAAAGCTATTCTAAAATTCATAAGGAATCAAAAAGGAGCCCAAATAGCCAAAGCAATCATAAGCAAAAAGCGCAAAAATGGAGACATCTCATTACTAGACTTAAAACTATACTACAAGGCTGCAATAACCAAAAGGGCATGGTACCAGTACAAAAACAGACACATAGACCAATAAAACAGAACAGAGAACCCAGAAATAAAGCCACACATCTACAGCCATCGTATCCCCGATAAAGCTGACAAAAATAAGCAACAGGGAATGTACTCCATATTCAATAAATGGTGCTGGAATAGATGGCTAGTCATATGCAGAAGAATGAAACTGGATTCCTCCCTTTCACTATATACAAAAATTAACTCCAGATGGATTAAAGATTTAAATGTAAGACTTCAAACTATAAGAATCATTGAAGGAAACCTAGGAAACATCATTCTGGATATCAGCCTTGGGAAATAATTTAGGACCAAGTCCTCAAAAGCAATTGCAACAAAAACAAAAATTGACAAACTGGACACATGTACTCATGTGTTCATTGCAGCACTACTCACAATAGCAAAGACATGGAATCAACCAAGCTGGTCATCAGTGGTGGACTGGATAAAGAAAATGTGATACATGTATACCATGGAATACTATGCAGCCATAAACTGTGGCTGCATCTAACATGGATGCTGCTGGAGGCCATTATCCTGAACCAACTAACACAAAGGAACAAAACCAAATACTATATGTTCTTACTTATGAGTGGGAGCTAAACGTTGGAAACATATGGACAAAAAGATAGCAACAATAGACACTGGGGACACATAGGTGGAGGAAGCAGAAAACTAACTATTGGATACTACGCTCAGTACCTGGGCAACAGGGTCAATCATACCCTAAACCTCAACATCATGCAATATATCCTTGTAACAAACCTGCACATGTACCTCCTGAATCTAAAATAAAAGTTGAAATAATAAAAAAGAAAATATCAATTATGGTATTACAGTTTCCTTCCATTCTTAAAAATAACTTTATGTAAGCAAAACTGACATACAACAAATGCTATATGTTTAAAGTGTGCAAGATGGTTAATTCACTCTTGAACAACATACACTGCTGAGATCATCACCACAATCAAGATCATGAACACACCCATTATCCCCACAAATTTTCTTATGCCCTTTATAATCTCATGTTCTATCCAACTTCATTCTCAGGCAGCCACTAATCTTCTATCAGTATGTGTTAGTTTGCATTTTCTAAATTTTATATAAATTAAATCACATAGTATACACTCTTTTTTGGTTTTTTGGTCTGGCTTCTTTCAATAAGCAAAATGTTTCTGAGATTCATCCGTGTTGTTGCAGGTATCAGTGGTCCATTTTCTATTATTGTTGAGTAGTATCTCATTGTATGAATATACCACAATTATTTTATCATTCACCTGTTGGGGGACATTTGGCTTATTTACAGCTTGGAACTGTTAAAAATAAAGCTGTTATGAACAATCTTTTACAGACTTGTGCCTTCATTTCTCTTGGGTACTCTCTAGGAGAGAATGTCTAAAGCAAAAAAGGGTGATCATAATAGGTGCTGGTAAGGATGTGGAGCAACTGGAATTCTTACATTGCTTTTGGCAAGGTAAAATGTTTACAAGTATGTTGGAAACGTTTTGATAGTTTCTTGAATAGATGTTCACCTACCATGTGATCGAGCCTAAATCCACCTTGGCCCCAACATCTAATAGCCTATTGTGTGACTATAGGCAAGTTACCTAATCTCTATGAGTTTAGGTTTTCTCGGCTGTTAGATGGGGAAAATGATCACTATTAACCTCACCAGGGATAGGGGGAAAGCAAGTCAAGGTGCTTGAAACAATTGACCTAGCTGCCAACAAATTTAGAGAAATATAGCCTCTGTAAGAACTCGCTGTTAGTGGTTTTAATATTTTAATATGCCTAAGCATTTCCTGAAGATCTTACTAAAATGCAGATTCTGGACTGGGTGCAGTGGCTCATCCCTGTAATCCCCAGCACTCTGGAAGGAGGATGTGGGTGGATCACAAGGTCAGGAGTTTGAGACCAGCCTGGCCAAAATGGTGAAACCTCATCTCTACTAAAAATACAAAAATTAGCTGAGCATGGTGGCGGGCACCTGTAGTCCCAGCCATTTGGGAGGCTGAGGCAGGAGAATTGCTTGAACCCTGGAGATGGAGGTTGCAGTGAGCTGAGATGGCACCACTGCAGTCCAGCCTGGGTGACAGAGACTCTGTAAAAAAAAAAAATGCAGATTCTGAAACAGGAGGTCTGGACTAGGGCTCAAGTTTCTGTAGTTCCCACGTTCCCAAGTCCCCAGGTCCTAGTGATGCTCCAGGAGAGCATAAAGTCACTGGAGTCCTCCTTGAAGTGCAGGCAGTAATGGTGGCAGCCAACCCCCACCACCCACGAGACAGTGGCTCAGAGAGGGTATTTCTCCATAAGCATGAGTAACCACTCCAGCTTCCTGGGAATGTGTGATAAATGTTCCCATGGCTGTGCTGCGACCCAGTGGGTGCTGTTGGCTCTGTCTCACTACATATGTTATCTTCATGGTAGCTGCTCCCAAAAAGGGTTGTAACTCAAGGGAATCTCTTCACAGATTTGTGTCTGGCTTTAAAACAAGGAGCTCTCAAACATGTCAAATCAGGGAAGCAGACGGTGTCTCTATTTTGGGGTGCTTTTTCCCTTTGGGTTTGTAAAGGTTTCCTCTGGGAGGACTCTTCCCTTTTAACATTCATGGGCTTGATTGCTTGCATGTTGCAAACCAATTCTGCATTAGAACCTTTTCCCAGGTATACAGTTTAGTGAGGTTCAGGTTGATCCAGAGGGAGGGAGGCAGCAGAAAGTGGGGGAGGAACACAGCGCTTAATGGACACAGCATGTAACATTAGTTGAATACTTCTTTGGTTGCCATAGGAATGAGAAGACTTTTGATTTTAAATCATAGCTCCTCCAGAGCTATGTTAAAAATGTGATGGTAGATTCTTGCTATTTACCACTACCAGCTTTTTAAATCAAGGGCTCTTTTAAAAAATGCAGCCCAAATGTTTACCCTGCCAGAGGAGGTTATACTCACCTGAAAAATGTTACTCCCAAGGCTCTAAGGGCAAAAGAACAAGAACTTCTCCCAAATACCTTGGGTCCCACAATTACCAGGTTAGTGAAATAAAATGCAGTTTTGTTATTTTTTCCTCCCAGGAGAGATCTGTGAAATACACAAAAGAGCCTGTGATGGATGGTAACTCACTCAAGGCAATTATCATTATAGTGCTGTGAAAGCACATTTAAAAATCAATTGGTTTAAAACCAATAGGTCTTGAAACCATTTTTAAAGATTACTTGTTTAAAACATGGTGGTACACATTTTGTTTTGTTTTCATCAGTCAGCCCTCCAATCCTTTTTGTTGCTATTCAAAGTTTGAACATGAGAGTGCCACTCCACAATTTCAGCATTAAACACGGTACCAGCTTCGAGTGTCTACTCCTTCCTCCCCGACCACCAACTAAGTACTGTATTCTCATCTACTCTGAAAAGCCAAGGAGAAATTAAACACATTAAATGTTGAACACTGTACGCAAAGCTTCCCAGCCAGCATACCTGGCTGCTCTCGGTTGTTGGTGGCTGAGACCCTAGAGTTGACTGCTTCTAGACACTTCTGCTCATTTACAGATAAGTTTGTTTTCATTATATGCCTTCAACATGAAAAAAAAAGAAGTTAAAAATATCAAAGTTCGGGGCAAATTGTAATCTCCCAAAGAAGGAATCAAACTAGCTTATTATTGCATTCCCAGCAACCACTTACAGTGTCTGGCACATATTGAGTGATAAACTATCATCTGCCAATGAAACAATGATAAATAAATGAATAATAGCTAAACATTTACAGTGGGCAAGATCTGTGGACCAAACCCTGGAAGAATAGAAACTTCAGTTGTTTTGTTTGCTTGTTTGTTCGTTTTGAGACATGGTCTTACTCTGTCGCCCGGGCTAAGGAGTACAGTGTGGCGATCACAGCTCACTATAACTACAACCTCCTGGGATCAATCAATCCTCTTACCTCAGCCTCCCAAAGTGCTGGGAATATATATATGAGCCACCACACCCCGCCAGAACGTCAGTGGTTAAGCAATTACCCAATGTATAAAGTTCCCACTCTGTGCCAAGCAGCTACATATATCGTGTCATTTAATTTGGCTGAAGGAAGAGAAGATGAACTCATGAAAATTATGCTCTAGTTTGTCATTCACTGTTGCAAACTTCTCTCAGGAAAACAGGGTAGTATAAAGAATAACAGATGTCCTTTTGGTGAAGATGTCTTGGCATCAATCCTCAATGCTTCTGAACTTTACATGGCCCACCAGAAAAAAAAAGGTGGGGGGTACTTGAAGCACTCTCTGTGAAGAAAAATAATGATAATATCTAACACTCCTTGGGCGTGTACTATGAGCCAGGCAGTTCTCCAGATGCTTCACACATATTAACTCATTTAATCTTCATGTATACATACATACTTAACTATAACATACGGTAGATATATAGACAAAATACTACCAAATTTCAGAGGTCTAAGAGTTTATTTGCAATTGGAGTGATGGAGGCCATGTTTCAACATATTAGGTGGATATAGTTGGGGTGTCTAGGAAGGGGTGCCCTATTCCCTCAACTCCTTGCATACATGTAAGCTGTTCAAAAAATATTTTTAAATAATACCTAACCTATATGTTTCCTGTGTTCAGGCTCGGTATTGTCTCATGTGGCCCTGATTTGTATTCCTCTGCTAGATATGGAAACTGAGACCCAAGAAGGTTAGCTTTCTCAGTTCCGCAACAGAAGTAGGATCCCCTAGATGATATTTTTAACCACTTCACTGCATTGTCTCCTGAATGATTAGCTAACATTTCTTTGGTGCTCATTATACCTCAATTGAGGCTAAATATGACAGATTATTTTTCTTTCATTTACTACTAATGTTTATGATATATTAGAATGCCTTGAATGCCAACAAGGTTCTCTTTATTTTAGAAAAGACAAATAAAGGCATTCCTTTTATGAGGGAGGAGTTGAGTCTTCTGCTACCTTTAATCAACTAGGAGCAGAGAATTATTATTTGGAAACTTAATGCCTGTGATACGATACTTTTCAATGCCTTCAGGTGACAGATCCTAAAAGCATTTACTTCTGAACAACAAATTAAACTATGGACTCTGTCATGAATAATAATAACTGTTTGTTATACAAACATATGCATTAAATGTTCTTGCACATACACCTACATAAGAAAAACATTAAGTATTAATATGTAAGCATACAGACTTTGCTGTAGAATGTGTCCATGTATTTTAAAGCTAAAAGGGATGAGTCATCTAAGTTCTTTACTATTTAGATACAACCCACACTCCCTCCCTCCCTGTGGGCTCTCACGACTATATTCAGTCCTATTTGTTCAATGTACTTGGGAGGCTCAAGGGCCATATCATCTATGTAGGGTCCATTTAACTTGTGGCTCTTAGAGATTATTGTTCTTTCTTGAATATGTCTTTGGATATTTTCAGGTTGCTATCTGGATTTTTAGGGGGACTAGGAAAGGGCTACTTCTCCCACCAGCAAACTTGTGATTAATTTGTCAGCCTTCTCCAGGAGAGTCAAAAATAAATCTCAATCTCTCTCTCTCTCTCTCTCTCTCTCTCTCTCTCACACACACACACACACACACATACACACACACACACACACAGAGAGAGAGAGAGAGAGAGAGAGAGAGAGAGAGAGGAAAGGGAGAATGAAAGAATTGAGGGCAATGTGATTTTGTTGCCAGAAGGAATAAGTCAAATATCATAATTATGCATCCTAAAATTCATGTTAAAAAAGTTACTATTGTCCAGGTCTTTGCTATTGTAAGCAGTGCTGCAATGAACATTCGTGTACACGTGTCCTTGTAGTAGAATGATTTATAATCCTTTGGATATATACCCAGTAATGGGATTGCTGGGTCAAATGGGATTTGATAGACTGGATAGGGAAAATGTGGTACATATACACCATGGAATATTACACAGCCATCAAAAACGATGAGTTCACATCCTTTGTAGGGACATGGATGAACCTGGAAACCATCATTCTCAGCAATCTGACACAAGAGCAGAAAATCAAACACCGTATATTCTCACTCATAGGCAGGTGTTGAACAATGAGAACACATGGACACAGGGAGGGGAGCACTACACACTGGGGTCCGTTGGGGGGAAATGGGGGAGGGACGGGGGGGTGGGGAGGTGGGAAGAGATAGCATGGGGAGAAATGACAGATACAGGTGAGGGGACGGAAGACAGCAAACCACACTGCCTTGTGTGTACCTATGCAACAATCTTGCATGTTCTTCACATGTACCCCAAAACCTAAAATGCAATAAAAAAATAATTTAAAAAAAGTTACTATTGTCAACATACTTCTCCATCATTGGGTGGTAGTTCTAGTGTCTTCCTATTTAGGTATTTGAAAGTTGCTTGACTCTCTACTTACTCTAGTAAGTTCTCTAGTAAGTAGAGAGTTACTAGAGAACTTTTTGTCTCTTTACTCAACTTTCCCCCATTCCCCTATCTCCAGATGAATGACCTGGGCACTGCGATGGAGACTGAGTCTGACTATTCTTTCTTCCAAACTAAAAAATTTCCATATTATAAGCAAGATCAACTTACTAGAATCCAGTTGGCAGAAAGGTAAGATGACATTTGGACTCTTGTTCTTTACTCTTTCAATTGACTTATCTACTAAGTACTAACAGAGGGGAAAGGATATTTTCAGAAGTGGACAGTGAGTAGAGCCAAATGATGTCCTCTGTCTGACTCTGGCCCCTCTGTATTGTCCAGTGCGTGCCACGTCCAGTGTGGTTCTCTCCAGGGCAGTTTCAAGAGCAGAGGGCTTTGTGGTTTTGGTGTGAAGATTTTTCCTGCTAACTGAGGATGGCCCAAGGGGAAACTCCTTTGGCATAATGTTATTGAGCAGAATTAATGAATCCACCTCTGTATGTGTAAGGCAGCTTCAGGCCCTTGTTCAAATGGAGATGCTAACAAATGTAATGCTCTTTTCTGCCAGTAGAATACCAGGTATGTTAAACTTAAGGAAGCCCTCAAAATATGACTGTAGGCTTACATGGAATGGAATTAAGCTCCTCTTCCCTGAGACTTCTTTCTCCACACACCTCCCCAATCCTCCCAGAATTCTTTAGCTTTCTAACTATCATCAAAACTTATTTACAAGAAAGAATTGGAAGTTCAATTACCCTCAAGTAAAAAGTGATGGCTTAACATGTTTTCTCTACCAGCAAGATTTCAATATGAATAAAACCTTAGATAAAATGTTTGCAGTACCTTTATCAATTAATGACAAGCCTTTTAAAAAAAGGAAAGGAGGACATGCCTGTAATCCCAGCACTCTGGGAGGCTGAGATAGGAGGATCAATTGAGGCCAGGAGTTCTAGACCAGCCTGGGCAACATAGCAAGACGCCATCACTGTAAATTTTTTTTAACAAAAGAAAAAAAAGGAAAGAAATTTTTTTGAGGGAGGGATTAGGAGATAAAGTGACTTATCAGGCAGAGGGAGCCACCACTATTGAAACATTCTGGGGTCAGGTCTTTGCAAACATGAATGAATATTGTTTTCTGTGATTGTCTAGCAAGCTAGCACTTCACAGAAGATTATCAATCTACGTACCACACCAACAGATCCAAAATATCATCACAACTTAGGAAAGCCTCTAGGTTGCAGTGAGCTGAGGCCACTGCACTCCAGCCTGGGGAACAGATCAAGACTCCATCTCAAAAGAAAAAACCTCTAATATTTTAAAGTTAAAGTTAGTTGGGTTTATTAGCAAAAAAAGAATCTTCTCCAGGATTTCATTTAGGTAGAAGGCCAAACCTCAAATAGTCCAACCAAATATAAAACATAGTTTTCTAGATAGCTCTGGAATATAAGGCAATTAAGGAAAATTCATTGTAAAATCATAAGCAAGAAGAACTGTTTTATCTCTTAGCAAAGAGGATAAACCCAGACTGGCTCCAATCAAAGTCAACAGCATAATATAAAATGAGCAAGTTAACTACTTACAAATAATATGATCTCTCCCAGAATGTTTGGGTCTTTTGCCATCCAATAGGATAAAGAAGAACAACCCAAAAATATATACAAGCTGATATCTTTACTTGCCTCTAGATTCCATCATGAAATATACCTCCATTTTGAATTAATTGAATACACCTGTTAGTGTATAGAATACTCATATACATATCCTCTTCCAATCAAACTGAATATAGAAAAGTATACATCTCTCTGCTATCTTATGTATTTTTAATAATTCTAGATTATTTGTTTCAATCTTACAGTTCTACACTTTCATATTTTAATGGTATTCATGTAAAAGATATGGCTCTATTTTGGAATTTTTCAAAATAATCTTTTATTTCTAGGTCATAGAGATATGTTAACACTTAGTTAAGTTTTGCAGAGCTGAAATCTTGAGAATGTTTTGGGTTGAATTGTTTAGTGCTAAATACATGTTAATTTGAATACTTGATCTAACCTTGCCTTCCTCTCTGATTTTATTATTTCTCAGAACAATAGATCATCATAAGTGTTGCTTTGGAGCAGTTTAAAGTTACAAAACAGAATTGAGCTGATCAAGTTTTGACATTGGCTTTTGAACATTGTTTGCTTCACCATCTTTAAAAATAATTTTCTAACACACACACCTATATGTAATCTATAGCTATGTTCCACAGAGTGAGATCATTTTTTGAAAATCTATTTCAGAAGTTGATCATATGACGCTAAAGAACACAGTAATTAATTATTTAGTAAAAGTAAGTCCCTGTTTGCAAATGAATAATCATCCCCTTCCCAAATACATTTCTTTTTTCTTGTTACTTTCTTTCTTTTTTCTGAGATAGAATCTTGCTCTGTCACCTGGCTGGAGGGCAGTAGCATGATCTCGGCTCACTGCAACTTCCATCTCCTGGATTCAAATGATTCTCCTGCTCAGCCTCCCAAGTAGCTGGGATTACAGGCACCCACCACAACTCTCGGCTAACTTTTTGTATTTTTAGTAGAGACGGGATTTCACTATGTTGGCCAGGCTTCTCTCAAACTCCTGGTCTCAGGTGATCCACCCACCTTGGCCTCCCATAGGGCTGGGATTATAGATGTGAGCCTCCATGCCTGGCCCCAAACACATTTCTTTAAATTCAAATTTTCCCTTCTGAGTTTTCTTAAATCATGACCCTTTCATATTATGTGTTCACTTTGTGAAGTATTTTAAATTTCCCTTTCTTGGTCAACTCTCCAGAAATGACTGACTTCCAAATCTACCACCTACCCCTGGGAATCAACTCTGTTTTTCACATTTCCAGTTTAGTATCTCTTTCTTCAATCACACGTTCATTTGCACTCACCTAAAGGCTTGGTCAGCAGCATAGACTTATTCTCTCTCTTTCTCTCTCTCTCTCTCTCTCTCTCTCTCTCTCTCCCCCCCGTCTCTGTCTCTCTCTCTCTCTCACCTATGAGTCATTACAATTTCAACAGAATTACAATAATGAGTTCAGAACCTGTCGCCCACACCTCACAGTAAGTAAAAGGAACCAGAAGACAGCTTTCTCCTCTTATAAATGTCAAGTGTTCAGCATGTCTCCAGTGGGTGCTGAATAGAAAAGTAACCTTAAAGAAGTCAGCCCTTGGGTTGGAGCAAAGCTTTGAGAATTCAGAGTCCATGGTTGACTTTCCCACAAGGGCATGCAATTGGTAGTTTCAGCTGCTTCTTCCATGAGGCTTAACTATCCGCAGCACCAGCTTGGTGTCTGAGTTGTTTTGATCAGGTGGGAAAGGGAGAGCCCACAAGACAAACAGCAAAGGATTTTCAGGTTTGTTTCAATGGCAGACAGCTAAGCTGTGTACAGGGAGTGGGGCAGCGCGGGGGGAGGGTGGCGGGGGGTGTTGATGGTCTTCCTCCTGAGGCTTCTCAAATGTAAACTCTTTTTTCTTAACAAGCTGACACACTGCACACCACACCTTACTAATGACCAATTCTTTGGTCAACAAAGGGTGCAAGAGGATTGTGGAAAATCCACAGTAGGGTTTACATTTGGCTGTCACTATGCCTTTCATGAAGATCTTAAAGTATTGTGCCTAAAAGTCCTTACTGAGGTTTGATAGGAAGGATATTGAACTAGAATAACTTGAGATACTAGCCAAAGTTTATTTTTGTTATCGGGATTCTTTTGTTACATTTGAACAGGGAGAAATGCATTTAGGCAGATTGGCATGATTTGTGCTGGAGATTTGAGGAGGCAATTGGAAGCAAGTAAAGGAAGAAAGCCAGGCAAGAGGGAAGGGGTGACATCAAACGTGCCCTCTGTATTTCGCCCCAGAAAACAGCTCCCAATTATAACTACCTGCCTTGTTGTGCAGCTCAGGATAAAAGTGGTGTTGCAACAAACCCTACTGGAGCAGCCTTTGTGATTAGAAAGTACTCCACACCTTGGAGAGCCGAGGAGACATGAGAATAATTTTAAATGCAAATTAAATTGAGGGGGTAGCAGAGAAGAACACATAAAAGACAGTAAAACAAAACCTTTCAATTTTCTTAAATTAGCAGTCTAATGTGTTCTAAAGAGCAGCTCCACTCAGATCTCTTCTTAGGGGTTGCATTTCATCACAGTATAAATGGGCAAATCCATCACTTCCCTCTGCTCAGTGTTCTTGAAACAAGATTGAAGGGAAAATTAGAAGCTGTTCATTTGGGTTTGTGGGCTCAGAAGCGTCACACTGCTTTGTTCTATACTCTATCGTGTCCTGTTGAAAGAGGTCAACAAGTGCCGGTGAGTATCTGCTAATTTCTACTCTTCCTTTCATATATCTTTTTGGCTAGTTTTCCTTTGCAGGAGATGGGGGGATCTCTCACAAGATCTATGCTATAATGTGTCTTTCAGAATCTGGGAAATTTCAGACAGCTTTTTAAGCTTCTTCCAGTGACTGATTCGCAGAAGGGAAGAGTTATTTTCAGCCTGGATGCCGGTGGCTGTTCTGTGTATTAATTATAACAGGGGAATGTTTAACATATGCTAAGCTAAAATGGCCTTTCAGTAAACTCCCCCCAAATTCCCTGCCACTCTTAGGCCAGCATTAGGGTGAGAACCGGTGCCCCCACAACAGTTTCTATACAACTTTTCTATATATTAAAATTTTAATCATTTCCTTACCTGTTCTTTTGTGGCTGCAAATCAAACTAAGACTTGGGATTATAAAAATAAACTATGAAGACATAAATATGTGTTTTTAATGACTATGACACTTCTGTGCATAAGAGATGGGGGGCCGGGGAATAGCCCTGCGTGATGTACACATGTGGATTTGATGATTTTCTGCCAAAGTTTTACATGGGAAACTGGTAATTTTCTTCCTTCTCAGGGGAGGGTGCAGAGGCTGAGGCTGGCGTCACCTTCCGTTGCTAAGGTAACGTGCTCTGGCCATTTTATCTGATAAAGGAAGTCCAGTGGACTGTATGCATTATTCATCACTGTTCTAATCAAACAATCAAAATCGTTTATTTTCGCTGGGAATATTTAGCAAGATCAAAGACACTCTGGCTGGAACGGCTCTTGTTTTACCGCTGACAATTAGCCGTGGGTTTTTATTTTTTGCAGTAAGTATATTGGCTATTGGGGTACCTTTGGGTATTTGTAAAAGTTTTGTCTTACCGGACTTGGTTTCTTAAATTAAAATATATACTGTTAGAGAAACCGATTGGATAAGCCTTCTGAGCTTGGTTTTAATGACTTTGTCTTGTTAATTCTTTCCAAAAAAATATTCTGCAGAAATAGAGATAATTCAGTTGTGCAAGTATCAGGGAAAGGCTACATAGGCTTGAAAAAATAACCCAACAGGCTGAATGTTTTCTGGGGAAGTATATTAGCTTTGTGACAGGCTAGAATATGATAATGTCATAGGGATTATTGCAATGCTGTAATCATTGTTACTGCTCTACCAACCACAATTATTTCTCAAAAGCAGCCCCTGCCAGGCACAGGCAGGTGACAATCCTGTGGCACTTTATAAAATGTGCTGAAGGGAATCGCCCGGAAGGAAGGAATTCAAAGCATTTGTACAGCAAATATGTCAGTGTGTGTCATAAACGCAAGGCATCTATGAGTGGAGGCTTAGATTCCCAGGCGATTTTCCCTGCTCCGGGGGAATCCGAAAGTCTCAGGATCAGTTGAGGATCAACACTCACAACGCCTAACACTTAATGATGCTATTTATCAGATAGACCTTTTGAAAACCGATAGCATGTGAAATTAACAGTATATGTTCCAGCGAATATAAAGCAAGGAAAGACTGGTATGTTATTTCTCTTTAGATCGGATCATCTGTTTTTCCTGGGTAGAATATATTACTTTTAATGAATGTTCACTAAATGCTGCATTTTCTCATACGGTAGGGAAGCTATGCTGAGGGGTGGCTTTAGAATTGGAAATGTCAGTCAAATAATAGAATATTATAATGGGATATTCTTATTCAAACATTGTAAAGTACATCTATATAGACACTTATACTTGACATCTAAAATTTTGTGGGTTTTTTTTTCCTCTTTATAGGTATTCAAGTGAATATTTTCTCTCAGAGCTCCGTGTTTGGAACATCAAGCATGGATTATCCCAAAATGGATTATTTTCTGGATGTGGAGTCTGCTCATAGACTCTTGGATGTTGAGTCAGCTCAAAGATTCTTCTACAGTCAAGGAGCTCAAGGTAATAAAATAAGAAAAAGAAATTCCTCTCATTTGCACGTCGGTTTTATATGAACAGCCGTGTCGGGTGTAGTTGCTAGAGCTTTGCTCTGAAATTTTAATAACTGGTATTTCTAAATTGATAACCTCTACCAAACTGCTGCTGGAATTGAGGCAGGCATATAATAGAATAAATAAATCCACACTTCTTGGATGTGGTTTAAAAAATATCCAACTTTTGATGCAAGTGCCCCTCAGAAAGCTATGTCAGAAATGATTTCCCACTGCCTTGAGTCCAGTATTTACGTCCAAAGAGTCAGGGATGCTTTTCCCCTTGGAGAATTCCCAGTTTGCAGCCACTGTACTTGGAATCTTAGGGCATCGTGACCTAGTGGACTGGAATCCGGCAGGATTAGGGGCTCCTGAGAGAAGCCTTGAGCTTCTCAATAGCTGCCTTCACTATTTTAGCTGAATTCAGTTACTGCCTCAGAGAATTACCAGTGTCCATTCAGGGAGAAAGCCTGCTGGGAAGTATGGTGATGTGTCTGTTTTTATTACATGTTTCAAGGTGGTCATTTAGGCTCCAGTTTTCTTGCCCTTCTGTTGGGGCATTTAGAATGTTTTTCCACCACATTAAAGAAAGAAGCTGGAGTGTTAATATGAGATCTCATGACAAGGAGATTTCTTTTTACATATTTTATGTTTTCCATGGAATATTTAAGGTGTTCAGTCAAAGCAACCTGACAATGGGCATGTCCCAAATGGTGCAGGTGATGCATTTAGAAGGAGGACAAAGTCCCTATTTTAAAATAGAAAAGCAATTGAATTTTTAGAAGAAGTCACAAAGCAGAGCTGAGAAGAAAATGCAGTCAGTTTTTATAATTCTGGCATCTTTCACTTTAGATGGTGATGGGAACTTCACTCAGCCACTGATAATATCCTGCCTGGGCTTTCCCAAGTGGTCTTCTGAATTGCTTTTACCTCCCTCTCAAGCCAATTTATCGTGGTAACCTCAGGGGGCCTTGCAAGCCGTCTCCTTCTCTGCTTCCATTTCCCAGGGCATGTCCCAGTCTTCTTAAAGTCAAGAGGGGTTGGAAATGATCTGGTTGATTTGCTGAGGTCTGTGTGCCCATCAGCAGAGCTGAAATCAGCAAAAGTGATATAATAGCTAATTCTCCTCAAACTTCTGGGTGTATGGAGTCAACATGGCTATTCTGAGCCACTTAAAGAGACATAAAAGTGTGAGTGAGAAGAAAAGAATGAGAAATTGGCCAGGACCTCCAACCTCTTCTGGGTCTGCAAGTAAGAAGACGCTGGAAGTAGATATAGAATGGAGGAGGCTGGAAGTGGGTGGGGAATGAGGTTAGGCTCAATCCCTTCTCCAGCGCCAAGGTCACACATTGCGCCATCATTGGTCCATTCAACTGGAATGAGACAATAATTCTCTGTGGCGAGGTCTTTCCCCTGAACTGCATAGCCATCTGCAACAGAAACGGAGGGGGAGGCAGTTAATTATAGAGAATAAAGATGTCCACTTGGTCTTGCAGTGGGGATGGTATAAGCCTTTAAGAAGACTGTGGGCTCCAAGCTCTTACGGAAGGAAAGCAGGCAGGGTGTGGGAGGCTCGGAGGACTCAAGGCAGCCTTCTGGTTGTCAGCAGATGGAGCTGGGGGTGGAGTGGTCAGAATCGTCACCATCAGTGACTGTGGTTTAGACATCAGAGCTGGAAGGACTAGAAAATGCATAGGAGGTGGTAGCATAAGCTACTGCTGCTCCCTGGAGTCATGTTCGTATTAATCAGATGATGTTCAATCAAGGATTCCTGAATTTGCGAGAGGGGAGGGGGTTCCCCACACATTGTCTAGGTCAGTGTTTCAAAACCCCAGTCTTCCTGAATCAAACATCCAGGTGTAAGGCCTGTGAATTTGCATTTTAAGCAAGAACTCCAGGGATGGCTACCTAGCCAGTTCATCAGTCTAGGGGAAGCATTTACGAACCAGTCTACCTAATCCCATTTTCTCTTCTTCCACCCTGGAACAGGAACACTGCCCTCAGCACTAGAGGCAGGATAATATAGTGGTTGCAGGCTCCTCTGCAAAATGAAAACAGTAATAGTTCCTAATTCATAGGTTGTTAAGAGCATTAATGAAGTAAGGTTTTAAAGTGCTTAAAACAGTATCTGTCACATAAGAAATGCTATACAGAGCAAATCAATAAAGTAAAAATCCCTGGCAAAAGGCCATCCTCTTCTGTATAAAACTTGATAATGGACCAGGCAAGTGGCTCTTGCCTGTAATCAAGAGCACTTTGGGAGGTCGAGGCTGGTGGATCACTGGAGGTCAGGAGTTCCAGACTAGCCTGATCAATGTAGTGAAACCACGTCTCTTCTTAAAATACAAAAATTAGCCAGGCACAATGACACGCACCTGTAATCCCAGCTACTTGGGAGGCTGCGGTAGGAGAATCGCTTGAACCCAGGAGGCGGAGGTTGCAGTCAGCGGGGGATGCACCATTGCACTCCAGCCTGGGCAACAGAGTGAGATTCTGTCTCAAAAAAAAAAAAAAAAAAAAAAAAAAAAAAAAAAAAAAAGAGCTTCATAATGAAGCTGCCTTGCAAGCAAGAACTGTGATCTGATAAAAGTTAAACCTATTTCTAGCAACAAAAAACAAAAAAATAGAAATTTTAAATACATATAAAAATGCAGTGATTCATTTCTTGTCCTGTCAAAATCCAACTCAGGGCAAAACTGAAAAATAGCTCATCTTGCTGCTCCCCATCTGTCTTGTCCTTCATTTCATTTTAAAGATGAGAGCCTCTCTCCCTCCAACTCCTTCCTCAGATTCCCAGCACACAGGATCTATCACCTTGGGAGGCTCCTTCCTCAAGTTCTGCTTTTACCATTTCTTGGCACTTGGCACTGCATTGCATGGGTTCCTCCACTGTAACTTCCTCCCCTTTGCACAGACTCCACAGTCTGTCCTGGAAAACCAGTACCCCTTAGGCCTTATAAAGGAACAGTGAATGGGTGAAAGCCTGAGTATACCATGGCCTGCACCCTTCGCATCCAAACCAGATGCACACACTGCCATGACTCAAACTTGCATCTCACCAATGGCAAGGCTCCAAGGACCAGTGAAGGAGGGCAATTTGGTGGCCAGCTCTTGAGAAACACGTTTGAGACAATTACTGTCTTACACTGTTGCTGAATCACTCCATGTGGCAGCTCTCTATTCAGCCAGTCCAGCCAGTGCAGAGGATATTAGTAAGGTCAAGTGGCCCCAATTTGATAACGTCTTCTAAAAAGAAGGCCCACTTGAAAGTACAGTATGGGGTTAAGTATCTAAAACTTGGGTGACCTAAGGCTTGGTTGGCTAAACTGTTGTGTGATTATTGCATTTTTGAGTGGTCTCTTCTCACTATCATGCAGTTATTTCTATAGACTGATCAAGTGTGCTTACAGATGTCAAATGTTTCTAAAGGGGAAAGCAAGAAAATCTGAGTTTCTCTCGTTTCCCACATGACAGCCTCATATCAATTTATTTACAAACTCATAAAGTTCCAGGAAGATAACACCATCTATATTAATCATGTGCAAAATATTTATCCCAGGCCACAATGCCAGAATTATTTTCTTAATCCCCACAGAGTTGTTTTCTTAGATTTTTCTTGGAAAGTGGCAATAGCCTTCTCCTGAGTAGAGGATGATTTAGCTAGTTAAAGCAAGAGGAATCCAGGACAGCAAGAAGAAGACAAAAAACGGAAAAAAGCAATTTATCTTGAGACAAATTCTTTTGGAAGTCCCTGAGACTTTCAAAGGTGCCTGATCTGTTCTTCTGAACAAACAACCTGTTATCTTCTCCCACCTCTATTTTCCCTTGGTTTGACCTCAAGGTGGGGGAGGTCAGCTGCCTTTCTCATGATTCTGCTTTAGAAGGTATGATGTGTTGCAGAGAACAGAAAATATCCAGGGTCATCCTGTTTGTCTCCTGTTGGTGAAGGAGGCTCTCTTGATTAACTAGTGAGTCATTTGCCAATAGTAAATCCTAACAGGAAGGGAGTTCTGTGAAAGTCCCCTTTAACTGAAAAGAACCCCAGAGGTTGGAGATACATCTGGCTTCAAGTATCAACATGTCTTGACATCACATAATGTGAGCTCATCCGTCTTTCAGGTTTCTGACAGTGCTTCCCCACACTCTCAACTTCAGACTCAGTAGTTTTGTAGAGAACAATTAAACTGGAAGAGAAGACATTATAAAAACACAAAATTAACATCATGAGATTTTTTAGGCTAAAATGGACACCATGACTCCCTTAGGTTTCTTCCTAAACCAAGAAAAACAAACCCCGGGAGGGCCAGCCCCAGGCTTTGGTGCTATATTTTCAACAAGCCCATGGGTTTTTAGGATGAATACTGGAGTTTGAGAATGACCATCACAGATCATCAGTCACCTGCTACTCAGAGTGTGGTCCCAGACTGACAGCACCAGCTTCACTCATCTGGAGCTTGTTAGGAATGTAGAATCTCAGGCCCTACCCCAGACCTAGAGAAGCAATCTGCACTTTAACAAAATCTCCAGGTAATTTTCTATGTTAGTGTTTGAGAAGCAATGATAGAATTTGGTGCACATTACAAACACCACTTGGAAGCTTTGTTTTGGTTTTTTTCTTTTTTCTATTTTTTTTTTTTTTTTTTTTTTTTGAGAGAGAGAGAGAGGAGGGTCTGGCTCTGTCATCTCAGGCTGAAGTACAGTGACAGGATCATTGCAGCCTCGAACTCCTGAGCTCAAGTAATCCTCCAGCCCCAGTCTCCCAAGGTATCTGGGGGCTACAGGCACATGCCACCATGTCTTGCTAATTTCTTACTTTTTCATACAGACAGAATCTTGCTGTCTCCCAGGCTGGTCTTAAACTCCTGACCTCAAGCAGTCCTCTCACCTCAGCGTCCCAAAGTGCTGGGATTATAAGCATGAGCCACCGTGCAAGGCTACACCTGAGAGCTTTTACAACCTAAAGGCTAGAGTCCACTATAGACCAATTAAATCAGAATCTCTGGGGATAAGCCCCACACACGAGAATCTTTTAAATTGCCCCTACGAGATTCAAATGTGCAGCCAGGGTTGAGAAGCACTGACCTTCATTTCATAGTAAAAGATTTTAGCATCATGCAGGTACTCTTGCCTAAATAATTTTCTCTCAGTCTTCTCCTTTAAATGAATTCAAACCATGGGGAAGCTGCAAATAGACTTTTAAAAAGCACTATGGGCTGTTGTGCTGGCTCATGCCTGTAATTTCAGCACTTTGGGAGGCCGAGGCAGGCAAATCACCTGAGGTCAAGAGTTAAAGACCAGCCTGGCCAACACGGTGAAACCTCCATCTCTACTCAAAATACAAAAATTCACTGGGCATGGTGGTGGGTGCCTGTAATCCTAGCTACTTGGGAGGCTGAGGCTGGAGAATCGCTTGAACTCGGGAGGTGGAGGTTGCAGTGAACCAAGATCATGTCACTGCACTCCAGTCTGGGCCACAGAGTGAGTCTCCATCTCAAAAATAAATAAATAAAAATCAAAATAAAAAGGACTGTGTATCAAGGGCTGCCCCTTTTATATTCATTGTTATCTGTTAATCCTCAAAGGAACTTTGGGAAGTGGGAATTCTATGCTCATGTCGCAGAGTAAAAAACTAAAGACGGATGAGGTGAACTATCTTGAAAGAGCTGTACATTTAGACAGCAGCAGAGTCAGGGTTTGGATTCATACATATCCAACTCCAAAGCCCAAGTGATTTTGTTTATCTCATGCTGCTTGCCAGGAAGAGGCACCCTCTCATCTAGTCAGGTTCATCAAATCAACCTTGCAGATCAGCGAAGGTAACTTCCCTGACCAAACCACACTTCCAGAAATGGTTAAGCTGTGGCCTAGAGTCATTCTGCTGGGAGCTCAAATCACACAGCTTAAAAGAAGACAGCAGAGACAGAACCAGATCTCATCTTACCACATCCGTGCACTGTCCACTGTGTGATATTTCTTTTCTCAAAAACCTTGGAAATTTAAATTACCTTCTAAAACGAACATACATTAAAAGGCAGCCAATTGATAAAAGTCACTAGGCAATCCTAGTGACTCCTGCTAATGATTTCTCCTCTTTCATCATTGAAATAACACTTGGCATTAGAACCAGGCACAGTAGTCACTGTTACTTGTCATAATGCACCTTTTCTGTCATCTACATTGTCTTGTTCAACAAAGGAAAATGCCAGTTTTGACAAATGATGAATGCCACAGTGAGCAGCTAAGAGTCTCTTTAAGTTGTTTTTGGAAGTAGAGAGGTATTCATCTAAACCCCCTCTGCCCCCTTACACCTCCACCCACCTCCACGCTTTGCCCACTCTGTAAAATCAGTCAGAACAGCTGGTATTTGAATCTTTAGCTTTGAGTTAAATATACTCTAAACCTGAACTCTGAATCTCTGGGACTTCTGAACATGGCCCCAAGATAGAAAGACATTTGGTAGCTCTCCATTAGTTCCAAATCAGGAACAGTAGTCACCGACACAGAATGTGCTCATACTATTTCCTTTGCTGTGCTTATAGGGAGACCCAGCCCCATTATCACCTCCTCCATGAAGTTTTGCTTGACTTTCCCAGGCCTTCCTCCCATAGCCTATACTGCAGCTGTGCACGCCTACACGACAGCCATTGCCATCATCTATGATTCTGCCTCCACCACCTGTTAAGATGCATGAGCTCACATAAATGGCTTCAATTCTTGAAACCTCAGATTCCTCATCAAAATAGACATAATGCTAGCTCTGAATTCATAGGAGACTTTGGGAATTAAATGAAGTACAGCTACAAAGTATCTAGTACCTTGTCCGTTGTTACTGATTAGTTAGTTACTGATACTCTTGTTTTATGATTACTTAACTATCTGTGACTTACCTCAATTACAGTGATCTCCTTAAATAGCATCTTCTTGGTGCCTAGCATTATCCTTCTTATACAGTAGAATCATTAACATTTGTTAACTCTCTATTGAATTGATGGAGTAAGAATGCTTAAATCTACACTATAAAAGGAATTTTTTTTAACAAAACTTTTTTTAAAAAACATTTTTGTGAGTACATAACATAAAGATACATTTTGGACCCCAGGAAATTGTGCGATGATTCAAGATTTAGAAAATAGAACCTCCTAAGACTTTTAAAGAATTAAAATCTTTGTTGAAAATGGAACCTGCATAAGACTGAAGGTAAGGACATGCAAAGATAATATTCAAATACATAGAGATGTAGGCAGTGGAAGCAAGTCATCAACTCTGCTGCATCTCATATAAGACCGAAGAAATTAAAAGTAAGATTATACAGCAGGGGAATTTAGGTCTATTATTGAAAAAATCAATCTTTTAAAATAGATTTCCAGGGATCCCTGAGTAGTATTTTTCTGAAAAGGGGCTTTTTGATATAGAATAGTCTGGGATGATGAAGTTTTCATTCTGCCTAAAAGCAGAGTTATGGAATAGGCAACCGCTCAACTTTCACTGCAGGGAGCTTAATTGAGTTCAGTTCAAAAGCTGCGCTGAACATGTCCCGCAAATCAGCTCTGAGCTGCACTGTGAGATCCCCTTTTTAGACTTTTACTGCCTAGTCCAGTTTTTATACTTTTTGGCTGATTAATCCTCAAACCAGATATCACCCCACTCACACTTCTAACCAGACTTAAAGGAAGGCGAGTGTAGACACTCACCTAAACCACATGCTGGAAACACACACATTGAGAACCACTCACTGGAAGCCTGGCCATGGTGTTTTAGGAGTCTTGCATCGTGGAAGTCAGGTTGTCTTCTTCCTCCATGCCTGTCCCCTGAGCCCTTCATGTCATGACCTTCCATATGGTTCACATCTGGACCTGCAGGTTTGATTTGCTTCAGAGGGACTGGGGCAGGAACAGTGCTTGCAAGACAACCCAATCCCCATCTGGACACAATTAGTCAACTGGGTTATAACCATTTCCATTCACCCATGTAATGTCCTCCCACCTGCCCCTCAGAGTCCTGCTAGATAATATCCCATATTTCTGTTGGTTCACTGTCCAAATACTTGATATGTAATCATACTATTTCCCAGAACTTTGTCTCTGAGAAGTACTTCAGATGAGAATTTATTTTTTATGTTTCCAGTCTTGGTGCTTGAGCCATCACCCTCAACAAATACTTGTTGTTTTATTTTGATTTTTTGTTTTCCTTCATCACTCTAGTCAGGAAGCAGTATATGGCACTTCACTCACAGCTGACAAACTAACTACCACGCCTACCCTCCTACCCGCCCACTCATTCCATTTCGGACCTCTAATTGCTCACACCCAGGCTTTCCAAACCTGTGTTTAATACAGGGAAGACGATGTGTGAAAAAGACAGTGAAGGCAGATCAAGAGGAAAAAACATCGTGGAGCCAGGCAGCCTGCCAACTCCATAGATATATAGATGACCATCGAATCCAACCCTCCTGTTCTGGAGTGTGCCCTGGGAACAGGACGATTCTCTGTACACAAAGTCCCGTTCTTGGTGCCCACAATTTACTGCACACAGCCTTTTGGTGCTCTTTGTGCCTTTGCCCCCAGCAAGGATCTGCTTTGCCATGTATTGTGATCCAGAACTCATACATGAAGTAGGGCATGGGGATGAGAGGAAGAGGGAGAGAAAATGAGAGAATGAGAGCCAGAGAGGAAGAAAATTATGTGAAAATACAATGAACTAATTTCAATCAACTAATCATTCCTGCTCTCACATACCACACATGAGAGGCAGCCCACACTCACCCAGCACCAGCCATGACCCAATTAGCATAAACAATTCACTAGGTGCTTGGGAAATCATTCTCACTCCTCATTTGCCCAAACAAATCTGTTTTCTCAAAAATTTTGGGACCATCCTTTGTGCCTGTGCTAGGCAAGGATAGGGAGCCTAACACTTCAAAATCAGCCCATGTCAATATCATTTTTTTAATATTTTAAAGAATTTCTCAGTAAGCAATAGACACTTATACAAAATCATGGAATGAATATTTATGTTAAATTGGACTTCTAAATACCAGGACTAAACAGAGTTATCTTCAAGATCTATACATCCTTTTTCAATCATAAAAGCAAAGCAAGGGAAGTGTTAATGCCTTTGGCTAAAAGGGGAGAAAAAAAGGAGAGGCCCAGGATCAGTGGCCCACACCTGTAATTCCAGCACTTTGGGAGGCTGAGGCTGTTGGATGGCTTGAGGCCAGGAGTTAGAGACCAGCCTGGGCAAAATAACAAGATGCCATCTCTATGAAACATTTTTTTAAAATTAGCCAGGCATGGTAATGCACACCTGTAGTCCCAGCTACTCAGGAGGCTGAGGCAGGTGTATTGCTTGAACCCTGGACCTCCAGGTTATAGTGAGCTGTCATCATGCCACTGCACTCCAGCCTGGGCAATGGAGCAAGATTCCGTTTTTTTTTTTTTTTTTTTAAAAAAAAGAAGAAGAATAAGAATAAAATTAACCCTGCACAACTATTTAAACTTTTTGTCTTTACTTTTAATTTCTTTTACCTACCTTTGGAATATTACAAGGTTTTATTTATGACACATACAAAACTGGGGGTATGAATAAAATAGTTTCCCATATTAGCTTAAGAATGTCATAGTGTTTAGGACTTGAGTTTTAGAATTGCACAGCTCTGAGTTCAAAGGATGATTTTCACTTCCTAGCTTGTGACTTTAGGCAGGTTATTTAATCTCCCTCTCTTACTTTTCCTTTTTGAATACAAGTGACAGTAATAAGAATTCTTAACCCAACAGGTTATTTTGAGGATTAAATGAACTTTAGTTTCACAAACTATGGTATGATATATAATTTTCAGGTAATACATGAACTCTTTCATAATAATCATGTATTAACTTTATTGTGCTTTAGAAAAATGTAAATAGAAAAACTGTTTAAAATATAAAAATATATAGCCAGCACTGCACATTCACAGATGATGGCTTAGAAAAAGCAGTGCAAGAAAAAGTAAGCTGATTAAGTCCACTTAAGTAATAACATTAGGTAAATGAAAGGCTAGATGGCAATTAGGTACAGCAAAATACATAAAAAGTCATATAGGAATGACTAAAATTTGGAAACAGACAAATATAAAGCACTAAGCCAGACATCAAGCACCTGATACATGTTTAATAAATGTCAGCTCTTATGTTAATTATGCTTTAATTTTCTCAAGCCTTAGAGAAAAATGACAGGGCATCTGCTTCCCAAGAGAGACCCCCCACCTGCCCCACCACTTCTTTTCTCTGATGCCATTTTTTTCCAATTCAAATTTCTAAGACCTTTGGAGACATGAAACAGTCTTAAAACACAAGAACAAGAACAAGAAACACAACTTTGATTTTAAAATAAAATTACTAACAAATTCCAACAGTATCCTCTGTATCATACCACCTGTGGGTAACATTAGCTAAACTGTATTGATTTCCTCTGAAATCAGAGCAAACTCTATATTATGATCAGTGCAGCTATGTTTCTAAGTTGGCATTCAAGGTAAGATGGCAATTCGCTTGCATGTGAGTTAAATTTAGGGAGGATAAAAAAGAACACTCTGGGCGGTGTGAAGTGGCCTGTGATGAGGCATGAACAGGCATGGGAAGAGGGTGATCCGTCAGGAAAACTGCATGTGAGACTCTCCCCTAAGCTGACAGGTTACATGGTAGAGATGGAGAATGGTAAGAGAGAAGACAAGAACAGCAGGCAGGAGTCATGGCATGTGAGGCTGTGCAATGCCAGTCTAAGGAATCCCAAAGCTGATACTGAATCCACGAAAGCACCAAATGTGGAGGAGATGTTATCAGGTCTGCTTTTTTTTTTTTTTTTTTCTTTTTTTGAGGTGGAGTTTCGCTCTTGTTACCCAGGCTGGAGTGCAATGGCGCGATCTTGGCTCACCGCAACCTCCGCCTCCTGGGTTCAAGCAATTCTCCTGCCTCAGCCTCCTGAGTAGCTGGGATTACAGGCACATGCCACCATGCCCAGCTAATTTTTGTATATTTAGTAGAGACGGGGTTTCATCATGTTGACCAGGATGGTTTTGATCTCTTGACCTCGTGATCCACCTTCCTCGGCCTCCCAAAGTGCTGGGTTTATAGGCGTGAGCCACCGCGCTCGGCCCTCAGGTCTGCTTTTATAGAGGTGATTAATACAGAGGACAGACTGGGGAGGAAGATCAGAGGCAAGGAGAGGCATCAGGAGGCTACTGCAGTGATGCAAACAAGAAAAAAGCCTAAAGAGGGAACTGATTGGTAGAATTCAAAAGTGGAGAGGATTCTAGAAATATTAAGAATTTTTTTCCTGATTATGTGGCGAGAATGTGAGTAGACAGAAAGGGAAAAACAGGTTCTTTGAATTCTCCCTACATATTATCTTTGGGCCTACTAGGTGAATGATGCAGCCCTTCCCTAAGAAGAAGAATACAGGAAAATGACCAAGATGAAGGTTGGAAAAAGAAATTCCACTTAAAGCACATTGAGTTTGGAGATCCTATGGAATAGCCCAGCACAGATTACCAGGATGGACTAAGTTCCATGAAATAAGCTTAGGATGGAGATCTTGGAAAACCATCTGAGATATTCTATATTCCTCAGTAATTCCTAAAATAATTTCACTGACATGTTTTACATTGAACTCTAAATATGTGGTTCTGCTGGGCCTTTAATTTTCCTTTCATACTATTTTAAGAAGATTGGGAGATTGTTTAAAGAAAACATATTTTCTAAATAAAAATTTTTTTCTGTAAATACAATATTTTCTTCCTAGCCCCAGTACTTACAATTAATAGTCTATTTGAAATATTTACATGAGCCAAATGTTTGAAGTCACTAAGATTATTGCAAATTCTGGTTTGTATTTTTATAATAAGCAAAAATCTTAGTTAACACTTACAAGGTCATTAAAAAAACACGTTTTTTTTTGTTTTTGTTTTTTTTTTAATCTCAATGCAGCTCAATCATAGTATAGAACTATAGCTTGTTCCAAAATGCTGCAAAGGAAGAGAAAAAAGAGATTCACCTAGAGCTAGTTAAAAATAGACCTTCCTTTTTTAAAACATTTATTTTAAGTTCAGGGGTACATGTGCATGTTTGTTACACAGGCAAACTTGTCTCATGGGGATTTGTTGTATAGATTATTTCGCCTCCCAGGTGTTAAGCCTAGTGCCCATTAGTTATTACCTGATCCTCTCCCTCCTCCCACCCTCCACTCTCCAACAGGCCCCAGTGTGTGTTGTTCCCCTTTATGTGTCTGTGTGTTCTCATCGTTTAGCTCCCACTTATAAGTGAGAACATGTAGTATTTGGTTTTCTGTTGCTGTATTAGTTTGCTAGGGATAATGGCCTCTAGCTCCATCTATGTCCCTGAAAAGGTCGTGATCTTGTTCTTTCTTATGGCTGTGGTACAAAAACACCATGAAATACCATGCAGAGTATTACCTTTTTTATTTACTTATTTTTTGAGACAGAGTCTTGCTCTGTTGCTCAGGCTGGAGTGCAGTGGTGCAATCTCGGCTCACTGCAACCTCCACCTCCTGGGTTCAAGCAATTCTCCTGCCTCAGCCTCCCGAGCAGCTGGGACTACAAGCACCCACCACCACACCTGGCTAATTTCTTGTGTTTTTAGTAGAGAGGGGGTTTCACCATGTTGGCCAGGCTGGTCTCGAACTCCTGACCTCATGATCCACCCATCTCGGCCTCCCAAAGTGCTGGTATTATAGGCATGAGCCATTGCACCCAGCCATATTACCCTTTTTAAACCCATGCAGCAATATATTCTCTTTTATTTAGCTGATTGTGTACTGTTTGGTGACTAAATTTGATATGTGACAGGCAGAGAAGAAACTACTTGGCTTGGCCCAATTTATTTCTTGTCTCTGAAAAGCAAGACCACACTCCAAACATCATACTGCAGGAGATATTTTTACATTAGCCTTATATCTAATGCTAGCTTAATAATCTGGATATGCACACTGACATCGCAAAAGAAGAGTAAGAAGAAGACTTAGACTATGTGCCAAGGGCTTTGTATTTATTATCCCATTTCATCTATAAAAAGGAAATTTATTGGGCACACGACACTGATGTGCCATTTTACAGATGAAGTGATCCATGTTTCTAATAATCGAGTGACTTCCCAAGGTCACAGCTATTAGTAATGGAGCCAGAATTATAATTCTGAGCTTTTGGATTCTCCCCACTACAACTAGTGATCCTATGTTATATTAGTGACAATGGCAATATTAGCAAAGACATCCATATACACCCATCCCCATGTGGGGATGGACAGATGTTCATGTGTTTCCACACATTCAAAGACAGAATGTCTCCATGTTGTGTGATACAAATGCATCAATGGAGCCATTTTATGTCATTATACTCAGGTTGAACTTCGTAAAGGAATGTTTTACCTTTTTGCGTGGTGGGTGGAAACTATCAAAATGGGATGGTGGGGCCTCTGACCCTTAAACTGGGTTGCAGAATATATGATTTGCTTGCAATTCCTGGAAATTAGGGGAGGAGGGCAATCTGCCTGAGTCTCCATGGAGCTTCTTATGATACACATAACTTGTATTTTCCTCTCACTACCAATGTAACGTTAGTAATTATAGAAAAAATTTAAAATATTGGCAAACAGAAAAAGACAAAACAAAAAACAAAACTCAAGTAGCCTCATCATCTAAAAGTAGGTATTTTTTACTACCTGGTAAATATTCTTATATTCTTTTTATATACATGGGCATACATAGATTTTTCTTTTGGTGCTGTTTAAGATATTTTTATTATTTATTTATTTTTCCTTATTTCTCCTAAAAAATGGGATACATGTGCAGAATGTGCAGGTTTGTTACAAAGGTATATGTGTGCCATGGTGGTCTGCTGCACTTATTACTTAGAAAGTTCCCTCCTCTCACCCCTTACCCCAAAACAGGCCCTGGTGTGTGTTGTTCCCCTGTCTCGGTCCATGTGCTCTCGTTGTTCAGCTCCCACTTATTAGTGAGAACATGCAGTGTTTGGTTTTCTGTTTCTGAGTTAGTTTGCTGAGGATGATGACTTTCAGCTTCATCCATGTCCCTGCAAAGGACATGATCTCATTCCTTTTTATGGCTGCATAGTATTTCATGGCATACACAGATTTTTTTAACCTAAACCAAGCCGCTCAGATTTATTGCTTTTAATTTTTCTGTCTTAATGTAAACAATAAATTAATTCCTTTTATTAAAGAATTAGCTTATTGAAGTAGCTTATTCTAGAATAAGCTACCTTGAAGCAGCTTATTATAACTGAATTATGAAATAATCAGACACAGGTTGGGCTATGATGGAAAGGTCAACATGCTTTGCTTTCTCCCAAAGGGTGACTTTGTCAGCTGGGTTGGTGTTCTGTTCTGGATCTGTTCTGCCATTTATTTACTAGGCAGAGTCTCTGACTAATACCCTGTGATCTAATCACTGTCATCAGCCCATCTGTAGATAAAACAGAATGCAAATAAAATATCTATGTAATCCACATTGGGTGGTTATTCCCTCTTAGACTCATACATTTAGACATTTTTATGTTTTCTCCCCTCCACAGGCAGAATATGTCTTCCTCTTATTATAGACAGACGCATTTTATTATGTATGACAAGCAAATGCCAGATATTTCTAATACTTCATTTAACAGTAGAATTACTACCATAATGGACATCAGAGCTGGAAGGGACTTAATTCAATCAGCTCATTTTACAGGTGGTAAAACTGAGGCTTAGGGAAGACAGGAAAAGGAACACTGTTTATGAAAGACCTAACATATACCAGGATCTATGCATACTTGTTTCATTCGAAACTACAAACCTATAAGTTAGATATTATTGTCCCCAATTTATAAGAAATTAAACCTCAGAAGGATAAAAAACTGACCCAATACTGCACAGCTAAGAAGAGGTGAAGCCAGGATTCAAGCATGAGTCTTTCCAGCTTCACAGCTTTTCCCTACAACATCCTTCCTTTCTGGAGAGAAATAGATGAACCAGATGGTGGTAGATGGTGGCAGAGCAGGAGCCAGAACTCAGTTTCTCAGTGCCTCATCTGTGCCCATATCTCTGCATCCTGCTGTCTTGTGTATATGGGTTCAAATAGGATTAAAGCCCCCACAGCCTTTGCCACTGAACTTATTTTGCAAGTAACCAAGCCCAGGAGTTTGCCACACAAAGATATGTCCAAGTATATATCACTTGTGTGTACATTGAATATGAATTAGAAATATTATAACTTTTAGATTTCAAATGATGTCATGAATTACAGCAACTATACTGAAAATCAGCTACATGGAAGATATAAAATCAAAATATATGAGCCTTAATGTTACCTGTGCTATCGAATAAGATTGGAAAAGTGACTTGTATATCTAAATGAGGAATGCTCAACATTTAAATAATAGAAAGCTGTTTGGGTCTCTGCCCAACTCAGTTCAACATACAAAGCCTGAAGCACATTTTCTTTTTCTGCATCTAGCATGATTTAGCAGCCAGCCCCCAGCCCCTCTGCACAGTGTCTACTTTAAGAAACTGGGAGGAAAGGAAGCAATGAACATTTGTTGCCCGCCTACCATTTGTCAGGCTCTATGTTAGGTGTTTTGCATTTATTATGTAATGTTTTATCCTCCCAAGGCCCAGTGAGAGAGTTTATTTCATTTCTAGCTTGCATATAAGGAAACCAAAGCTTAAAGAGCTCACTAACTTTTTTACAAGGTCTAATAAGCTTGGGAATTATGCCAAGGTTCAATTTCTCAGCCACAGCCTTGCTTGGAGCTGGCTAATAATAATAGTCTTAATATAATAAATGTTTATCGGGAATTCCCTTTGCCAAAGACTACATGAATTATATATCTGAATCCTTGTAATGACCCTAAGTTGTAGGTACCATGTTAGTCCCATCTTATACATGTATAAGAGGTAAATGACCTTCATGAAATCACACAACTATTAAGTACATTTGGATACAAACTCAGGAAGGCTAACCCTAAAGACTGTGCTGGTAAACATTACTTCCTATTGTCTGGAAGAAAAGTAATAACCACATTATTTTGATAATATATTTATACAAAGTGAAAATTATAAAGTGCCACAAGGTGAGGAAAGACAAAGGCAGAGAAAGCTACTATAGTCTCATAGTGGTACTGGAGACAGGGACAAAAACATTTCAGCCACAGAGGATGGGCAGAGTTTAGCTATGTTAAGATGGGGAGAAGGAAAAGAAAGGGTTTCCACTGCAAAGATTCATACTGTCATTTAGTTTTTGTTTGCTGTATTAAAATTTGCTAATAGTTCAATCAAACCGGTTAAGATTTGCATTTTCTGATAGATACAGATAGTATTGGGCATTAACAATTGATGTTCTGCGTCCACTGTGAACCCAGTTATTACTTTTCTATTGCTATGTATGGAATTACCCCAAAACTTAGTGATTTAAAACAACAAACACACTATCTGACAGTTTCTGTGGGTCAGGAATTAAGGAGGGCCTTAGCTGGGCTGTTCTGGTTTAGGGTCTGAGGTGACAGTCGGGAGGTTGGCTGGGGCTGTAGTTGCCTGAACATTCAACTGATGTCTTCAAGGTGGCTCATGCCCATGACACCTGGAAGGACACTTTGATGCTTCACTATACAAGCTTCTCTATAGATCGCTGGTGTGTCTCATCATGTTGCAACTGATATTCCTCAAAGCAAGACCCCAAAAAGGAAGCAAGGAAGAAGCTAGAAGACATTTTATGACCCAACCTCAGAAGTGTTATACCATCACTTATAGCATATTTTTGTGGTCACAGAGACCAACCCTAATTCAATGTGGGAAGGGACTATAAAAGGGCATGAGTGCCAAGAGTGGGGGTTCATCAAGGGCCATTTTGGAAGCTGGCTATCACAACACAATTGCCTTTACAGGAGCAGGACAATTTCAAAAGAAAGAGGGAACATAGCTCATACACTTAAACAGGTATTTTGTTAATATTTCACACATGATCAAGTGGTTTCAAAATTAGGCACAATACTGCATAATTATATAGGATCTCTGGGAGAGAAGTCACCATACCAATGTTAAGGTAGCTATTGAATTGTCTTGTATTAATCTATGTACAAGCAACAAGAAAAGCTAGGTATTCACACCTTAAAGAAGAGTTAGAGCAAAGTCAGTATTAGGCTCATATTGTTACAGGAAACAGGGTTGGCTTCCACCTCTTTGGGAGCTACATCCTTCAAGGTAGGACTGCATAAATTGTGGACTTTACTCTTTCACAAGTCTATTCACATAGACTATGAAGTGGATGATGTATCTCTGAAGTTCTGCAACATTAAAGACCTAAGTTGGGGCCCAGAGGAACACAGTAGAGCTAGATTCCTGAGCTGCAATAGTAAAAACAAGGTAGCCACCTCCTCTCCCTTGTGTATCCCATAGCATCAGCCAGATGTAAAAGGGAACAAATATCAGAACTTCGTAGAGTGGACAGCTCCTTTAATAACAAGTTTAGGCAGAGAACTGAGATGTACCTATAACATTTCCTCAGATTTTTTGTTTTCTAGAAAAGTATACATATGCATAGAAACAAAAAATATTTCTGAATCTATGTACTAAATTTAGTTGTAATAAAAAGTCTAAAAAGCTTTTTGGCATATTTTTGTGAAACCTATGTAAGATTAGTAAGTTATTACTGAAAGTTGGGTTATTATAGTTAAAGATATTCATCCCCATCATTTACATTTTGTATCTTTTCATGAATGATTTTCAGTATTGCCACTGTAATCAGTGATAGTGTACTGGGTTTAATTGTGAGGTGTAAAGGTTCTTATATTTCTAACTTACGTTAGATGTGCAAAATGGTGAACTATATTTCATCCATATAGCCCAGGTTCTAAATCTGCATGACTATAATATACCAGAATCAATACAAAAATTGAAAGACTGCCAGTAAGTCCAGGACATATTACCTGTAATATCAATACTGTGTTTGTCCACAGCCTGTGGGACTATCTGACAATGATAATCTTTCAGAAAAATTTAAATGTAAGGATGGGGTATCATCTCTAACCTTTAGAACCTCTCCTAAATAGAAAAAAAAATGTGTTTTTTAACAACCACTTTTTAACTTAAAAAATAATAATGACACAAGAGCAGAAAATCAAACACCGTATATTCTCACTCATAGTGGGGTGTTGAACAATGAGAACACATGGACACAGGGAGGGGAGCACTACACACTGGGGTCCGTTGGGGGGAAATGGGGGAGGGACGGGGGGGTGGGGAGGTGGGAAGAGATAGCATGGGGAGAAATGACAGATACAGGTGAGGGGATGGAAGGCAGCAAACCACACTGCCATGTGTGTACCTATGCAACAATCTTGCATGTTCATCACATGTACCCCAAAACCTAAAATGCAATAAAAAAAAGAAAAAAGAGCATATTTTCTTTTATGCTCAATAGAAAAAAAATAATAATAATTAAAAAATACAGAAATTTGCAAAAATGATATAGTACAAAGAATAGATATGTACTCTTCTCAGATTCACCTAGTTAAAAATCACTTCTCAGCCTTTTGGCCAAGAGCAAATGTAGATTAATCTGTTAATAGTGTTTTACTCCATTTGCTCTTGCTTGTCTCTACTGATCTATTCTTCTAGAAAGGAGTGTAAAAAACGTGTGTGTGTATATATATATACACAAAAAAAATATACGCATGTACACGTTTTTACACTCCTCTCTCTCTCTCTCTCTCTCTCTCTCTATATATATATATATATATATATTCCTCTCTATACACATATAATACATAGATACATACACAGTCATGTGATGCTTAACAATGGGGACATATTCTGAAAAATATGTCATTAGGCAATTCTGTCATTGTATGAACATCACAGTGTACTTACATAAACCTAGATGATATAGACTACTACACACCTAGGCTATATGGTACAGCCTATTCCTCAAGGCTACAAACCTGCACAGCATGTTTTTGTATTGAATACTGTAGACAACTGCAGCACAATGGTATTTGTGTATCTAAACATAGAAAAGGTACTGTAAAACTGTGGAATCATAATCTTATAGAACCACCATTGTATATATGATCCACCATTGACCAAAATGCCATTATGTGGCACACAACTGTATATATACAGAGGAGATACTGTAGTACACATGCGCATGCACACACACACACACACACACACACACACACTTATCAAGAAAGAGATGAGGGAGGAAATATATATGTATGATTGTATATGTGTGTACTTTTACATGTGATTCTATATTCCTTCCTTCCTTCCTTCCTTCCTTCCTTCCTTCCTTCCTTCCTTCCTTCCTTCCTTCCTTCTTTTTTAAGAGATAGGGTCTCTCTCTGTCACTCAGGCTGGAGTGCAGTGTGTGATAATGATGGCTCACTGCAGCCTCAAAGTTCTGGGCTCAAGTGATCCTCTTGCCTCAGTTTCCTAAGTAGCTGAAACTACAGGTGTGTGCCACCAAGCTAATTTTAAAATTTTTTTATAGAAACAAAGTTTCACTATGTTGCACAGGCTGATCTCAAGCTACTGGCCTCAAGTGATCCTCCCAACTGGACCTCTCAAAATGCTGAGATTATAGGCATGAGCCACCATGCCTGGCCCATTTCTTAAGACTAGGAATAGTGTCTTCCATAACCACAGCACATCTATCACCTGAAATAAGTTTACCATTGATATTTTAATTTAACCTGCTTCTTGCATTTCAATTTTGTCAGTTGACTCAGTAATGTCCTTTCAAGCATTTTCCTCCTCCAGGACAGGAACTAGTCTAGGGTCAGTTCAGTCTAAGGTTAAAATCCAGGACTGGGATGGGGCAGTCCTCTTTTACGATCTTTAATCTGGAACACTTCCACACACTTAATTTGTCTTTAAAAACATTGGCATTTGTAAAAAATAGAGTTCCCTTTCCCTTTAATTTTGTCTAACATTTTCTCATAATTAGATGTAGTTTATGCATTCTAGTGTGGGATGCTCCAAAGGTGGTTATATATATATATCTAGGCATCATTTCAGGGGGCGTCCAATGTCCATCTGTCCCTCACTAGTGATGATAATTTTAATTGCTCAGTGAAGGTGCCGTCCGGTTTCTAGTTTAAAACTAATAAGTGTAAGGGGGCAAACTTTAAGGCTATAAAAATATTCTGCCCATCATTAAAAATTTTCCCCTGAAGTTAGTATCCCTTATTGGTTTTTGCTTGATCTTTACTGTGATGGCTGCAAAATGATGATTTTTCAACTTCCAGAACTTTGTCCACATTGATGAGCCAGCTCTCAACATTCTACTATAAGCAATTGTCAGGCTGGGCACGGTGGTTCACGCCTGTAATCCCAGGACTTTGGGAGGCTTAGGAGGGCTAATCACTTGAGGTCAGGAATTTGAGACCAGCCTGACCAATATGGTGACATCCTGTCTCTACCAAAAATACAAAAATTAGCCAGGTGTGGTGGTGTGCATCTGTAGTCCTAGCTACTCAGGCAGGCTGAGGCAGGAGAATCACTTGAACCCGGGAGGCGGAGGGTACAGTGAGCTGAGGTCATGCCACTGCATGGGCAACAAGAGTGAAACTCCATCTCAAAACAAAACAAAACAAAACAAAACAAAACAAAACAAATAAACAAAGAACTTTCCCCTTCCCTGAATTTATATTATTTATCTTTTTTAAAACCAGTTTTAATCTATCTATTTATTATCAGGACCAGAGTACCCATTTTTGATGGTTTAATATTCACTAGTGGACTTCATTGTTTTTGTGTTCAAATCATCCCAGGATTGGCAAATGCAAGCCCATTCAAGCTGACTGCTATGTTCTTGTGACATGTTCTCTGCATTTTCAAAAATGCTGCTTTAACAAGGCATACCAAGGCTTGTCCACAGAAAGAAGCCCACTGTCATCATTCTTTTCTTATGTCTTACATATACTTCCAATTCAGTTATCTGTTGTTCTGTAGTTATCTTAATGCAGCTCAGAATGCCGGGAGCAGAATCTTTAAAAGGTCATGGTTATCAGAAGTAGATATGATGATAACCTAAAAATAAGGGTGAGACACACCAAAAAAAGACAGAATTTTGCAATAGTGAAATGTTGATATTTATAAAGATAGCCCAAGTAATCAATACATTATTTTAATTAATTAAATTTAATATGTATTAATACTGTAGTTTTCTAAGTAGTAGTACTTACCTTAAATGCAATAATTCTCAAATTGATTTCTGCATCTTAATGAGCTGGAATCTTTTTAAAAATAAATGTATATATTTATTTATTTTTGAGACAGGGTCTCATTCTGTTGCCCAGGCTGGTGTGCAGTGGCATGAACATGGCTCACTGCAGACTCAGCCTCTTGGCATAAGCAATCCTCCTGTCTCGGCCTCATGAGTAGCTGGGACCACAGGCACATACCACCATGCCCAGCTAATGTTTAAATTTTGTAGAGACGGAGTGTTGCAATATTGCCCAAGCTGGTCTTGAACTCCTGGGCTCAAGCTGTCATCCTGCCATAGCCTCCCAAAGTAAATCCAAAGGGATTACAGGCATGGGCCACTTCACTAGGCCTTATTTGTTCGTAGTATATAACATGAGTAGAGCAACATGCACAAATATAAAATGTGTGACTTGAACTTTTACAAAAGTTATCACCTTTCCTAAAAAGTACAACCACGACCCAAATCAACACACAATTTCCTACATCCCAAAAGATTTCTTTGTGCCCCTTCCAAAACATCTCTCTCATCAATCTTCTATTATGGTATGTGAGCTTGGCTTATTCTTGAACTTCATGTAAATGGAATCATATGATATGTAGTTTTTCAGGTCTGGCTTCTTTTGTTTGACATCATATCTATGAGATTCATCCAAGTTGCTGCCTGTAGCAGTACTTGGTTCTCTTATGTATGACACTGTATAAAGACATTACAATTATGTTTATACATATTCTTATTGATAGATTCTTCCCAGTTTGGAGTCATTATGAATAAATCTGCTGTGGACATGCTGGTTCATGTCATGGATATAGAATGTTTACCCATGTTGATGTACACAGTCTTCCAAAGTGATCTTTACAAGTTAAGTTCCCATCAGCATTGCATGGATGCTCCAGTTCCTCCTTATTCTCACTAATACTGGAATTAAGTTATTTTAAATTTTTAGCCATACTGTAGCCACATTGAGGCTATAATTTGAATCTACATCTAAGTAATGATGTTGAGCATCTTTCCATATGATTATTTAGACATTTGAAAATCATTGTTTTGTATGAAGTGTCTGTTCAAGTCTTTGGTCGATTCAAAAAAAAATTGAGTTGAGCTATCTTTTTGTTGCTGTTTAAGGAGCTCTTATATATATTCTGGTTATAAGTTCTTTGTCAAATATGTATTGAAAATAAATTCTCCTGGTCTGTGGCTTGCTTTTGCAATCTCCTAATGGTGTCTCTCTCAGGTTTTTTTCTTTTTTTAAGTGGACATGTAGTTTATTTTTACCACATTATTGAATATACAAACAGAAAGTTGCTTGTAGTATTCTCTTATATCCTTTTAATAGTTTTAGGATCCAAAGTGATATCTCCTATTTAATTCCTAATTTTGGTGATTTGTGTCTTCTTTTTATCTTTAAAAGTCTTGCTGGAGCTTAATTAATTATTGATTTTTTGGGGGACAAATGATGTTTTTGTTTCATTTATTTTTCAACTCCTAAAATTTTTAATTTCCTTGACCTTATTGTATCTTTATTAACTCCTTCCTCCTATTTGCTTTAGATTTTTCTTCTTTTAAGTTCTTAAGATAGAAACTTACATTATTGATTTAAAATATTTTCTCTTATCTAAATAAACATTTAGTACAATAAATGTCCCAACTAGCAATGTTTATTTCACATATTTTAATATGTCACATTTTTAATGATGTATTATGATGAAAGAAGTTCTTAATTTTAATGGCATCAGCATGTCCATCAATTCTTTTATGACTAGTGATATTTATGCCCTGATTAAAAATTTTTCCAAGGTCATAAAAATATTCTCTTATAAACAGTTTTTCTCTTAGTTATTTTATTATTAGCCTTTGATATTTAAGTACATGATCCATTTGGAATTAAATTTTGTGTGAGGCAGGGATCGAGGTTTAATTTCTTCCAACATAAATATATACTTGTGTAACCACAAAATATTTATTGACAAGTCCATCCTTTCTCCACTATCTTGTAGTGGGACTCTTGTCATAGTCAAGTGACTGCTCATATCTAGGTCTGTTTTTAGATTCTGTATGCTTTTCTGTTAATCTATTTATCTTACTTTGTTTTTGTATTCTATGTCTTTATAATAAGTCTTGATATCTTCTACTGTAATCCTCCAACTTTATTACTATTTCTCAAGATCGTGGTGGTCTTCTCCCTCAGCATCTTCATATACATGTTAGAATTTGCTTGTCAAATTCCAAAAAAAAAAAAAAAACCCCACTGAGATTTCAATGGGAATCACATTGACTCCATAGTTCAATTTGACAAGATTGATGCCTTGATAGTATTGTGTCTTTCAATCCATGAGCATGATTATTGCATATTACCCCACTTTGCACTTACTTAGGTCTTCTTAATTTTTTTTTCAGTAATGTTTATAGTTTTTCATGCAGAGGACTTGCTCATCTTTTTTAAAAAATTTGTTGGGGCCGGGCATGGTGGCTCAAGCCTGTAATCCCAGCACTTTGGGAGGCCAAGGCGGGTGGATCACGAGGTCAAGAGATCGAGACCATCCTGGTCAACATGGTGAAACCCCGTCTCTACTAAAAATGCAAAAAATTAGCAGGGCATGGTGGCGCGTGCCTGTAATCCCAGCTACTCAGGAGGCTGAGGCAGGAGAATTGCCTGAGGCCAGAAGGTGGAAGTTGCAGTGAGCCAAGAGTGCGCCATTGCACTCCAGCCTGGGTAACAAGAGCGAAACTCCATCTCAAAAAAAAAAAAAAAAAAAAAAAAATGTTGATATTTGATGGTTTTGATGTTATTGTAAATGGTACTTAAATTTTTTCATTTTCTAATGTTGCTAATACATAGAGAAAATGATTTTTGTTTTTTTTGTCTGTTTGTTTTTATAAAGTGAAAGCAAGTTTGTTAAGAAAGCAAAGGAATGAAAGAATGGCTACTCCATTGGTAGAGGCATGGGCTGCTCAGCTGCTTATACTTATTGTTACTTCTTGATTGCATGCTAAACAAAGGGTGGATTATTCATGAGTTTTCCCAGAAAGTGGTAGGCAATTCCCAGAACTTAGAGTTCCTCCCCTTTTTAGACCATATAGGGTGACTTTCAGATCTTGCTATGGCACCTGGAAACTGTCATGACTCTGGTGGGAGTGTCTTTTGCATGCTAATTTATTATAATTAGCATATAATGAGCAGTGAGGATGACCAGAGGTCACTCTGGTTGCCAACTTGGTTTTGGTGGGTTCTGGTTGACTTCTTTACCTCAACTTGTTGTATCAGCAAGGTCTTTGTGACTTGTATCTTGTGCCAGCCTCCTATCTCGTCGTGTGACTTAGATTGCCTAACTTTCTGGGAATGCAGCCTGGTAGGTCTCAGACTTATTTTACCCAGCCCTTATTCAAGATGGATTCACTCTGGTTCAAACACCTCTGACATTCCCCCCTCCCTTTTTAAAAAGGAACCCTTAAGTTGTAGAGGGACAAAATACAGTTTCTGTAACTTCTTCGGGTTGAATAGGGGCAATTATATTCCTATTAGGATCTCTTGTACTCAGAGTAGAGAGGAACTCAGAAAGC